>NC_090945.1:21332329-21635359 GCF_040807025.1 Struthio camelus
TTCAAGTAAAAAAAGGCATTAAAATATAAAGCATTGTTTCAGCAGAGCAACTGAGATGAAAGAGTAGAATATTCAATTTTTCTAAAAAAATTAGAAAGCTAAGTTTTCCTTTCAAGTCCATTCTTCTTCAGTTATGAAAAAGGTGGTTTAATTATTTCTGATGGCATTCTGAAGTTATTCACTTAAACGTTTAAAAGTGTTGTTTTTCTTTCTCTTGGAACAGTGTCCTGTGCACGCAGTGTGATTAATATTTTTGCCAGAAGTAAGTCACACTCTGTAAACTGCATACATCTGTGCTCTTTCACTGTGCCTGTAACCTGTAGTGGCTTGTTGTATGGCTTCTTGCTGTTTTCAGCCAAGAAAAGATGAGCTACATTAGTTTTAGGACATTGACTTGCGCTCTGAGCTGAGTTTCTAAAGGTCAAATGCTGATTTTGTTCTCATAGTAAGGAATTAATGTCACAGACTTGTCAGGGCTGGCAGGTGAACATGGCGTAGGAGAATTATGAGAGGCCTATCAAATGACACAACTGAAACGAAACATTAATAAGCGTGTCTTTAGTCAACAAGAGCACTTGGACCAAATAATCCCCTTCTACTAGTGTCAAAAGCCGATCGTTAACTGTCCATATTTAAATAAATTTTACTACAGTGAGAACATTTTTGTGCGACTCTAACGTTTTTATGACAGAAAATGAATTTTAGGTAGCTCGTGCCTTTACACATTATCAGCCCATGATAGCATGCAATGTTACAGTAACACCACTCTTTTAATTTGTAATGGCTGCACTCCAACTGCTGCTCAACAAAGTATGAGTATGACATGAGTATTGCTACTTCTCTTTCGATCCCCTGCTTTCCCTCTTTCCCAAGTGGAAGAAAGGAAAGGGAGCAAAAAGGTCTATCTACAATGGAAGAAATCAGAAACTGCCAAAATTTCAGTAACAGAAGAATTTTTAAGTCAGGAAAGGAAATTCTGGACAACTATTTGTTTTCTGAAGGATTATCATTAAAGCTCTCATGTGCTTTACCAGCCATTTATGGCACATTAAACAGCAACTTAACTGAGGCAGTTGTGAATGTCTATTTTCTATAATAAGAAAATAAAGGATTGCTTGAAGAAGTGAATGCAGGCAAATTTAGGACAATTGCAGTTAAACTCTACATTATGCATAGTCAGCCTGAAAAGCTCTTGCTACAATAGGAGATTAAAGGTTGTTGCACTTGGCTGCTCTGCTCTTGTGCGTTGTATTTGGCACAGGAAGATTTTTCTTCCCCTGGTCTAGGTCTGGTAATTCTGGGCTACGAAATAAAGAATCACCTACTCTTTCGCCGCTCTGTTCTCCTGTACTCACAAACGTTAAGGAACACAAGGTTCTGATATTAGTGCCCCATCTTCCCTGCACATAGCCCCCTCAACTCCTCAACTCCTAGGTCTTTACCCGCTGCAGATAGTAAAGCATGTTTATCTGTTGCCAGCTTGGTTTCCACAAGGTATCAGGAAAGTGAAAGTACTTAGTTTTGCAGCACTACCTGCCTCTTCCAATCTCTGTAATTTTCTATTTGTCCAAAAACCCAGAAGCATGGACAGAATTAACTTTTTACTCTAATATAAAATGCAAGGAAGCCTTCTTCGTATCTCTAGACTTGCACATTTTACCACCTTTAAAGTTCACACAGCTCAACGTGAAACAACCCAGCACACTGCAGTTCTGCAATGTACATCAGTGTCAAGAGTGTGTCTCAGGACTTCTGATGTGTTGATGCATTTTATTTTCTAAATGTGTATCTCCTGAGACATTGTCAAAAATATTTTCCTGTTTATCTTTGGAAGTTATTTTTGCCTTTACTATTTTCCATCCAAGTCTGCGGCCATGTCACTACTCAGCATACTACAAAGACAGGGAAGGGAAGAGCTGTGATGTTTTGACAGCTGCCTCAGGTCCCTCAGACTTGATCCAGGTTTCCACTCTGTAGCAGTAAAGGTAGAGGCTTTTGGTACACTGCCACGTTTTTCTTCCACAAGAAACGTTTTATCCAGGTGAAAAACAAGTATACTTCTTTGCTCCTTTCTCAACAAAACAGACCTCTCTGCTCCATTTCATTGTTCAGAGTGCTGTTTTTCTAGCTTAAAAGAGTGAACCGTATTAACTCTCATTTTATCTTTTCCTCTGTGTTGTATAAAGTGTGTAAAATTATTATTTTTTTTAAATCTCATAATCCAGATGTAAACATCTCAGGCTTTTTATGTCCATTTCATTTTAGTGACAGTAACAGGCAGGATTTAACAGCCTGTTTAGCAGCAGGAAAATCCATTTTGCATCACCAGTTACTATTACGAAATCCTGTCCCATTCCTGAATCACGGGAATGAAAAACTCTCTCGAAGGCATCACGTGATTTCTGATTTAACGTCAATCTTTTTCTAAAAATCCCCCAAGCCCTGCTCTGTATAAAGAGTATCATCCACTTAACAGCAGTGTTTGTTATTAAGAGGTTGCTTTGGAATATGTAAAAACCAGATACTTAAGAGTTTGTTTTGGTCTGCTTGGAGTTCCTGATTACCTAATTGCTTCAAAGGCTCTATGAAAAAAGAAACTGCCTCCTGGAAGAATACTACTATCACCCTTTTTTATTATGATTATGCTTAATTTTCCAGATAGAATAAGATGATGATAAACCTATTCCACCTATGGCACTGATTTTCAGCGCTGTTTCCAATTTTAGTACCACGCTCTTAATATCTAAAGCTGTCACAGTGTGATTGAACATAAGTAATGAGCAAAGATTAGCGCTCGAGTGAAACTCTCAGCTATGCACAGATCATGTTTTCACTTAATCACAATTTATTTAGGACAGAATCCATGTTCTATGGGAATGTTTTAATGGATTAAGTTTGACTTCAAAGGGTCTAGGACAGCAGTGATCCCCTCTTTTCTCCCACAAAAATGTAAAATAAAACAGAAATCAGTTTACAGTCGACATTCCCCCACATTTTTTAATACAAACAACTCACTTTCAGAACTTGACGTAGAAAATAACACAACTTCGTTAGAAAAAACAGCTGTTATGAAGATGTGAAAAATGTGAATGGAAGGAAGATGTACTCGTAAGTAAATGTGGACATTAAACATTAGTCTTTTGATCAACCGCAACTAACAAAAACAGCCCTCATTTAGGTGCTGAATGTTTAATGTAAGAATGTGAGGAGATATGTGGGTAGTGCTCAGTACACCAGTTAATCTAGTCTGAAAAATCACACAACCAGAGCGCACAAGGCCTTAAGGCCCTCCGCTCCTGCAGGGGTCTTTGGGCACAAGAGGTCTCTCTCAGATCGCAGGGGTCCAGCCAGGTGTTCAGACGTTCAGGACTGTGGTCGCTGTGTGTCCAACACGCTGTGTATGTCCGTGGGGCGGGCACCCCACCTACCGACCTGCCCCATGTCTCGCTCAGACACAGGGTCAGTCAGAAAGGCTCAGCCCCTTGAGCTGAACATGCAGCAGCTTTGGAGAACTGTTTCTTTCCTTGATCTTTGTATTCATGTAATAGGCTACTTCAGATAATTTCAGTCTTTCTACCTGTGTGTGTGTGTGTGTGTGTGCGCGCGTGCGTGTGTGCATGTTTCATATATAGGGTGTATTCAGAAAAACGAAAAACATTTTATTATGGATAAACACACACAATCCAATTAGATATTGAATAAATTAAAATACCTCCTAAGTGCCAGGAATCAAGGTGCATTTGGAAAATGGCTAGTTTGTAAACTGAAACAAAATATATAATATTCAATTTTATCCTTTTAATAATTATTTTAATTACTATAACTTCTGTCACTATAAACTGCCAAAAACACTTTTACATGTTGCAAAAAGTACCTAATTTTTCTAGCAGGTAGGAAAAAGGTGACTTATAAGATAAAGACCTGGATAATACACAGAGAAGATGAAAGGGAAAGATAGGTCCTGCAATGTCTTTTATCTAAGATCAAGGGGATTTTACCAGGTGAATATGAAAAGAAGCCACAACGTTCTAGATCATGTAGCAGCAGGCTGTATTAGCTAATCCTGAACTTCAGAGAACCATCAGTTCTTCCAAATGTTACTGCAATACAGTTTTGCGACACAGACATGTTTTAAGGATTTGTGTTGCTTGAGACTGCTAATTCCTAGAACTCATTTCTCTTTATATATATCATTGCATTAGATTTACTTTTTACCAGAAGAAGGAGAGGAATATATTGGAGGAACAAAGAAACTACTATCAAAGACATTATCGAGACAGCATTCAGCAAGGTTTTCAAAGGTTTGAGGTAGAGGACTATGCGCATTTGCCTGAGTTAAATGGTTCAGTTATTCGTGGGTTTAAGAAGACACTCTTTTGGCCAATGGATGTTCAAGGGGGCTGCTTAAAAGCTGTCAGTGTGACAGCTAGCTAGGAGGACGTTTATGCACTTGCAGCATCCCAAGTTGCAATGAAAACTCAAGACTTGGTCTTAAGACAGAAAGTTTAAAACCGTTCTTCTCCTAACTCACATGGTGACAAAGACTAAGATCTTTGCGGGGGGAGAAATTAAAAGTGTCTTCATGTTCTCTGAATGCTACAAAAAGCAAGAGGAATCTCTAATCATTAGTGGACTTTGCCCTGGTGAAACTACAAAATTACTTTTAATGATTAATATTTGGAGTAATTGACATACAGGTATTTCATTTTTTATATAGGTATCTACTTTATTGGAACCCAGACGTATAGCAGCAAGTAGGTAGCCAGAATCCTTCCCTGTCACCATAAACTTTTTTCTACTGTATGTTAGCTGTACCTATTCTTTATTTTAATTTGCCTTAAATTCCTAAAACTCTGTTCAGAGAAATTGTCTTCAAGCTAAGCGATGACATTTCAGTAGCTAACCTAAGGGAAAAAAAACTCGTCTTTTATTCCTTAGATGAGGTGGTCTATGCCTTATAAAAATATATTCTTTTTAAAGTGCTTGTATTAGTCTTAAGCTAGTGAAAGCTAGTTAGTCTGCAATCATTTAGTCATTCATAAGGTACAATGATTATTTCCAAATTTACTTGTGGAGAAATCATACCATAATTATGGCTTCAAAGCACAAAGATCTGGCTTTACCTTTTTAATAGGGAAAATTTTTTAAGATATTGTTATATATAACATCCAACATCTTGATTTAAATAGGTTAGCTGAAGAACAACTTATCATATAACTCCGTAAGTTTTTAAAATACTGTCTTTCCCTCCTTGCTGAAGCATCATATCAAATGTCTAGTGAGAATTTACCTACTTCCATATGTAGTCACTCCTTTTTCTGCTAGTATTGAGGGAGCTTCATCAGAACACTTCTCCACAAAAAATACTCCTAAAAGCAATGTGGGCTACTAAGCGTCTTCTTTGGCATACTAAATAAACTGAGCTTCTTAGATGGCTCCATGTGAGGCATATTGTTTTCATCTCAGGTTATCCTTACAGTTTAGCCCTGAACAATATTAAGTCATGCAGTTGTAAAATTAACATAGAAGACAGTTCACTGGTATCCCAGTAGGGAAGTCACTAAGGATGTATACAGGGAAGGATATTTGACCAGGCACAAATTTTAGCAGGGAGGTGGCATGACCTGTGAAATGCTGTCAAAATAGGCCTATTTTTCAAAGCCAGAAATAAACCATTCTGAGTGGACCTTCGTGGATTTTACTAATTTCTGTGTTACACAGTTTTTTTTAGTTAAAAGCCAAGAGATTATCTGGGATTTGAGAAATGCAGTTTAAATACCTGGATTGAATCTGACCAAAAATTGTGTCAATATTATACACAGCAGCTTCCCAAATCTCAAGAAACTGATCATAACTTTTTAACTCCTCAACTGCCTTTTTTGCCAACTACCAACTACCTGACTCATGCTGTGGAACTCATTCCCACAACACCTTTTAGAGGCCAAAAGTTCTTTTTCTACATTCCTACGTCCATGGTGAACCCTTCATTTGTTATCAGTCTGTCTGATCAGCGATTACTTCTGCTGCCAGTGTTGGCTCACTGACCAAATCTTCCCCAGAAATACACCTACCTTTGTGTCAGGTACTGGTAAAGATCTTCCTTGGACAGCCTACACAGATCGAAAGTTGCTGTAAGCAACACAGAAGTCTTTGGCGAGGCTCCATAACGTATCAGGTCAGGATTTCCAGGCAGCCATGACCAAATCATAGTTATCTGAAAACTAAATTTCAGTTAGTCTCTAAACTCTTTTAAGTCTTATCATTATCATTCGTTTTATTAAAATAAATAAATAAATAAATAAAAACCTGAGGTATTAGAAAGCATTTGGTAACACTGTCTTCCCCCAAACTGAGAAATGTCATACTTTGCCACATGGTCTATCTTCAGCTGACTATGGGCAACACTTTGCAGCTAATATGCTTCCCTAAAACTAGAATTTACCTATGTGATTGAAACACTTGCTTGGCTTGGCTTCTGCCTTGAATTCTTCAGCTTGACAGTCACATAAAGAGCTCTCTAATGTATACCATTCAGCTGCCGTGACAGCTTTACTGGCTTAGAACTGTGACTAGATCACACGACATCCTTTTTCAATATGTCAACCAGCTTCCTATTCTTCGTTTCATTACATTCAAGCTTCCTGTCCTGTATTTCTGGTGCTGTCTTCCAGGCCGCAAGATTGCAGGTCCTCAGCAAAGTCACTTCTGTGTTCTCTCTTTACCACAGTTTTGTGATAGCAGAGGTTTTTTCCACTTTATGACAGCTTAAAAATACAAATTATGAATTCAGAAGAGTTTGTCTTTGTTTTTTGAAATATTCATTGGTACCCAAAACATTCAATATTTAAGATCTCATACCGCAGATAAAATATTCAAAACAATCTGGTAAAGAAACTGAAAATGGTTAATAGCCATTGTGCTTAAAATTAGATACTTTAAGAGGTACTTTAAAATCATCTTTCCTAATTGAAGTGACTAATTCATTAAGCAATCTGAGCCAAAACCACTTTCTCAGAAGTAATTTACTATGAAAGACAACAGGATTAGAATTACTGATAATTTTAGAAGACCCTACATCTGAATGTTTAATTCCTTTCAACAGTTTTAATATAATTTTTGAATAAAACAAAGAATTATATGGTGCCAGTTTTCGGTGGATGCATATAAGCCACACTAGTCCTACTCACATGGACAGTTGCTCTGATTGCATGTGGATGGATCATTAATGTTTGCAGCGTTTCATGGGCAACACTTATGAGTTCAGAGAGGTTGGCTTACAAAAGAGTAGCCCTATACAGCTGCTAGTGAAGCACTACTGTGTATACTCTGAAGTCAGTATTGTATTTCCGTTTAATGAGACAGAGTTAAAGACATGACTCTCTAAAACAGAGGTAAAGAACTGCACCATAAAGCTATCCTGAACAGCCGCCTATAAGAAACAGGCAAGGCATTTAGTTGCTTTACTTTATTTTCAGTTTTTCAGTCAATATAATGCAAAAAACTATGAGCGTAAAGTTTTCTAGCAGCAGGAGTAGATATCCTGTCAAACATCTTGCTAGTACAAAACAATACCGGTTAATAACCCCTAATATTCCTGAATGAGAATTCTCCTGAGCTAAGTCCCTCAACCACGACTGCTCCAAGTCTAATACAAGTGCATCATACTGTAACTGCATCTCCTTCAACCTGAGGAGGAAGAAGATGAACTATAAGCACAGTAGTAATGCTCTAGTTCTACTGATTACACCCTGCTGGTTTGGTTTTGTAATCTCCTACTGCAACAAAATGTCATTTGCAAAGCACTAATTCAGGCATTTCCCTTGCAGCAGCTATCAGTCTTCTAATCAGGTTCACTAGGATGTTCTCCACTTCAGAGAGCATCAAGAGTTTCCAGCAGGCTAATAAATGAAATACTGTAGAAGTTACATGTGCCTATGCAACTGTAGATATTTTGACTGCACAAACACAGTTCCAGTCCTTTTCTCGCCAGCTTTATCTGTCAAGCTTTTCAGAAAGAAATACTTGTTTTAATTTATATTTGTGGAGCGTCTGGCACAACTCTTCTTAGCTCCTCCCCATGCACTACTGTAATACAGTTAATAGATGTAATCATTGCCTGGCTGTATCACTTTCATTAAAACGTTGTCTGCTAAGAAATAATTGCCTGTGAAACGTAAGCTAATCATTATGAAGTGCAAATAGGCAGGGTAAGGTCTTTCCAAGTGAGTGGGTTTTGACTTAGCCACGTGAGATACTTCATTCTATTTTCTCCTTTTCTGCAAGCAGAGCTGTTGTAATCCAAATGATCTTACTTGTAACATTGACAGACTGACCTCTGTCTCCTGCAGTCAGTAACAAGCAGAATGAACTACAAAAGTGTTACCAGAATCTAGAGAAATGCTGTATGCCATTCCAGTCTCTGAATCAAAAATTACTAGGACAAAGGGAAAGGGATTTTTTTGTTTGTTTTATAATAATTTACTTAAAGTAGAGATATTTGAACTCTAAATGAGGAATATAGGAACATTCACTGAGTGACAGAGAGAAATAACGGTAAGGGAAAAAGCTGCTGTTAAAAAAAAGGAACTTTGCAGAAGGTGAAGCAAGCCCTTCATCGCTATCATAAACACTTTTATCTACATGAAACAAAGATATACGCACACACGTATATAAAGAACTCTTGATGCAATTGTACTGCCCAGTCCTGCAAGCAAGGAGCTAGCAGAGCTAACAGGCAACATATAAAGGGACAGAAGAGATATGGATGTGCTCCTACTACCAGAGATGGGGTAGAGGAGTGTGGAAGCACACACAGGGAAAGGACTTTTAGACCCAGGCCTGAACACCCAGACAAAAGAAGAGTTAGGTGCACATTTAAACAAAGGTGTTACGATTCTTGGGAACGAAAAGTAGCTAGGAAAGAGTTTGCTGCATACACATTTTAACATCTGGCTTGGGAAACAGCTGTGATCTGAACACGTGGTTACACTGAAAAGCCTTCCTCAGAGTTTGTTTGTTTATTTATTTATTAATACATGCTCAGAAGTCTGAGGTTTCTTTTCTGGCTGCTTCCAGCCCTGGTTTATCCATTTGGAACGAGGAATGAGCCTAGGTGGGTCATACATGGTTGTCACGTTCCGTAGGTAAAGCATGAGGAAGCCTGCGGATGCGGTAATGTTCTTATCAACCACCCTGGCCAACAGGCAAGGCTCCTGCGGGAAGAGCTGCACCCTGAACAGAAGCATGCGCCTGCGTGTATGGTATCATCCGAGGGCACTGGCTTCCTTTTAGTTTGGGATGGAAGAGATCTCTTAAAAAAGTGCAAAAGTGTATTTGAACATCAGCTTACTAACTTAATATGGAAGATTTTGCTGGGATTGAAGAAGAAAGATAACCAAGGCTATATGCAGGAAAAAATAACGATGATCTGGGCAAAATCCTAAAGGACATCCATCGTGTGGTAAAGAAGGGAAGATGAATAAATCATCATGAGACTTCAATAAGACATTCCTGTTTGGAAAGACGAACCAAATTTGTTTCCATCTTTTTCTACAGAAAAGAGAACAAGGAATTTATCAATCAGTACAGTCTTATTCTCAGCAAGCAGTCAAAACAGAAGCTAAGGATGTTAGGATAAAGGATTTAAATTATGAAAGCAGCAACCCTTAGAAGGAAAATAAAGTAGAAACTGGAGAAAGCAGCCCTGATGAACATCACTTGTGCTAAAAAGTTCTTGTCTTATATCTGCCCTTCCACTACCAAGAAGCCATCAGGACTTTCATCTCTGCCCTCCTTTCTGTAAGGTACCCTTCCTTACTGAGGACTCCCATGTTAATTGTATTTCAAGTACAATTCAATATATTCCTTTTCCTTGCCTGTAGGAATCCTTGCTCAATCCTGTAATGGCTAGCCAGCGAAATACTACTGAACTGTACTCGGATGAAGACATTTAAGAAGGTAAAGCAGAACAGATGTATCTGAGAAAGATGTAACAAGAAACACACCAGGGGAGATTCAGTTGCCATCTGGGATGCCTAGGGTATCCTGCCTGGCCTCAACAGGGAACCGGTCTTCCTAAATCCTGTGTCTCATCTTCCAGCCCTATGCTGGTGTGTTGGACACCATAAAAGGTATCTGTAATAACCCAAGACACTTAGGAACATACAGCTGAATTCTATCCATCAAGTCTTAAAAAGAATTTTTTACTGAAGAGAGATTCGCAAGGTGCAGCGTATCTAAGAAACCTTTGTCTGTGCTTCAGTTCTTGTAATTTTAAGAAACAGGCATTTAGGATAAAGCGAATCCAAATGAATACATGAGGCAACTGTTGGACTTTTCAGTACAGCATTGCAGCATCTGCCTGCTTTGTAAAGGTTTTAGTTAAGTTTCTGTAAGCTTGCTGTTTGGTTTCCCACCTAAACTTTGCCAAATAATAGCTATTGTTCTATAGTAAATAAGCCTAAAGAAGGACCTGAGAAATAATACCAACTTTGCTCTACTTCTGTAGCCAAGAGTATATCTAGAGTTATTATTTTGCATAACAAATTCCCCTATCGCACGTAATTTGTTTTTCCAGGGCATATTAGATCTGTGACCCGAACAGTAACAAACAGAATGCTGTGCATGCACTAGCCCAGTGCACAACATTTAAGGCTGCAAAGGATTTTGCACTTAAACTGAACCCACTGCTTCTCACTAAAATGATTCCAACTTCATGTTGGGGGCTGGTGTGGGTGGGGGAAGAGTGCTGGAGTTTTGTTTTGCTTCTAAATATGTAGAGGAAGTATACCAGGAGGCAGAGCACTGAATTTCATTAACGCCAGTGCTTTGCAGTTTTGAAATGCTTGGGGCTGTCGTATCTGTTCACTGGGGGTCAAAAGGAACAGCATCGGAACAGGTTTACGCAAAAATCAAGTGCACCTGATCATTCCTTTAATCTTGCTCAATACGAGAGGGTAAGGTATTTGTACAACAAGAAAAATAAAGCTCAGTATTGCCTCAAGCACCACTATATGAACTCTGTTCTCTTCCCTGGCAGGTGTAGAATCCTGCCCAGAGAGGGTCACTGCCAGCAGCAAATGGCACCTCTGACTGGGCGCTACCAGCGAAGAAAGAGAAACCCACATGTACAGGCTTCCCCGCAACTTAACATGTACCCCGTTGTGATTTTCACTTAGGCAGCAACCCTTTTGGGATGGATGTCTTTATGGGTCACCTGGAAGCCCACTGGACATGAACCTGTTCTAAGAAGCAGGGAGCGATCAATCATTTCAATTCCTAAGCAAGGAAATCTAGTATTTGAGGAAAAAAATTCCTCCAATCTACTCCTGTTATGCCTAGCCTAGTTTGGTGACTCTTTCTGTCTACCAAGGACGGTGATCACCTCTCAGATTTTACAAACAGGAAGAGGGTGAGTAAGCAAGGCTTATGTTGGGAGGATTTATTCTAGCAAGAGAAACTTGGGGCTTTCTAGTTCTTCCTGTGCCTACTTCCATATTCTGTCAAATGTTTTCTATATATGTTTAACCTTAAGTAGATGAAACTTAACACTAACTTCACGAGACTGCTCAGAAATGTAAACTCCATTTACATTTGCTGTACCTATCTGTAAATACTAAATATATAGCACAAAATATAATTAAGAATTCCAAGATGAAACCAAACACATCATCCTTCTTTACATCAATTTTTTCCTTAAAACTTATTGATATCAGACACAATGACTTCTCTGAAATGGAAAGATTTGTTGAGTTATGCATCAGTAAGTCTTTAAGACATAGCCCTTAAAAATGTTATAGCTCTTTATCTGATGTTTACTGAGACATTAACACTATTTCATAGATATTAGTCTGTAACTAGGAATGGAGCAATTCTCATACAGTAAATGCTTTCTGAACTGTGTTATTCCGCTCATTTCCAGAAGCAATGGAAATTTCATTATGCAAAGTCAATTTACCTAAACAAGCTCAAAGGAAAGAACCTTCCAGGTGAACTAAAATCCTATCTTTGTGTTTCAAAATTCAAAGGGACTAACTGACGTTTCATAAACTTAACCCATCAATGCAAATGATTTTCTCCATTGTTGACTCGTGGCTAAAAAATTCTGAAAAGAGAACTCTGATGCTAGGTATTTAATGGGCTTCTGGGTCCATGCAGCTCACTATTAACAAGCACACAGCTGCGGGGGAAAAAAAAAAAAGGAACTTGAAAGGAGAGAAAGAAAAAGCAATCCCATTTTTGAAGCTACCCATTTCTAAAAGGTGGTGAAAATCCATCTTATGGATCCACATGACAGCAGGATCAGTTTTATCCATTCAGAACACATGCTGTTTGGTATCCATTACTGATTTTATGACAACTCGGATATATTTGCATCTGCAGGTATAAATATGTAACTGAAGGTTTCATTTGTCAGAAAAGCATATAGTGTACAGGGATCTAAAATTTGATTTTTTCAGCAAGCTTTTGTACATTTCCTTTTAAATGCATTCACATTTGAAATTGGTTCTCCTAGGAAATAAGAAGGACCTTTAGACGCTGGCTTTGCCAATAGTCTGATCTTACACAAGAGAACTTAGTTTTTATGTTAGTTTGATCTTGCATCCTCCAAACACATTATACATATTTAACCTGTTATAAATGTCTCAATTTCCTTTATACACAGCATGTGGCGAGCAGTCAGCAGAACTTGGGACAGTTTAACACACACACACAAAAGCAGGTGGAAGGGCTCATTATGGTGATATCTGCTACCCTAGTGAAACAACGGCTTTATTGCTGACTCAGTTACTCATAATCTTTGGCAAGTGACACTGCTGCTGCCCCAGGAAGTGAGCAAATGTACGGCTTGAGTTAGTGCTGCGGAAGGACTATGCACGGCACCAACTCACAGGGTACAGCAGAAGACTCTGTAGCCTGTGCTCTTCTCTGTGCTCCTGAGGATATTTGAATACCAGATACCTGCAGAGTAAAATAGGACATACACATTTAAACTGTACTGAATTGTAGGGAACAGCCAAGAACCTCTCGAATACACCAAATAAAAGAAACCATTAATTTCAAAACCACTGCTGTTCTTCTTGGTGGGGGCAGGAAGGGAAAGAAGAGAAGGGAATCGGACCAAGGAACTGCCTGCTGTATTGTGTACAAGAGTATTTGATATCTAAGCCAGACTTTGACCATATTCTGAGCGAGTCACGCGTTTTGACTACAGTTTGAAATCTCAGGACAGCAGGAAGCTGGGTTTTTACAGTGGATGCTCAGTTCCATCAGTAACAGTTTCTGTAGTTCATTTATCCAAAGGCAACTGACTGCTTTGCTGATCTGAGGGAGAAATTCATCTCAGTGTAGTGCAAAATAGCACTCTTCTGAGCTGGCTCTTTGAAGACATTACCCCTGTCTTTGCTGTTGAAGTCTTCTATGGGGAGAGTAGCTACTTCTATTGCAAGATAAAATAACTACACATTTTTCACTTTCTATGTAACAAAATGTTAACCTGTACTTGGTTCAGGCTATTTAAGTAAGATTATGAATCTGTTTTACTAATACTAGACTTCTCTGGGAAGAAGTCCTAGTTACCTGGCAAGAAACTCCCCACTCTGCAGTGAACCAGGACAAACCCCCATTTACATTGCCTTAACCTGACCAGAGCAACACCTGTGCCCGATCCTTTCTGCAAGAGTAACTCTCAGTTATGCTTGCGTGTTCTCATAGCACTCAGTTTTACTCTCACAGAAGGTGGAGCCTTCCTTTGAAACTTTCCATCAGCAAGACACAACAGAGGAAACAAATGCATCAAGTGACCTGATTGATACACTCTTTTATTACTTCTTCTATTTTTATTATTTCTCAGGAGAGTAGATTGTTTACCAGTAAGATCTTCTGAAGATTCTTGATAAGAAACTTTACATCACAAAGACAGATAATCTTCATACTCACAGTAACACAAGAAATGATCATAATAATTCAAGCTACCTGACTATTAGCGTTCTAGATAACATTACTGTATTTATACTGTCCTGAAGCACTGAGCTTTGAGGTGGACATGAATATATTGCCTGCTTAGCCCTACCTTCTCTCAAAGATAGCTTGCCCAGAGGACAGGCTACATAAACATGCCTGGCAATATGCTAACACGATGTTAAGTTTCTGGACTCCGGAGGACTTGCTCTACCTCCATTTGAAGCTGTATTTGCAAAGATTAGGTCATAGGAGATTGAGGAATCTGATCTTGAAAGTACCGTTTTAAGACAGCGTAGACACAGCCTGTGGAACAAAATCTTGGCGCTACTCCTTAGTTCCTAGATCAATTTATTCTATATTGTGTTATATAATTAATACATTGTATTTGATAGCATACAATATGGTTCCAGATGTATTACTTCTGAGCTTCCTAATCACGCTGTTGAAGAAAATTTTGTAAGAGAAGGAATATGCTCTGTGAATTATTATTACATAGCAATTATCCCAAACAGAAGAGGCTGAAGATGGGGAACACAAGGATACTTGTTGGAAAATTCAGTAAGCGAGTAACCAAAATTACATTCTTGGTGGTTATGGGCATCCAGATTGATCTCTCAATGGTATACGAGAGACTAACAGCGTGACAAGTAAGAGCCTTAAAAGAGGAGACAAGTAACTTGTTCTTCATGATGACTTTTGGAAGGGAAATTTGTTAAAGGCGAATTGTCAATTAACAGAACACACAAAGAGGAGAACTGTTAAGCTTGATTTCACAACTCTTACTCATATGGCCAATCCTTATTCCTACAAATAGTGTCACTGAATTTATGTCTGAATAGAGATTCAAAATTTTAGAAATCTTATTCTGAACTCCTAGCTTTCCACTGAAATATATATAGAAGTAATTACACACTTGCAAAAATCGACTTATAATGCACACATAATAGATACACATACATCAAGCACCCTTGAGTAAGCCAGAATTGGCAGTTTAAGAGTTACAGGGGGATTCAGTTCATTGTAGAATCTCACAGGCAAAATAAGAGAAGCTGTTATTATCAGGGGAACAGAAGAAAAAAAGAGAGCTCTTATCCTATTTTGTTAAAATCACAGGTTTGGTTGTGCCTCCAGTTGCTTCACTGTAGCTATACTGGTCTAAAGAATGTAGGCATGACAAAGCCTGTTGATAAATGTAACATCTTCTATGAGACCAGAGAATAGAGTCAAAAAAATTAGACAAGTCCTCCTTCAACTCTGAAATACAAAAGCAGACTTCAGAGCTAAACACAAGTTGAGAGTGTCTCTCAAAGTTTAGATGTGTACATATCAGTCGGCCCCACCTTGAAAGAAAAGCTCATCATCGCCCAAGGAAGCTGAAACAAGCTGTCACACCATATTCTTCTCTGACACATTTTCTACTAAGAAACCAGATAAGCAAAAATATTTAGAGAAGTTTGTGATTTGCATAATGATCAAATAGAATAGGCCTCTTCATAGTTTTTTCATTATTTTTCAGTATTATTGTTAAAGTTTTAATTACTGCACTCTTTGAAGCAATTTGCAACATGTGAAAATGCAGATATTCCCAAGCTATGTAGTTTCTGACTCTTTCCCGTAATAACACCATCTGGACGTTAAGCTATATACAGTGGCTAAAGTCACAAAGGAGGCATTACTGATTTTCATTAGCGAAAACAAACATTAACGAACAACAGAAAGCACCTCAACACCTCATGGAATGTGAAGCCAGATAAGGTAAAACTTCCACTATACATTTGCTTTAGCAGTCTTTAGAAGAAAACAAAAGATGTGCCCATACAGTATCCTCATACTGGCTCCTAGGCCTAATTCTGTTATGAAACCGTGTCTGTTCAAAAAAGGTGAGTAAAACCATTTACCTGCTTAGCAGCAGGAACTTGAAGCCCTGCTCGTTTTTATTATACTAGTATATTATTAAACACACCCTAGGGATACCTGTCAATCACTGCTTAGCCCCACGGCTACAACGTTAAAAGAAAACTTTCCTATTGTCCTGTAACAGGAAGACTGTTATATATTCATATGAATAAATATGTATCTACATCTACATACCAAGACACTAAATATTTTCTAAACATAACTGAATGACCAATTTATAAACAACGCAAGTACTTTTCCACCCTGGACACATTAGAATTAGTAGAATTCTGACAGGTAGCACATATTTATGCACGCTCCCTCTAAAAGTTTAAAATGTGAAGCTGGAAATTTGTTTATAAGCTCATGCTTATTTCTATTGTTTTACCTGGTTAACCTGAATATTTTCTACTTTAATTAAGTTTGTTCTAATTTATGTTCTAATGAACCTTCAGGCTACATTCAAACTCTTTTTTTATGTTTTTGGGATGCTCAGCTTGAGGAAAGGATGCAGATAGATTGACTCGGAATCCTGCCTGACTTGGAATACCGCCACAAAGAATATCAGCGTCTATACCAGTCATGCTGTGGTCTGAGAAAAAATAAAGTAACATGACCCAATTTCTTAGCAGCAGAGTCAAAGCTGGTGTTTCAAAGGTGAGAAGTGAACATAACTAAAAGCAGGCGTAGCTTTTACTGATGTTTAAGGCCACAACTAGAATGCCCTCTTCTCTGGGCAACACGCGTGACGATTTTGTGAACGGTAAACTTGTGCCTCTTTTTTTCTCAAATGTGAGCAAAAATGTTCTTTGCAGATGAAATGCTAATTTTAAAAAGCTGGAAAAATGGAATCTTAGGTTTACAGTGCCGTGACAGAAAGTGCAAGACAAAGCTGCTGCTAGATAACTTCAAGCAAGTAATCAGCACACTTCTTTCACATTAGTACGATCAAAAGTGGAGACCACTGGCTTAAATATCGTGACATTTATATCAAACTAATTCTAATACATTCAGATCGAGGAGCAGGATTTGGCTTGCTGTACGAAGTCCAACATCTTTCCTTGTAAGAGTTCAGGAGTCAACTGTTGCCACTGTCAAATGGGGTCTAACAAACACCACCTCAAAACAGAGAGAGGTTTTTGTTGTTTTCATCATTTTCGTTTTGTTTTCCAATTACAAACATGATTTGCCAAATGTATATGAACCTGGAAGAGATATAAGGATTTCAAACTGACTGTCCCAAGGCATTTGGCAGCACTATGGCAGTACAAGTTCAGAATAAGAAAATCAGTCTAATTTAAAATTCTCACGTGGTCTTAGCCAAAAGATGGACAAGGGTGGCTGAAGCTACACTTCCAGGATGATACCCTGCAGAAAGTAATTTAGGTTATTAGCACAGGGAGGCCAGAAGAACAATTTCCCAACTGATGCAGTCAATCAGTAGGAAGCTCTCATTTCCTCTGGAGGGAAGGGAGGATTCTCGTTAAAGGACAATGATTCCTAAGACAGCTTGTAAACATTATAATGGGATAGAAAAGGCATTTAAGAGTTGAAAAAATCGAAGAGGAGAGCTGAAAATAATTTATACTGAAGACTCAGGTGGCCAGGGATATCGTGCAAGCTGTGAAGGCTTACTGCACATGCCAGAAATGAAGGCCAAGCTGATCAAGATAATTCACACTGCTCACATAGCAGAACTAAATGCCTAACACAGAGATTTGTTTACAGTTAATGGGAATATATATGTATTTTCTCTAAGCTATTATTTTAATTCCTCTGACGCAGCTTCAGAAAAAGAAAGAAGAGTTAAACAGATGACCATGTGCATCAACTCTACTTTCACTAGACAAATCAGACACAGTAATGCCTGTCTGCGGGCCACTGTTTAAGAAGCAGTTTGCTGTGAAGTATGGGTTTAGACATGTGACCTCCAGTCTGTTATCCCCGTTTGTAATAGGTTGGTAGAAAATGGTGTCAAAACAATCAAGTGCCTCTAAAAAATGCAGTGGAACGAGACACGAATCCGTATTTGGCTCTGTTAAATTTTAAGATGGCACCGGTGAAGCATGGGTTGTCACATGCTGACATTTTATTTAACTGAAAACTGTAAACAAGATTCCTTGCACTGAGTAGAAACGGATGTCAGAGTCATGGAGGATTTGCAGAAAGAGAGAGACGTGGAAAAGGCCGAAAAGCAAAGGTCTCATGTTAAAATTATGCAATCTCTCATCACAGATACGGACAGTGTCATTTTTTAGTGGAGCTGGCATCTTCTGCGATACTACGTAGTACTTCTGCAGGTTTATGAAGTTGTCAATCCCAACAGACATATACTGGAGAAAACTGCAGCTCCAGCCTCTGAAAGGCAGGTAATGGCTACTGAAGGTAAGAAAAATAACAGACAGGGCAAGTTATTGTGCAGTTAAACAGAGTTACAGAACACTAACATCAGAAGAGAGACTATCAAGACCA
This sequence comes from Struthio camelus, assembly GCF_040807025.1. Taxonomy (NCBI): domain Eukaryota; kingdom Metazoa; phylum Chordata; class Aves; order Struthioniformes; family Struthionidae; genus Struthio; species Struthio camelus. The sequence continues at coordinate 21,350,660 of NC_090945.1, forward strand.
AAAAAAAGTACAAGTCACCAAGAATATTTATTCACACTGTCTGGCATTTTGGTTATTAGGCTGACCGTAAGTATTTCACATTCACTGTCATGTATGTTTGAGAAGATGCATTACGAAAAGAAAAGTAATTTTTAATTGGTAACTCGGAGGCAGTGGGAACTTAGATGCTGAACAAAGTAGACAATTTGCAGGCACTTTGTCTCAGAGATTGGTCTTCACTGTCAAGTAACTTCTATGTCCTTAGCTCCCTGACTGCCCACATCTTCTTTGGAATATATCTGTTAGTTCCCTCAGAAGCAAAGCCTGAGTGTGATTCTCCAGGCACCAAAATAAACCAGCCGGACAGCTGCCAGGCAAGGAGCCAGGGGAAAGGATCCCCATCCAAGGCCCGGCTGCCTCCCACAGCTGCCAGCCCAGGCTGGTGAGGGGCACAGCCCTCCTCACCTGGCCTCTAGCACAGGGGCTGACTCTGAAAAGGCAGCTTAGACAAGACACTGCACTGAGTTTGTCTTCCTCTTTCCTATACTTCCTATCAATATTATCCCAGCTGGATAGTACTGACCTCTTTTTAATTTTTTTTTAAATTTTGCTGAAACATGTATCACAGTTTTCTGTTCTTAACATCATCTACAACACAGGAATAACAGAAACTTGATAATAAAAATTCAATCTTAAAAATTCTATTTTATTTCTGTTAATTACATCGAACTATCTCTTTTATGCTAGAAAGATCTCTTTTATGATGGGAAACTGTGAGATTTTTCAATAATCAAACCAAGGAAGAGGAAAGAAAACTTCTATTCATTGAAAAAAGTAAATGATTCCATTAAAGTTCAATTATTCACCTTTTACAGAATTGACACTGTTACCGTCATTCTGGTTTTCTTTAATATTGGACAATCTGGAAAATACCCCATTTTTCTTTTTTTGTTAAATGATCCATGACCATGTATATAAAAGATAATTGGCATAAAAAAAATGAGTAAATTTCCTCCTGACATTTGTACAAAAAGGGTCAATGTAAAAGTGCTACTGCCGCAATTATACATTACCGTAACAACAGTGTTCAGGTTTTCTAGTCTCTCCTGAAAATAGTTACTTACTTATGCTTAGTTATCTACTGATACTTCTGTGTTGAAACTTTGCGTTCTTGAAATTTTTATTTATGAGAATTCATCCTTTATTTTATAGGCTAAGACATTGATGTTTGTTATCTCTGGGCTCTATTTAACTGCAATTCAATAAAAGAAGTTCTCAAATTAAGTTAGAAATGAATTATTGTCATTATAAAACAAGAAGTAATTTCTTAATTTCTTAATTTTAGTGAAGTAAATACTTTGCCCTTGAATTTAAGCCATTGACGTCTTTTCAGTGACTCTAAAGTTTTAGATCAAATCTTTAAATCAAACCAAGGAGTAAAGGTCTTATTTTTGAATTTTCTTATGCATGTATTCATATTCCTGTTGACTTGTCAAGTCATAGAGTAGTTTTGTTAGGCATTTTTGTCAGTAAGAATATTACTGATTTAACATTCTGAAATTATAAATATGCTGTTTCCAGTAATACAAAAGAGAACACATTCATGAAGAAGAAACATAACCATTTTCATCCTGACTTGGTAGAGAATGCATGTGCAAGCCCTCAATTTGTCCTGTCCCATGTAAATACACAATAAAACTTAATTTATCCCAACAAACAGCTCATTTATTTAGGTGCTCAGATAAGATTTTCGATGTCTAGGACTGGCAGTCAAGTTTGGTAGCCAGATTCAAGACAGATCAGAGGTCACGAAGATGGGAGGGAGATTCAGAGCCTCCTGCAGCTCTTGTCTCCCACCTTCTGCACTGGCACAAAGCAAGTGGTGCCTGGGGTGGGAAAAGGCAGCCCCAATACCGGAGCTTGGGCCATGCTTCAACTGGTTTATGAGGTCTCAAATCTTCTATGACAGACACATGCTTTAACATGCTGTTGACTTCTCCGGTGGGAGACAGTGACACTACAGGGTTATTGAGCGTGGGGTTGAACTGCATGACCTCCAGAGAGCCAACTTACATTTGTCTACTATTCTGTGATTCTATTTTATCATAGCTCAAATTATCAAGAAACCCTTTGTGTTTCCACAGGGAATCTTGTAATAATTAATATCCAATTATCATATTGTATATCGCTAGGTACCTACATCACCTTCTACCTTAGCACTAGAAGAACAGATTAGCACAGAAGAACACTACCACAGCAGGAAGGTGTGCTGCTCCGAACAACAGAAAGTAAAGTTGTTATATTATCAGCCTTAACATATAACACAAATTAAATATTGTATAAAGTAAAAAATATTTGGACTCCAAATATCAGGTTGGATTTGTCTTTGCATTTTTTATTGCAATCCAGCACAGTGAATACTACAGCAATGCTATTTTTGAAGGTTTGTAAACAGTCCAGCTATCAGAGTTCCTACTGCCTGACCTCTTTGCTCTATACATCCTAAAAGAGAGGTATACAGTTCTTCATGCAACTGACAGTTACAGTTATATTTTCTAGTCTTAGGAGGTCTCCTACAGACATGAATGTATGCACAAGGTCTAACTATAGCAGATTATTAGAGAAGTTACGTGATCTTTTATAGGTAACACGCTGCAGCTAGTCATCTCCTTAATGCTAGGGACCATATGGCGTCTTTATTGTTTATAGAATGCAGTGACGATTTCAATGGAAAAGTGCAAAGTAGTAAGACATCTAGACTGGAAATGCTCCATTAGATTAACCCACTGATTCTGCAGTAAGTGCTCTGTGGATAGAGCTCTTTGCAGGTGTTCAAGCAGTCCAGAGAAGAGACCTAAATCCAGAAGTTGACTTTTAAAACGTTTTTAAAGGCAGAAATGATTTCAAGACAGGACAGGCATAATTGTCAAGAACAAGGGACTTTTATAATCAATAATGTAAAAATAATAAAGAATCAATTAGGAATAACGCAAAACATTTGTTCAAAACGAAACTTTTACTTTTCACCTTGCACAAGAACAACTAAACTGTCTCTCTGCTTTGCTCCCCCAGTGAACAACAAAAACATTCTCAAAAACCCATCCTTTTTATCTCCCTTTAAATTCAAAACTATAAGAATGCACAATCTGTAAAACATAGAGGGAAACAGATTTACTCTTAAAAGTTAATTTAATTCTGGTAAAGCATCCACTCCATCTGTCAGCAGGAATATAGTGTTCTGTGACACCACAGAAAAGTGCAAAAAGTAAAATATGCTCTTGAAAATTACATTAAGCTGATGCTTGAAAGGTGAAATTCACTCCATCTGTGCAATGTTTGAGTAATTGGACTTTGTGTTTATCTGCATAGTTGAACGTGTATTAGAGTAGCTGGTATCTACTCTAAACCCAGATCCAAAGTGCAGGGCTTTGTATATGACCTGCCCACTGTGAAGACATCTGAATGCACAAAAAGATGAACTAGGTTGAATACACTTTACCAAGTGGTGCAGGGCAAAGAGGCAAATGCTGGGGTTTGGCTTGGTGCTCTGCTCTGGAACTGTAAACACATCTTGCGCTCACTGGCAATGAAATGCACTTAGTCGCTGGTCCTAAACCCTCACTGACCATCTGAACCTAATAAGCAAGACAACTCAGATTTTCGCACAGACTGCCTTTCATTACTAACCGATGCCCATCCATGCCCAGGGAACTGTGGGAAGGCCTTATGTCCCCATTTTAAGTGGGGCGCTTCGGATGACGCCCCGGTATGTGACTTCCACCTTGATTCCAACAGGAAGTAAATAGCTTTGAGTGTATCGGCAGTATACTCAAGCGCGTACAACATGACTCTGAGTATACAAGCAAGGCAAACATAGCAACTAAAAGCAACTATAGCACTCCAGAGCACTGAATTGCTAGTTTAGATACATACACGTACTGTACTCTTTCATGTTATCTACACTGAGGTCACTTCAGCAGCATATAGAACACGCATCTATTCAAGCCCTGAGCATCTCTGTTAGGAGGTAAGTGGTACTCAGTAGTTAGCTCCGAAAAATTAATGCTGCATAGATGGGTCGGGGTATTTTTGATCGAAAACTGTTTATTTATAAAAAATGTACATATAATCCAACTCTTCTAAACTTACTAGTAATCAAATAAGAGATTTTCTGTTTGCTATTGCAGGTATCTTTTCAGCAAACACATCAAATTCTGAGTGCATTCAGCTTACATTCAGGATCACACCGCAAGCTCTATGAATATCTCTTTGGTGTGGGTAAAACACTGTGTTAGTCACTTGCTTCTGAAATTCAGACAAGGAAAATTAATCTGATCACAGTCTTGCTTGCAGCTTGTGTTATGGCTAGTGACTGACACTTTTCCTACTTAAAAGTGACTAATTACTTCTTATATTGACCATGAATGCAAAGTCTTTGGAACATACCCCGTTTATACACGGTTTCATCCAACCCACAGCCTTACAAGAGTATATAATTATTTGAAAAGATCTTAAAATATGCTATGACATAATTTTTACAAATAATCAAAATAATCTGGCAAGATTTTCAAGCCTCTTATTATAGGACGGTAAGGGTCCTAGACCTCAATATGAGTTCCACTGAGATTTGTGCTAGACACGTTCTTTAAAATCTGTAATCCCAGTGGTTAAGAAAAACTGAGCTCATAAGTTGGGAACTCAAGTTACAAAGAGATTAGGGTAAGATTTCTAACACTGGCCAAGTGACTTAGGGCTTTTGCCCATTGTTTTCTGAATATCTAAATCTGAATATCTAAATCTCTTATGCAAATGAAACTTAACTACATAGAATACTGATTTCTTGTACAGAACATGGGATTTATAAAATAAGGAAGTAAACTCTGATCGCCTGCAACTCAGTCAGTTTTCTATCAACCCAACGTTTGCTAGTGAACAAGAACCAAAAGATGAAACAAATTTGCAATTATGACTATAACTGGAATGAAGAGAACTATAAGAATTAAATAAATCACAGAGTGAAAATTAGATTGCATTTATTGAATTATTTTTGGTTTTATCATCTGAAAGTTCTAGTAGCAACTCAAATAAAGAAATAAAACTTTACACAGCTTCTTACTTTGTATGAACTGGTTCACTGATTGCAGGGCTCTAGAAATGAAAAATTAGTTTGCTCACTGCAACGCTTCCAATGAATCATGTTTAAGGTGACATTATGCTATTATATTACAAAGTCATGTAGTAGAGAAATATAATGACCTCTCTTCTAATCTTACGAGTCTTCAATGAAGTATTCTCATACAGCAGTAATTTGATATTTTGCAGTTTTAAAATTTAATTGAAAGCATTTTTATTGGATACATTCTCATTACATAGCCACACAGCCTTCATTTGATAAAGCTGTTCAATGGCAGACTAAAAACGAACGATCAGTTAGCAGGGAAAAAAAACACTGATAAAAAAGGAAAAATAAAAAGCTTGGAAAAATCACTGTAAGTTCTTAAATAATGACACTGCTTTTCAAGTTATTTTGACTTTTTGTTTGCTAGCATTCAAAACTCTACTACATTAAATGCTTGCTGCAATTTTGCAAGGTTTTCCTAAAATTTAACCTGGAGCTCACTGCAACCCACACTGAAACAGAACTATCTCACTTTGCCCATGGGCTACCAGCATTCTCCTTTTCCTTAGCCACTTTCATTCACTGAGAGCTCAGCTAAGTATTATTTTTAATTATTACTTAATAATTTGGGATACTTAATTTGGGATACTTAATCTGGGATACTTCTGGGTTAGACACACAGAAAATTCTCAACAGAATCAGCAAGGACTGTGGTGGGAGAAGAAGGACTACAAGATTTCTAATCACCTAATTTACTGAATGACATATATGCACACAGGCACCCGTATCTGTAATACAGTATTGTTATTCAGTAAAATCAGTCTCACTCTATTTGTATTTTTGTCTGCATATATTTTTTTCCATATCATACTTACTCTGTTGGATGAAGTAAATCAATTATCAGTAATTTCCTCTGGGAACTTAGGGATACTGTCTGCTGGGACAAGGGAATTACTGTATCTCCTTCTAACTTCTTATCTTAAATCTAAAGATAGCTACAGAAATAAACTGATTCAATAGTCATACAAAGTGCTTCAATCTGCAGCGTTTGTTCATCAGCATAAGTGCTGCTGACATCCAGTTTAGCTATTCTGGTTTTTTTCCACATTTTCTAAATATATTCACCCAGATTTTCCCCTCTGAGATATTTCAAAACAATCTCTCCCTTTACAAAAAGGTAGCTTAGAAATACAGGAAGTGAAAGCGATGCAGAATATTAAAAAAGACGTTAACTGAATTCACAGATAGATTGAATATTGCTGAGTATTTGGGAGAAACAGGCAAGAAGAAAGTTCCTTCAGTCCTGGAGTATCTTCTGTCTGTAAAAGGGAGACCCTTAGGGCGTAAGGTGACAGAGGTCCTGCAGCGGAATTGTCAGTCTATTTCAACAACAGTTGCCTGGATATATGTTCTACTTGCAGCTTCTACTTCACTATAACTATGCATTGTTTGCCTCCCCTGATCTGTAGTGAGGGAGAGAATATGCAGTGATAAATGCTATACATGATCATAAATGTGACGAGACTCTGACAAGAATACTCTTCGAAGTCAGTGGTATAAGTTACGCTTTTGTCACAGAGAAAAAGTCTTAGTATACGATGCGATGTCCTCCTTTCTGTGCAGGCCTAAGATGTTCAATAAATAAGGTGAATGTTCTCATTCAGACACATAAAAATAGTATGTTGCACCTATGCATGGACCAAACGATTTTTTGAAAAACTGGGCTCTTTAGTTGTACTAAGTATAACAGTCCTTACCATCTTAGTTCATCCATCCAGATAAAATGGTACCCATTTCCTCTTTAAATGTCAAATATGTAATATGTATTTTGAAATAGAAAGGATACCTTAGGGTACATGCTAATGTACTCCCTTCAATTACATTTTATGGTTATGACCTTTATTCCAACAATAATTTAACGTTTTAATTAAATCTGCAACCATTTTCATTTCTGCAAGATGTCCTTCATCCCCCTGCACTATAATTTAATGAAGTGATTTTCAATCACAATCAGCAATATCTAACTATAAATTTTAATACCAGTTTTCAGCAGTCTAAGATGATCGTCCATGTTTTAAAACAAACTTTGTATCAACTCCATGGCAAAAAATAATTCCATTCTTTACTCTAAGTGAAGAACACACATTTTAAGTTTCTATCAGTCAGATTTTGAGATGTGGAATACTAAATACTTCTTCCAGAAGAAGAGTTCTAATGAAAAGTTTTTTAATCAAGAAAAGGTAAAGAATGAAAAGAAACGGTTCTAAATTTCATAATACCTTGGAAAAGAGAGTCCTCTGGTAGTTGTCATACCTCTTCATTTTGATTTACGACGCCATGTTTATTATTCAAAGTCAAAATTGGGCAGATTACTGACTTTAACGTTAATTGATACACTTCACATTTTCAAAAATTCTTTGACTGTGAAAATATTCAGTGGCATTTAAAATAATTATTATGCTTGAACAACTTCTGACAGTATTATGATATGTCTTACCCTAGACTTTCATGAAAGGAGGGATTTACACAATGCAGAAGACTTCTGGAAACGGATGACAGGAGAACAGATAATTGAAGCAAAAGGATCAGTGCTAGAATAATGGCTGCCCAAAGTAATGCTGATGCATTGAGCCAAACAAAATGTTTTTATGAGAAAATTTAAACATTACTATCCTTTGAGAAGTCACAAAGAGAGTATCATAGGTACAATTTGATTATCTGAACTGCTCTGGGAACAAGAGAGTCTTAATTAGCTCTATTAATCAGAAATACAGTCAATTCAAAATTCTCTCTGAAAGGCATTATTTGGTGACCCAAACTTTTCAAATAGGTCTAAGGTCTGAATAACCATGTTACAGGTCTGAATAACCATGTTATTCAATAGTTTCATCTAACAATGAAAAGCTTATGGTTTCATCAATTAATACTCAGGTAATCTGACATATCTTAAGGAGAAATGATGTTCAAAAATGGTGAGACAGATAGTCTTTCATCTCTAAAATACATTACTCGTACACTCCCAAAACAGTACTCAAACATAGCTAGTTTCTTTTGAAATCATCAGTCTGGCTTTTATCCTTCTCAGGAATTTCCAACAGATCTTGTTTTTTACTTCTTGTTTTTATAAACAAGAGTTTTTTTCTCTAGGCTTATGCTGCTTAAAATAATAGAAAAGAAAGGTTGTAGGAAAAGGAAAAAAGAACATTGGGAAAAAAATGGTCAGAATATTTCATTAGGTATAACAAGACAAACTACTACTATATCTTCCTTATACATCAACAACGACTCGTGAATCCTGCATATTTTTTGCATGAGGTGGGGAGCTGGGCAGCGAAACAGAAAAAAACGATACTCTTAAGTCCTTATAGTCTTGGAAAAAAACGGTTTTTTGTTTTCGCTCTTGCACCTAACTTTAAAGTTTCTTGCGAGTACATGATGTATTGTCTTCCTCCCTTCTTGGTGGTATTTTATGTAGAATATATAAAGGGAAAAATAAATGAGAACGTTTTCAGGAGATTCAGCTCCTTTCAATTAGGAAAATACATTGCCTTGAAAAAAAATCAAGTCAAAAGCAAAACACTGAGAACACTTAAATCTGAGGAAATGTTGCCAGGGTCTGTTAACACCAGTTCAAAAGAACAGACAGAAGACCAACACTGAAACCAAACCGTGCAGATGCTGGTTTCAGTTAGAGCTAGATCTATGCATCAGGGCACAGGATGAGATGCAGGCTGGGTGGGAGACGTGGTTGGGTTCAGGTCTGAGGTGTGGTCAAAATCACCTGAAAGTAGCTAAAAGAGAGAAATGCAGTAAGATGAAGATTTGCTGAGGCAATGCAGAGGACTGAGGTAATAAATGCAAATATGAAGAGTTTACATGGAAGGGAGGGCTCAAAGCAGGACCATAATGGCAATATGGCAGTTGTAAAAAATATGGGTTGTAGTGAGGGTGAACAGAACTGAAGCAGATTCTCTATACTGATGAAGAAATTTGAAGAGGTGCCAAGCAAGGACTACTGGATTTTGAGGGAAAAAAAATCTTGTAAAAGATTTAAAACCTGTGATATTGGGAAAATACTTGTTACATACAAACACCCCATTTACTTACTACCCGCTACAAACTTGGCTGCAGTTTCGGAGAAGACCTTGCAAGGAAGATCAAGACCGTAGTAAAGTTTGATGCCAAATCAGGTAAGACTGCGGCACTTGGTACTGTGCCTTTGCAGTGATTATATCATATCAAAGACATACTTCATAGTATCAAAGACATATCAAAGACATGCTCCATTCTTTTAATCCTTAGGTAGAACCAGGGTACCTTCTACTACGGCCCTGCCACATCCCTATGTCTTGGAACATGGTGAAATCAGAGTGTATTTTGAGTATGCACGATAAGGATATGCTATGTGAACCTCTGGTGGGAATTCATACAAATGGACCTGGCTGGGTAATGAGACACAGGATCAGAAGTGACTTCTTAATCTAGTCCTATCCTCTGCTGACTAAAAGCAACCAGGAACATATAAAAACAGACTCATTAATTTCTAAATGCTCTCTATTCATCTCATGCTGTCATTGATTTCAGCTCAATGATTATTTCCAACCATAAATCTGTAATGCACAAATATGACTAACTGCTGTTGTACGCTAAAGGTTTCTTCTATGCTTGAAATTCACTTCTGTCTCTTGGCGGGAGTTGAGTGTCTTGCTCTGAAATGGTTTTGAGATGCATCTATATGTGTTACCAAACGTTCTCCACAGAGAATTTAGTCTAGTTAGCAAGGGTTTTTTTCGTCTTCTACTACTTCTTAATTTTACTACATATATACCTCTCCCTTTGAGATACTTTTAGCAAAGTATTTGAGTGATTTATTAATCCTATCTAACCAGAGCTCCTTGTCTTTTCCGCCTCTTCTAACTTCATGAGATTTAAGTGCTATTTTTGACACAACAGAGCATGACATTTTTCTGGATAGACTCTAATACTGGTTTGCCTGGCCGCAGGCTTATTTAATTTTTTTGTAACCGACAGACATTCTTTTTGTTCTAATAGTAGGTTTTCATTTTTCCTCCTGCTGGTTCTAGTTGTGAAATCCTCCAAAGAACTACTTATGTAAGACAGAAATTGATTCTCAGAAAATATCAGAAATATCCACGTAAGGAGCATACAAGCTCTCATCCAGGAAAAGGACAAAACACATTATCTACCTTAAATCAGTGAAGCATAGAGCAGCCATTTGTCTGGAAATACGTAGCACAGCATTTGTTGAAGTATTTGTTCATAAGATATTGAGTTGACTATGGCTGAAAGAGAGAAAAACTGAAGCACTGAGAGCCCAACTTTCTGCAGTGTCATACAACAAGACAGGTAAGGATCACAACAGGAACAGAGCAGCCTGATTTCCCACACAGCACTTGGTTCAATCACTTATGTAGGATTTATGACCCCCTTTCATTTACTATTCATTCTGCTCTCACACTGTTTCTTTATTTGTCTACTGACCATAAACTAGGCTACAACATTGCTTTCTTTTGCTAACTCAACAACCAGTCTGGTCACTGGTCTTCCCACAAGTTTGAATGCAATATCCACTTTCAAACTGTATTTTGGCGATCAGACAATTGTATTTAAATTATCATATCTGTATTCAGAGAGGTCAGTAGATATGAATGCCTATTATTACTAAATTCAGTGCCAAAGGGTGGCCCTGGAAAATGAGATTTACAAAACACAGGTCTACCACATCAGTATACCACTGATGCATATGTATATTCCCAAGCAGAAAACAAATTATTTGTTTAATCTTCCATTTATAAAATGTAAACAGTGTTTTTTTCATCGTAAGAAAATGTGCAGGTAAAGTGTTTTGCAACTGCGTAACAGTAATAACCGATACCAACACTAGCTGCCCTTACCGGATTTTTTTTTTCCAAGTAAAGTCACAAGTCTTTGTAGGTGACTTTAGAATGGTGGTATCTGCAACTGCTGTTCTCAAAACGTGAACATACAGCAACACCACTGACTTGCCTTCACCCTGATTGCTTATGCCAAAGGAGGAATTTAATAAAATATCAGCTATAATAGAGTTCAAGGCTTCTCTAAGAAGCACCTGGGAATCATGTCTATTTTAAGACAGTTTGTATATGTAGTATAGCTGTGCATATCCAGATGAAGGGTCAATCTGAAGACAAATGTGTATTAGGGGCTTAATAACTTGCAGATAATTTTAAGAGGTTAATAACAATTATTTTCAAACTCTCTGACTCCTAGTGATAGACAAGTGTGTTAGCATAATAGAGGGAAGAGAGAGGAGAGGAAGCGGTATGCATTATCTTTTACTTGCCTATTGTGGAGCTTATATGTGGCAAGAGAAGTAATTTTTAGTGTCCTATTAAGGGCATCAGGTTCTGGATGTAGGACAAACAAAATCATTGTTTCTTCAGGGAACAATCTCTCCTTCTTGATGTAGTCTGGCCCCTCCTGAAGAACTGTAGATTAAATATCAGTCAGTACCCTGTTAGGCAGTTTGGTATACAGAATTTTGGCACACAAAAAATGAAGGCTATTGAAATGACAGATTAATAGGGCTTTATCATGGACTGACCATTTCTGTGCAAATTTTAATTTAAAAGTCAGTTTCAATTAACTCTTGTCAAATATTTTTCCTTGCTTTTCAAACAGAAAGCTAGCTTTCTGAAAAATAGTGAGGAATTTCAAGTTTTTCATAGGAAAAACACAATGCCTGAAATGTTATAAACGTATTTGGTTTGCACTGATATCAAAATTTAGTGTGGAGGTGTGGGGTCTATACCAAATACGCAGTTTTTCTGAGGTTTAAACTTGCTGTTAAGGGCAATGCTTGTATATAAGACATTCTTAATATTCTTTGTATTAGGGGCTTACAAACTTGGAGGCAATTTTAAGAGATTAATAATAATATTTTCAAACCCTCTCACTCCTACTGAACTTTTTTGTCCCGATGCGCCAGCATTATTACTGTCAGAAGAACAGAAATCTTCAAACTATATCATACATTACAGAAACTAATTTACTCTTTTTCTTTGTTATCTGAAAGACTGATGACATCCAGGTAGTCTGTGTTCACAGTGAATAAATCCTTCATGTTTTACAGAAAGAAATTCCACAGAGGGCATTTCTTTTGAATACATTAAGATACATTATTGATACACAATCAGCACACCTGGTCAGTGCTGCATTTATTCAAGAGTTATTGTCAAGGAGTGAGAAGAAAACTCTGAAAAACTGAGGTTCATACTCAAGAACTATGCTCTCAGCCCATCCTCCAGTCTAAATCAAGTTTTTGCACAAGGCACTTCAGGGTTACCCTTCAAAATTAAGGTCAAGATAATTAATTTAGAGCGTCCATATAAGTATTTTATGACAACCACATTAATAGTAAATGAGTTCTTCATGATTAATATTATTATATCAGAACAGTTACATTTGATAGGACCATTATTTTAAAGTATTCCCCATTTTAGATCTATTTTACAATATGATAACATGTGTTTCTCAGACAGAAATACAGCTGATTAGTAGAAGCAATATATTTTGTGAGGGGAGGCACTAGAGCTGTGAGACTTATTAACAGCACAAAATGACTCATTATATTTTCTGCTCTTTGTAGTAACATATTTTTAACAGATGAACTTGGAAATGCAAGTCTGAGTTTCTTCTGTTACATACATCTTAAAATTGAAACTTATTTATTGATTTTGGTAGAGTTGCTTCTTGTCTAACTGAGAGAGAATAAAGTTCATGATTTGGACTTAAAGATGCGTTCCTACTGAAACAGAATTAGCTTATTTTCTTCTTTAGTAAGAAACTGTGGGGCAGATTTTGATCTGCAATTTTGAAGTACTTCTGTTGACACTGGGGGAGACGTTAAGAATCACACCTTAATGTTTCTGAATCATAATGAGGAAGCAATTAAACCCTCAGCCCCACCAAATTTTAATCAGGATAGTGATATTAGAGTCTCTAGTTTTATCTCACTGTTGGCAACAAATAAGAAAAAAAAATCAATCCATTTATTTTAGAGTCTTCCTCTGCTTTACCATAAGTAAGGCAAAAGAACAGCTTTGGGCTACCATTAATGGTAAATATTTGATGGAATGCATTAAACTAGCCAACTTTAAATTCAGTCATTCCTTTTCCTTGAAGTGCTGGAATGACCTAAAAGTTCATTTTCACAGCAGGAAAACACAGTTTTTTTGAAGCATGAGTGCCTTTTTTGCTATAATGCTTTCTCTGTCCGTTCAAATGCATGCTTAAGTAATGTTATTTTTTCTAAGTTTTCAGTGCAGCGGCTGTCTAAATCTCATTTCTTCACAATAGCTTCTTTTTACAAAATGCCTTGGTTTTATACGAACATTCAACATTCTAAAAACAAACGTATCAGAGCATATGTATTATCAAGGCATATTTTTATTTGAAATATGTTGACATCGTCACGTTTCTTCTCTTGTGAGCAACAGGAATATGTCCACTTTTCTTGTAGATCCACAATTTACAATATGTGATTAATCTTTCATATTATATTGATGACCATAACCCTATGCTATAGCCAAATGCCCTGCAATTCTCCTCCGTCATACTCCTATACAATGCGATTATAGGCCCAAGAATTTCAGGGATAGAAAGAACCCTTATAATCACAGTCTGACCAATATAGTACATCAGAAATAATCTTTTTTCAGAAATTTCTGCATCAAGTCCGGAAAGTGTTGGAGTGTCCCATCATATTTCCTAGAAAAAGGGGAACTTTCGCTTTGAAGAGTTTGTGATAAGAAATCCACTAGCTCATTCGGTAAATTTGTACTAATGCTTACCTACTCTCAGTGTTAAGTACTACATCCTACTACACCCTAAATAGACTGGACTTCAGCTTCCAGCCACTGAATCCGTCTTTTACTACCAGACTAAAGAACTGTGTGATGGTAGAAACAACTTCTCATTTTAAGTATTGTGGTCAAACCATTTGATCATCTCTCAAATTTCAAACCAAACTCATTGAACTTCTTTTTCAGTTAAATAGATTTTCCAGACTACTCATTGAGGTAGGCCTGTTTTGTGCTCTGCCTAATTTTTCAATAATCCTTTTTTAGGAAGGTAAACCTTTAGCACTGAAAGCAATATTCCAGCTGTACTAATGACATTACACTTTTGCTCCCTACTCCAGGTTATAAATGTGTGTTGGCAATGTTTTTAGCTACCTCTTAGATACCTCTGGGAAATCATGAACTACCCTGACTCATAAATCCTCTACGAATGCACTAATTTTCAAGACCTGTCCTGTAAATGTGATATGCAGCCTCATTTGTAGATGCACAATCTTACCAATATGGGCATTATTAATGAGCTTGTTTTTCCCTGTTTATCTGGATTGACGTGGATGACAAACCTTTTCCTCCATTACTAAACATTCCAATTGTTATGCAAATATTTGTAATTTGCGAATGCTGAAATCTGAGTAAATCAGAATTTAAGATTGCTGCCGCTATCAGCATCTCCTGCTTGGTTAGCTAGGGGCAATGAGAAGTATGCTCATCATTAGCATGGCCTCATTCAGCATGCTGGTTATTTTGTGTGCCGTTCTGGGGAGCTTACCTTTTCTCATCCACGGCACAGCAAATTTCAGACATCTAAAATGAGATTCGATTTCTAAAAGGGAGCACTGGTATAGATTATATTTATGAATTTTTCACATGCAACTGGATTGTATATAAGCAATTATAGTTAACATTGATTAAAAATATAATTCTAATAGTTTTGATGTGCTATTTTAGAGAATTAACCTCAAAATTCTGTGAGAAAAATACCCAATATTTTTGATATCCAGACATACTTCACATCTCACTAATTTTTTTTGGAATAGAGTTAGCGGAATTAGGGAATGTATAAAATGTTCAGTAGAAAACTGTTTGCAAAGAATTGATATTGATGCCAATATCCACACACGTAATTGAAACTATGTTTTTTCCATCTCTGCCAACATGCTGTTTTGCAGACAACATTCTATTTTTTGTCCCATAAAAGACGATAGAATTTTGTAAGAAATTCATGCTGGGAAACAAAAAAAAAAAAGTTAATAGCGAGAGTACCAATCATTTCCTACATTTCATTTTACTGCTGAGTAAGTTAGCAAAAGGGGAATTTTAATGTGCATGTTGTAAATACGAAATTATGATTATTTACTCAACAGATTTTTCTTGGTCTCATGTAATGGATTTCTCTTAAACACAACACACCTAAGTCATTCTAAGTCATACTGTAGCCATCACTGCCGCAGGCTTTGACCACTGTTTTTTCCGCAGCTCAAATTAGTATTTTAAACCACAATTCTGTTGTCTTTTTCTAAGGAGCGGCTTTACTCTTTCAGACAGGTAAAAAGTTAGTGCAGCCTGCCTGAACGGCAGGTGGCCAGCGCCAAAGCTTTCAGCTGCTGGCATGATCATAGGGGAGCGTACCGGTGTAAAATTAACTTTGCTACTAACAATAATCACCGTCTACAGATTGATTTATAAAGCTCTGTCTGAATTTTTAAAGTGTTTCATATATCGCTTAACACAAAGTATCAGGAGATGGAGTATACTAGACATCAGATACATTTTTATACAATCAAATTGTCATTGCCATGATCTTTCTCTGTATTTCTGGATTTTTACGCAAGTCAGCCAACACAAGCAGAGGACTAGACAATCATCCGATTTAAAAGCAGCCTTAGCTTTTTTCTCCACTACAGAGGTTTACCAACATCCCAACCCATCCACGTATGCCTTCTCATGTCTTTCGTGTTCCCAGATCTCCAATGCCTGCAAAAATCCTTTGTAAGTTCATTTTTATAGGTAGAAATGTAAATGGTCAGTGTGTGAAAACCGTTTCCAAACTTACTACAGACTACTTCAGTGTTGGGGATACTAAATTCAAAGCGCAGTCAAAAGTAATAAAATTTTCCTTTTTCTTGCTGCTTAGGGCTAACGCTTTCCTAAGTTTTCAGAAGTCTTAAGAGTCATCTTGTAGAAGCCAATGGAAATGATATTTCTAAAACAGAATAAGGTACAGAATAATCATTAAATCCTTGCGGACACAGAGAGCAATTTTAAAGAAATGTCTTGATAGTTCTTTTTGTTTCACTGTCTTTTATGGGACTTAGTCGGGAAACAAAAATATATGTGTCTGTATCTCTGCCAAAGAATTTCCTTCCGCATTAACTACCTTTCAGCTCTAATCCTACCCACTCCCTTCTCTGCCTTTCCCAGGCACTGAACTCTTACTAGTTCAGCATGCTTAAAACATACGTGAAGTTTTAGTTTTGAAAAACCTCTATTTTGAGGCAAAACACTTCCTCCTGACGTACCACAATCAGGCAAAACAATTCATAGCTCAGAGTTCTCTAATTCCTGCTCATTACTACCACAACTACATAATGCAATACTGAAAATTTTATCTTGCCTTCACACAATGTCACTTGTGGAATGTGTGCTTTGAAAAAATATAAACAGTACATATTCATACAGACACTGACATTGATCTTATATATATGACAAAACCTAACCGTGTATCCCAGATAACAGCAAGCAATGTATAGCCACCAATTACTTATTTAAAAATCAAAATGAATGAAAGGGATTTTATTTTCAAATTTTCAGGAATTGATTCCCTTTTTTCATGTTATTATTTGTTATTATTTTTATTATTTCAAGCAGGTTAGCAATGCCCAATGAACCTAAGAGTTGCTGCATTTTTGCAGGATTTTCAGAGGGTTGCTTTGGTTTTTTCCCCCTCATTTTAATGGTGCAATGAAACAACAATTTAACATCTTGGAAAAGTCTTGCTTAGCATGGTACCATGCACGTGCTTTCCTCTCTAGGAAAGTCAAATTCAACTTGAAATCAGAATAGGCTCCACAGTAGTGTGGCTGGGACGCAGGACGCATCTTTCGAAGGTGACACTTCTTTATAAAATGGTAACTAAAGAAAAGGGTTAATGGAGTAGGAATGAGACATGCCGATGTATTCATGCATTAAGATCCCCCTCCTCACCAGTGGCCTCTGATGCAGCAACTCCCTCCATGCACCTCTGTTTAAAAGAACTGTATTGTATTGATAAGGAAACCACACTTAGGTTATCAAAGTCAGAATATGAAGGAACACATATGTTGCCCAGGCAATATGCAGTTTATATTGTATTCCGGCTTTGAAGCTATAAAAAGCTTACCGTCAGATACTTTCTGCTTTAGCTCTCACGTGTTCTCTGTCTGCTATGTATAAAAATCAGCTATTGGCTCTCTCGTCACTTTTATAAAAGACTGAAAAGTAAGTTCTTAAGAAGGTTTCTTTAACTACACTTACTATAACTTAGAAAGTGCGTAGAAAACATTCGATCTTTGATTAAATCATGTTTTCAATTAGGGCAACTTGTGAAACTATTTTCTACGTGATTGGGAAGTGTGACTATCTGACGCTCCTACCTGGCAGTAGCAACTTCTTCTAGCATACATCTGTGACTCTGAAAAACTGATTTCACACAGCATTTCTTTCAGTCAAATACGCTAGTGCTTTGTTTTAAAGCATGACTTGCCAACAAGAAAAATCACATGTTTGCCAGACAGGATGATGAGAATGTGCAGTCTGCACCTGATTATCAGTAGCGTTAACTCATTCGATTGGTATACAAAATGGGAAAATGATGGAGCAAAGTGCTGCTGTTCAAGGCTCTTCATGACGGTCAGAAATGAGTTTTATAGCTGCCTGCTCCAGGGATGAGTGAAAGCATCTGCCATCCAGTGAAAAGTGTTCTGTTTTATTATCATTATTAGACATGAAATGTAAAGCTGTCTGAGGAACACTTTCTGAGTAAAGCTTTTTGTTCTGCATGTTAAATTTTGCATCCCATTCCACAATTTTGTTATTGAGCTATTTATCTACAGCAACTTTTCTATAGCAGAAAATTTTTTTTTTTTTTCCCAAAACATTACATGGAATTGTACCAGTTTATTCCTCACATACTCATTTTGCTGGAAACAAATTCTAGTAGGCTTTTGAGGTTTAAGCTCTCAGCTCAAGTATTTATAATCTCTGTGACTTACTTGTTGCATTGATCTAGATGACAACAAGGTACATATATTTGGATGACCACATGAAATGGATTTAGTGGCTCTTTCAAAGGTTGATGTGGAGAAATATAAACACCCTCTGATACTCATCTCTACATATTTTGTACTTGGCTTTTTGGTACTACAAAAGCATCATCCCTCCCACCTGCACAAGAATGGAATGTCAGTGAAGGCATGTATTTTTAACATGAGGACGCTGGATGAGATGAACCTTTGATCTGATCCAGTTTTGCTGTTCTCAAGATGTTCTCAAAATATATATATGGATGTTAAAGTGTTTTTAAACTGGGACATTCCACGTTGCATCAGGTAATGTAAAAATTAACAACTTTAAATGAATGACCTCTCAGTGATCAAATGTCACAATAAGCTGAAATAGTGGGCAACGTCTTCCTAGCTGTAGAGCAATATGTCTCAACCTTATTTTCTGTGAAAAATATATCTGACAATGCCATAATCTCTCACTGCAGTCAAGGACAGAATCTGTATGCGTTTCTTGGATAAAATCAAAATTGAATCCAAAGTCTTGTCCGTTAGAGTTATAATTTTCAATCTATTTTCACTCTTTCACATCATCTACCGATCATTATTAATTTATCTTAGTATGAATGAAGCAGATGCTGCCTGAAGCAGATTGAAAGCCTGACTTTTAAAAAATGAGATTATATCATTCCAAGGATTTAGATGTAGACACTGTCCTTTCTCTCCTGTTTCTAAAATTTCTAGAATGGAAGCACTACTTTCTGCACAGTAGCCATAGTCTCAAAATGTTACTTCCCCTCCAGCCTTATATTTGAGAAACAGAAAAACGTTCTTCTTACTCTCTGCAAATATTTGTTTATTGTGGCCCTTTAAACGCCTTGGCTTCATCTCACGTTTCCCTCAGTTATTTTTGCCTGTTAAAAAATATATATATATATTTAGGGGGAAACAAACTGGAAAAAAAACAAAGGCTGCTACATATTTTCCCCCTCATACAGTCCCACAATTATTTTGACTTTTATTATTTCTAAAGAAATGGGCAGATGTGGTCAACATTAGCTGGCTGTGAATCAGTTCTGAATTCACTACATAGTCAAAGAAATGTGAATCTCGTCTTCTGAGGCTGAGCTATATATTTGACTTTATGTCATTCATCACTGGCTCATATTTTATCATATTTTATCATTTGTCTTCATGTTTATCTTTTGTATATCATTATTTGCCAGGTCACCACCCAGGCTTAACTGTGCTATCTCATTTTAGATAAAACAGACAATCTATTTCTCTAGCTCCCCAGCCCCCACCCCCATTTACCAAGTAAAGGAAAGAGTTTTCTTCTGCTAGCTCTGTCTGACTCGGACTTACTGCCTCGTTCTATCACCCTAATAGAACATGCATCCATCCGGTGTCTCAGCTGCACTGTCTGCCTCGCCACTTGATCTTGCTACCGTGGTATCCCAGTTGGCCGTGCAATGTTCTGCCTCTTTGCACTGTTATGTGCATGAATCCATTTTCTCCTATTGCACTGCTTTCTCTCTGATATAGATTATCACTCTATAAAACAGAGTACTTCCTATCTAAGAGGAAGGGAAATGAACCTCTAGAAATTTTGGTCAGATGCTTAGGTTTAATATAGAAATATTTCATCAAAGAGAAAACACTTTTTTGCCTATATATAAAAGAAATAGTCTACAAGGATTATGATCTTGCAACATACACCCTCCAAAACATCTGAAATTGAATTCCAATTGCTCACATTTTCAGGATGCCCAAATTCTTATTTCAAAGTAAAAAATATTTATCACAAAACTGCCATTAGCTTCAACAACTTCTGGGACTGACAGACTTCAATGATATTTTAAATAGAACTGCAACACGGTCCACTAATTTTGCTTCTTTCAAGTTCTAGGAGTAAAAATACATGACTCAACACGAAAACAATTATATTCAACTATCAGTCACAAGAAGGTCTTTTTTAGGGAGCAATTATACAAACAATTATATTATGCATGCTTAAATGTAAATTACAGTGACGTATACCACAGACTGCTCTGTAAGTCTGGCCTGTTTGCTAAATTTGGTATTAGCAGTCTTCTCACTTATTGTAAGAAATACTTAGCAGATGTTTGCCACCAAATTTTAAATGCAAAGTTACAGATTCCAATCAAGCTTATTATGAGCTTCAATAATAGCAATAATTGCTAATATTTTTCTAAACCTTCTGAGTGTCTTGACCCATTTTGCTATCTAACAAATCTGTGGAATGTTCTGGATTATTTATGAGATGTGATTAAATTCTTTTGAAATTATGAATATGAGGCAGCTAAGAAGAAAATAATATAATTCACCTTATTGCTTTTGTTGCATGTTCACTATTTGCACTTTTGTGTAAAAATCTCATTACTCATACTGCTGACTGAATAACTTTGAAGTCTGTTGTGCCTTATTAGCATACTACTCGTTATGCAGAGTATGATGACTAATGAAAAGCCTTTGTCTTACAGCTCCAGGAGATACAGATTTTCTTATCACATGCTAGTATTCAGACATGAAATCATTACAGAATTAATAGCTATTACTAAAAAAAAAAGATTTATAATTTCCTTTCAAGGTTTGTCACTAGCTTGCTTTTGCTTTGGTTTTGTTATCATGCTATATTTGAGTATTTTGTTCCAAATCTGCAAACATTTTGAACGTATTTATTTGCAAATGAGAAATGAGCAGAATTAAAAAATAAATAGACACATGTATGGTACAAAGTTAACATTGGCGAAAAAGTTCCGAGAAAGATTTCCAAAAGCTTTTCTGTGGCAGTCGCGTTTACCAGTTGTTTGGACTACAACTACAGCGCAGTTCCCTAACCCTTGGATCAATACAGTGCAGTCACCTCAGCAAACATCAGCAGCTGAATACAGCAATCAGTAAACCATCAGGGAAGAGCTTTTTATAGTGAAAGCTGTGATATACAACTGGGCAAAAGAGAGGACTCATCTCCCCATGGGACATCTGGCAATAACTGCTCTTAACAATTGATTCCAACCACAAGGTAACTTCATCACCCTTTACAGTGGCCTTTTTGATCAACGAGACAGATATGCATCCCAGGAGTACATTTAGCTTCATTACTTTGATATTTATTTCAATCTTTACACACAGGAAACCTAGCAAATAATGTTTTGGATAGCCTCAAGATACAGAAAATGTTGGTTTTGTTCAGATGCCTTTTTTCTCCCATCAGGGTGCCATTCAAGAATGAATGGTGAAAAATCACCCTTCGGTGGGTAATATACTCATATTTCTATTCCACGTAGCTCAGCTTGGACCTCTTCCTACTTTAAGGGTGCTTTCCTCAGGTGGTGTTTTGTACTCTTCCCGTGCAACACTTCTCATACTCCCACATCTAAAACATGTTTGAAGTTGGAAATAAAACAGCGTGTTCATTAAAAAAACTAAAACACTATATATTTTGCTCTTTCTACATAGAAGAATACATCCTCACCAGGTGATAAAAGGTACAAGCGTTAACAAAGAAACAAACAAGAAAAAACACATATATGTATTACCTCCCACAGAAGCCATGAGCATTATTTCTCCATACCTGGTATATAAGGATTTCAGACGGGAAATGGCATTATTACATATACTTCTGAGAAAAATGTAAAATAATGATTTTTTCTAAAAGGTCAACCATCTCTTCCCAATCCATCAAGTCTGTAACAGAGTATGAAAATCAAGGGTTTCCAGCCAAGTTTCACAGCATTTAGTGCATTAGTCAGTGCTGTAGCCCTGAGAGAGTATTGAATTTTGCTAAAATATGTCTAGTTCATATTATAATAAATAGCTCCCTCTTCATAAAACAGGTGATTTCTACTTTGTATCTACTGACTGTTACATACTGAAGTTTTTGATTAATGTCTATTGTACAAACAAAGCATTTAGAAAATATGCCATCCCTCTACAAAAAATGTATCATTAAATTTTTTTTAAAAATCATTGCTCCCTGGCAGAAATTGTATGTGTGTAATTTATGAACTATTTCTAAAGCTAAAAAGGAAAATAGGATTAAGTTGTCAAAGAAAAATGAAAGACTTAAAAATTACTGAACCGAAAGAGGCTATTTTTAGTTCAAATAAAGTACATGTGTACCCTGCTCTGTACCACACTTTAATTATTGCTCTTATGAGGATGACAGGTGATGCCAGGATAATAAATAAAGTCTCTGATTAGAAATGAAATTGCTATCATGGAATTCAAAGGCCACAGATCCCTACAGTTCTCCTCCTCTCTGTCATTTACACACATTCCTTCTCTTCCTCCTCCTCTGTAAACTGTCTACTCACTCAAATTCAAAGATACACTGCAGGGAAGCATCAGTAAAGATCAACACCATAAAACAAAACAAAACAAAACAAAACAAAACAAAACAAAATAAGATAAAATAAAATAACAAAACATAAAAAAGAAGGAGACAAAATAAAGTAAAGTAAAGTAAAGTAAAGTAAAGTAAAGTAAAGTAAAGTAAAGTAAAGTAAAGTAGAATAGAATAGAATAGAATAGAATAGAATAGAATAGAATGGAATGGAATGGAATGGAATGGAATGGAATGGAATGGAATGGAATGGAATAGAATACACAGCTATCTATCAACATAACATTTTCTAGCCATAAAGTGAGACTAAGAAGAAGTAATCAACTATACTATTGACAGCACAGGCAATAGTGTCTTTTGGTCAGTATCAGTTGCTTTCGTTTTACCAACATGATGAAGAAATGAGATACTCACCCTGTATTGCAGATCTAGATTCTAAGTCAGGAAATACAACAATAATTTAAAATATATACTACGGATTCACTTCTCTAGTGGCAAAGGACAGCAGTGCTGATATTATGCTAGTACTGTAGCCAGTAAAGTAATTACCCACGTATGACCCATTTCCAGGAATCAAAATGCAATTCCAGGACTATTTTTGTGTTAACTAGTCCAAGTAAATGTGTCTCAAATTACGCTCCTGTGGCCATGTTGTTTCTGAGTTTGATGATACTACATTACAAGTATCAGTAAGGGCACTTTGAACAATCCCATGACACTTAATTAACTAACAGTAACCACTGTTTACATGCAAATTAATTACTACTTGTAGAAATAATTTAATCTGAACTGTTACCATGTTATCTGTATTGATTTGTTATCTGTATTTGTATTGATTTGCCTAAGAACTTTAACTCTGTATTGCGTTACATCCATGATCCTTGTCATCTAAATTAACATCAGTAGGACTCGATATAACCACAATACGTTGGCTACTGCGGAAGTTAAGAAGCTAACCCATCTTCTTCTTCTTCCCTAAACTGCGGTCAGTGAAGACACTTTTTCAATTGTTCAGAGTCTGTCTCCTGGAAACGCAGATTTGAAAGTCTCAGTAGTTTAGACAAGATTTAAAATGCATTAATCCTCTTCATCAAAAGTGTTTTGGGATTTTCCTTCCGCACTGCTTAGTTGCCTCCCATAGTACATTTACAGCACTTGGTAAAGGAAATTAAAGATTACTCTTATCCTCAGTTTAGGAATGGAGAAACGAAATCAGAAAGAGCTTGTGTGCCCCACAGACCATAAGTGACGAAACCACAGCAGCTGAGTCCTTGTACCCCATGCTACCGTTTGAACCTAAATGCACTGAAGCCAGTGACAAACAGGGATGCCTGACAGTCCTGTAGTGGTAGTAGTGTAGTAGTCCACAGTAGCGGTCTCACTACTCAGCCAAGCTGCAGCCTAACAGCCTGGAAGAACTGTTTTAATGACTTCCGTAGTGAAGGCTGTTCGCATTCTGGTTTTCAGCTACATCCTCTTGTTTCACTGATTTGGACTACTGTAGTAACAGGCGTCATTTGTAAATTGGGTGCTTCGATGACATTCGTAGCAACCAAAGAATGCTCTACAACAGGGGAGCGGGTCTCACTTGTTCAGCTCCGTTTTATTCCACCTATTTCATCAGGCTCAGTTCCGGAGAATTCAATTTCATTTTTGAATGCTCTCTCAAATGCCCACTAAGGCGCTGCCAAGCCGTTCTCCATTCTACCTTTTTATAAGCATTAACATTAAAGATTAGCAGTATTTATTAGCTCATCCAGTGCTGCATGAATTTTTCCTTTTTCTTGCTGTAGCACATTCAAAAGTGTTTTCGTTTATTTCCAATAGTTAGCCTATTTTTCCATCTCTATTATTTCTATCTCTTTCTATCTCACTCTGCTATTACATTCTAAACTTCTAGAGCTTAAACTTTCAAGTTAATTCAACACTTCTACATGCCTCAGATATGTAGTGTTTATAACGATATAGCTAATACTGTCACCTATCAGGAGGCAGCATAATTATTTTTGTTTTTTCTCTGTTTTTTTTTTGGTTCTCTCTCTGTTACATTTACTTAGTCCCGAGTTACAGAGTAAAATATTATTATTACCCTCTCTCACTTTGTCTTGAATCTAGGCAAACAGAATATAATTTTTTGTCCACTGCTGGGAAGAATATCAACAGTTAAGAACTTGCCTGGCACTTTTAATAGCTTTGAATAATGGGCAATACAGTCTTGATTTATATGAACTTGTTGACTGCTGTCTTCAATACGGATTAATTACAGCTGAAGTGGACATAAATGCCACTGTCCTTTGTGTTCCAGTTATTTAATTTTATACCTGAGGCCTACAGTCAGGAAACTCACATGGCTGAAGATGA
The DNA here is from genome assembly GCF_040807025.1 of Struthio camelus. Classification (NCBI taxonomy): domain Eukaryota; kingdom Metazoa; phylum Chordata; class Aves; order Struthioniformes; family Struthionidae; genus Struthio; species Struthio camelus. The sequence goes on from NC_090945.1 coordinate 21,375,608, forward strand.
TTCCATAGCTTTTGTGTAAGTGACAGAGTTAATAGCACCTCTGTTTTCTATTTCAATAAATGAGAATGAAAGAATTCAATTCTCTAGCCAAGCTGTCGCAAAAAAAACTTTGTGAACTGGAAGCAGATATTCATAAACAACTAATTAAGAGCTAGCAGCTCTCTACAAAGGTGTACTTGGCCGCAGACATGTCATCCTGCACACAGCTGACTGCCTTTATTTGCCATGGATCTACAGTCTATTTTTAGAAAGTCATTTCGCTTTTCAAACTCCATCCCAATGTAAGCTAGTGAAACTCGGAATGTTGCCCAGAGAGGACACAATGCACAAAACTGTAAATTGTTAAAGAAATTATTCTAGAAGTTAGGATATGTTCTTGATGAAGCTGTAAACTTCAACTGGTAGACTTATCAAAACAAGCCTCCATCCTCCTCCTTAGTGATGAGTGGGGTGAACACCACCTCCATCTGCTGCATTGTATAGAAATAATACAGACTTCAAAGAGAAAGCTCTTAACCTGTTTGTTTTTGCTGAAATGAAAACACCACTTCAGCAACTCGTATTTCTGAAACAAGGCTCCAGCAGTCATAATATTTTCCAGATACCAGATGGCATGCTCTCCTGGTCTGCTCATCAGAATAACTAAATGCTTGTGTTTTTTAATGTATCATTTTAGCGTAGAAAATGAGTATGTAAAAACATGAAAGTAACAAGTCCTGGGATAAAATTCTGATCCTGCTGAACCCAGTGACAATTTTGCCATTGACTTCACCACTATTGTATTCCAGAGATGGAAATATTTGTGTTTAATTTTGACAATGATTTTTCAAGACGGATTACTTCCTCACGTTATAGCTTCAATAGATAATCTTTAGGACATGACAGTGCTGTAAGTAAGCACTTAAGGGCAGTAAATAATGCTGTTAGGAGTGGCAAAGTCTATATTTTTCTTGTATTATTATTTTGAGTGAAATACTTGATAGGTATTTATTTTTATTTCTTTTGCATCTACCAAAATAGATCGATTTTGCTCAAATTTACAGGCTAGTATATATGAAAAAACGTAATTCTTCGCCTGTACAAAAGTAGTTGTTTTAAAAGGTTGCTGAAATGTAAGTTTCATTTCAGAGGCCAAGGCCTCACTTTTAGAAGGATGCCAAAACCATATCCATAAGCATTTACCGTAGAAAATTCACTAAATGCCTGAAGTTTAGGAATTTTCTATGGTAAATGCCTGAAGTTAAGGAATGAGAAAGTTAGGTACCTATGTTAGTTAAATGGGATCTTTCCTCAGGTTTGTACCTTTGGAAAAATGGCTTACAAGCTATGTTCTCTTTCCTCTTCCGAAAATTAATGTTACTAACAGTAATCACTGAAAGGGTGAGAACTATTGGTAGTAAACTACTGTCTCGATTACCTAGACATCTGTCTGTGATGTTATTTTATTGACCTAAATGGACAAAGTCTTCTACCAACTTATAGCTTATGCAAAGGACGTTTAAAAGAGTTATTAGATCAGAATAGTCTTATCAGTTATTCCTATCAGAAAGTTGAGTGGATTCGGACATGTATGGAGTGACTGCATATGACATGTATCAAAACACAAAGACCTCAGTCAGATTAATGTAGTCTTTACCATTATACAGGGCATGCATTTGAAAAACATCCGTATCTGACACTAAACTCATTTAAAACAATGAGAGTTTAACTACTGACTCCAGAAGGACCAGAGCCTGGTCTAGTTTATTATGCAAGGAACTCCTGTCATTCTAACCTATACTTTTGGCTAATAAGACACTTTTAGACAACTACCATCCAGATATTCTCCGGGTTGTCATGCTGATGTAGCCTTTTTAGATGAGCTAAAAAGTGTCTCCGTTGTGTATTTATACAGAAATCTGTGGCTAACTTTACTCTAAATTGGGCATGTAATGAATGCATTACTGCAAAGCAGGGAAATAAAACCTATTATAGGCTAGAAATGAATCATCACAACGGCGAATCATTTTCTAAGCTGCAATATTTTCTCTGCTACTGCTTTGCTTTTGAACTCTAGTGAAAAGCAATTACTTTATTCTTTCTCTTTACTTTTATTACTGGTGATTCTTATGCTAATTTTCCCCCCTCTATATTGGATTTGATTTTGAAAAGCTTTTTGGAATTTAAGATTCAACTGAATTGGTGATGCTGCCCTGACATTTTTACCTCCTACCTTTTTCCCCCCTTCCCCCACTCCGAAGTACTCTGAAGAACCACACAGCATGAACTCAAAGCTATCAAATTTTAAACTGTTTCCGATTACAGAAAAATGAGACAGGTCAATGTCCTCAGAACCCCACAATAACGAAAATAATGTAATGTCTTTCTTCCTGTTTCAGTGTCAAGCTCCAGCTGATAATGTAATAATTAGAAGAAACAGAAATTCAGTGCATTTGAAAAACTGTAGCTGTATCATATGAATTTTCTCCCCTTGATGAACAGTGCATTTTCTGTATTTAACTGTTTTCACTTGTGCTACATTTGTTGTTCTATGCCAGGTGCTTCGGTTAGTTAAGATCAGTATAAAACATACCTTTTTTTTTTTTTGGTGTGAAATTTAGAAAACAATGCTACTTTTCAGACTCATCAAGAATCCCATCAGGTAACCAGAAAATAAAAATCTGAAATCATACCACCAGTAATTCTAGCCACAAGCCTACAGGTAATTTTAACCATTCATCTTCATCTTGGACTTAACCACAGAATTATTTTTTATTCTCCAAAACCACTGATACCATGAACCATGGAACTACTGAAGATTTACTCTGCTCATTCCTTTTGGCATGACATACAGTGGGAGGAATCATGTGGAATAGGACTAGCTGATGACAGCTTACAACCACTGAGATAGTTTTTTCCTAGTCACTGCCCAATCGGCCCGGAACTGCCAGTACAGCGAGGAACTTTCGTAGTTCTTCAGTCTTAAATAAACATTAATATAAATGTTTACCTTCCCCCCATCCGTTCATTGTCCACCAATTTTTATTGCTAACAGTACATCCTACTGCCATATGAATGTCAAGGCTGGACTTGACCTCAGTGGTATTAATAAATTCAGGCCCTTCCTTTTTCTACTTAGGCAACTACATCAAGTAATACAGTTCAATCCTCGTTTTTGTAAAGAGTTACAGCTTCAAGCAAAGATGACCCTGAACAATTCCAAAGTGGAAATTTCTCTACAGAACTTTGAAGACATTTCAAAATCACTCGAAACTTTCTAGATTTACTTTCACGGCAAAGTAGTGCTATTATTTCAATGCTGAGGCTTGAGCTATTTTTTCCTTTGTGTACAGTCAATCATCTGGGTTAAATTTCAAAGACTAAAAACCCCCAAAATTTGATCAGAATGTCGTTTTAAAGTCTAATCCCAGGAGGCATTTAAATCAGACAAAATTGTGACCAATTGCGTGCTATTACTTCCAACCTTAAAAACAATATGCATGAAACACTGCTTTTAATTTTACCTCTTACAGCTACAATGGTTGCTCTAAATATCTGGTGACTGAAATACTCCCTCTCCTGGAAGCCATATTAGAAACAGGCTGCTATGCTTAACTGAGGTCTTCTCTTTGACCTAGATTAACAGTCCCTTCCTTTTATGCACCTAACTGAAGAGCTTAAATCAAGGATAGAGTTCTCCAAGGTGCCCTCTGTTGTCAAGAGGCAAATAAAACTGTCTCTAGGTGCAAACGTAGCCAGTGATCTGTACTGTGATCTACATATTATTTCTAGTAAGGTGACATTAACCTCCGCTTTAAAACAAATGAATTAATATTTTGCTGGTATAAATATACTTGATTGCACAGAAGTCTTTCAGATCAAGAGAGAGAAATATAAAATACTTCCTCCTGAAAACTGGAGTCCTGTTTTAGAAATGAAATGAAATGAAATACATAGAAAATACTGCCTGGGAAGCATTCAGTGTATGATTAAACATATAGAGAATGTTACATTCTCACAAAAATGCACAATTAGCCCTTAGTAAATTTTATGTAAGTTATGACTAAATCCAAAACAGAAACAACATACAGAAAATGTTATTTGCTTCTTGATTATTTAAAGATGTAGCTCTCAGGAATCAGTAGACTAACACTTACTACTTAATACAATTAATATTATTTCACATATTTATTTTGCTAGAATACAGTGATTCATTCATTCAAATACAAAGCATTTCAAATGAAAATTTGAAAAAGAAATGAAATTTTGAAACTGAAAACATTTCAAATGAAAATTCGTGACCAATTAATTTGCAAGATTATTCAGTCCATGAGCCAAACTGACTTGCCAAGTAGTGCACGGTACACTAGCTCTAAATTGTCCAATGCTTCTACAATTTCTAAGCGTTGAGAAGAAAGTAACATTACTAACAAGAGACAGGACAGAGACCTCTATACAGTAAGAGGACTTTCCTTTTATTGTATGAATCTGTAGATGTAATTATTCCTAAGGAGCGCTACTGCAGTAACAGCCCTTCATATTGAATCTGCTACAAAATCACATCAGTATGTTTATTTCCACAGGTGTTAGAAACTAGGCCTGGAAATATTTTGGTTAACAGTGATAAAACTGATAAATTATCTTTTTAAAAATAATATTACTCACTGAAATATTGATAAAAACCCGATACTTCATTGCATAACTATGTGCTTTATTTTTTCCCTCAGTGACTTACGAACGCTTTTGAGTGCATGGTCATGACTATCTTGGAAAAGTGCAGCATATGCTGTTAGGGTCAGTCAACAAGAGACAACTTAGTAACAGTACTGAGAAGTCCTCAAAAATATTTTGCGAAAATGGGTTAAAAAAGAAGTCACTGGAAAATACTGCAACAAGTCTAAACAACATGAGTTATGATATAAAACAGAATAAATAATAACGACAACACTAAGGTAGAAGAAGGCCAAAGATAACTCATAACAAAATCATGCTTAGGCAAAAACTTGTGGCTAAGTTGCCATTTAGTTCCGGTTACAAGCCAAGCTATTTATTTGCTTTCCAACTGAATACACATCTGTGTCATTCAGTTGTCATGAACTTCCCCTGGATCTGAGTGACCGTTGTCAAAAATAGCAGAGCATTTAGTCATCTTTTTTTCCTATTGTTAATAAATTGCAGAACTGGGAGAGCTTCCACAGTTAACACATTGGCATTCTTTATTTTTTTTGTGAGACTCTATGCCTGCAATATTGGAGTTGCTGATGCAGTGCACAGCTCCTTCAAGGGGCCTTTTGCGAATCAGGTTTCTGGAACAACACAAGCTGCCCTGGGATCTTTGCCGATCTTGTTGTATACATAGAAAATGCATGCTAGAGAGCTAATCCGAGTGCCTTCTTATTTGCTGCACTTTCCATGCATCTTTCACCTCACTTTTATAGTTGACTGCATACCAAGATTAAAGATCATACCAACCTGAAGAAAATTACTGTTCAGCTCCCAGCTGTATTCAAATTACTGGCAAGGCAAGAAAAGCTCTATTTCAGCGTGCAGGTGTGGTGGAGAATTATGTTGTTACAAAGGATTTTGCATGTTTCCTGGAAAGTCATTCCAATGCAGTTTCTTTCCTGGATGAAGTCTGTAAAATCTGTCTACAACGAATGCTCTCAAATTCCTTACCTCAGGAGGTTCGAATGACACAGAACTACAAATGCAAATTATAGTTTTCCTACTGTTGGAGCAAACATAGAGGCAACATCTTCTAAAAACCAGAAAATGTTACAAGGAAGTAATGAAACAACTTTTATGTAGGTCCGAGGGCAATCTGTGATATTCTGAAAAATGAATTCAGAGATGGGGCCTTGTTTTGCTACCATTTCCTGAACTCAGCAGCCTGTAACACCATGAGCCATTTATGTTTGTAATGACAGTGAACGCTGAGCTTTCATTCAATTTATTTTGGAAAACTTAAGACAAAAGACAAATTCAGATCTCCTGCAAAGGCCTCAGGCAGGTGTGTGTGCTTTGTTTCAGAACAGACACTGCAGGCTAGCTGGAAAATTACAAGAACAATGACTCTCTGATGGTAATCTTTTCATTCTGATTCTGATGGAGCTTAGGTGAATTATAAATACTAAAAGAAAAATCTGTTAAAATCAATTATCTAAGAGAGCGTAAGAACCTCGGTAAGGCTTTAATTTTTTATGTCTTTTTATGTCTTTGAAAGCTCAAAGAATACAGCTATAGCTTGGCAAGCACCTAGATACCATGCTGAAAAACAGAACTATCTATTTACAATTTTAAGAACTACTGTCAATTAAAAATCAGAGCGTATATATTAAATTCAACGTAGTTACTTCTCAAGTTCTGCTTTATTTATATTAAAAGAAATTTATTTAAAACTATACGGTTGGCTAGAAGATTAAATAAGAGACATTACAATGAGTGATAAGTCATGGGACGAATAACTGAAAGCAGATATCCATTCTGGCCGCTGATTTAATACAAAGGTAAGCTAAACTCTAATAATTCTAGCAATAGCTTATTTTCATAAAAACTGTACAGCACTAATGACTTATGTTCCAGTACTTCCTGCATAATCCAACTAATTAAAACTGCAGTTTTCATAAAACAGGGTTTTTAATGTATGCATTTATCTCTGAATAATGTCGGAAACTTGTTTAAACGCTTAAAAGGGGGTAAAAATAGATTTCTCGCCACCATGTGCATTTCAGAACACTAGTTCAATGTCACTCTGAGAGGGAAATTTCACTCATCCAGGTCACTGATGAACAAGCTGAACAAGACCGGACCCAGTCCTGACCCCTGGGGAACGCCACCAGCCACAGGCCTCCCACTAGACTCTGAGCCACTGATCACGACCCTCTGAGCTCTGCCATTCAGCCAGTTCTCAATCCGGCTCACTGTCCACTCATCAGGAAACAGGACAGAAACATCTGAAGTTCACTATAAGAAAATATCTTTTAATATCCCAAATTTAGTTTTGTTTTTATGAATAATTTGAATGAGGGTAGTTCTTCTTGTCAAATTATTTGAATGGTAAACCATCACTTCCATATTGTTTCCCAGGAGTCTGAAGAGCAGAGGCACCATAGCTTTTATCTGTACTTTCACCACTGGATGAACATCTGTGACGCACATTCTCTCAGCACCCATCAGAGTCCTGATTAATACCTTGTCACTGTGCTGGGCTGCACACTGCTTTTATCGTTATGGCTGTGTTGCAAAAGATGCTTTCCTGTTGGCGGGATGAGACTTTAAACACAAGGCAAAAAGTGAAAAGAAAGCTGTAGGATGAGCAGAGGGTTCAGGAAGGCCACAAGACTAGCTTCTGGAAGGCAACCTGCATAGCAACTGCAGGGACTGTACAACTTATTCCAGAAAGCTACCTAACAACTCTAACTGATTCCCCATCAAGACTGAAGTAGTCAATGCCTTCTTCATTTTGAGCCAACTTCAAACTTAGCAATTTTGGTCTGTCAGCTTTTGGACCTTTTCCATTCGTTGTTTCCTTTTTGTGCCTTTTTCATTAGCATTCACTGTAATTTCTTAAAGAAGTTTCACCCACTTCTCAATAGCCAAGAACTGTTGGTATTAGCTTTATTTTTCCTCACTCTGATTAAAATTAGAAGCCCTAAAACTGTCCCTAACTCCCTTTGATGACACCATCACACAGGGTTTAGGTGATTCTGGTAACATCAATCTGTAGACTTCAATTTTTTTTGAATTGTTCTAACCAGCGGGATTAACAGAATGTTTTCACTGAATGGTTCTATTTTTGCACATAGCTTTTTAGTTGCATTCAAAGTCTAAAGAGCCATTATTAACATTTCATTCTAAAGAAGCAATTATTCCAGCATAGATGGCTGAGCAGATTGGAGAACAAGGTCCTTTCTAATTTGATTATACATGATGTATTCTGTGATTATGTTTTGTTCTGCAAGGCATTCAAGCATGTATTAATAAGAATTCCTACTTGTTTTTAGATCCTAACAGAGGGTGTAGTCTTGTCTTTTCTAAATTTTAGAGCAAATTCACCCATAAGAAACAAAAAGCACTCTCATGCCATTTCCAGGGATGTGGAATTACATTAGGCTCATAATTCGTATTTTACTGCAAGTTGTGGCCTATCTATTCTCATTAACCTATGCAGAACTACAGGCTTGTACCTACTAAGTATCTGCAAAGTATCTCCCTCCTTCCCTCCCTCTCCAAGCCATGAGTCAGTAAGTCTCCCCCAGAGTGAAGATTCAGAGGTGAATAAATTTTGCTTTGCTTGACCAATGGTATATGCCTGTGCACCTTCATTCTACTGTACTTCACTTTAGCTATTACTCTAAACAAAATTGTTTCATAGAAGAGCTTCATATTTCTGAAAAAAATGAAGATACTCACTTTTATATATCATTTGAATGGATTTGCAGAACAACTATGAGACTACCTAGAATTTTGGGGGAAATTAATTTTTCAATACTGTCCATTAAAATATATTTGTAAATGGTTTATAATACTAACATGCACATTTTTTGAATAAATGACCTCATTCAACCACGCACATTTGAGAGCATGACACGTGGAATAAGTAATCCCCAACTTGCCCTTTCTTGCCTTATAATTGAGTCATTGTTCTAGGAAACAGTAAAATCATTTAAATCTGTTATCCTGACCCAATATCGTGTTTCAGAAGATGATTTATCATTTAAATTTAAGCAGCAGTGCCACAGGTCTGCAAGGACAAATGCATTTGACTCACAGAAACCTACTGAAGCCGCATTTATAAAGATATACACAAGCAGGAATTGTAGCAGGTAAGGAGTTAAAGTGCAAAATATGCATAGCCTTAAAGTTTCTTTCTGTCAGCAATATATAGGCTATCCTTCCGAAACCTTTCAGCTGTAAATAGTAGTTCTGACATGAAGGGTAATTTAGACTAGGCACAATGTACGCTCTTTTTTTTTTTTGGACTTTAGCTCTTTGAATGCTAGGGGCTGTACAAGTAGAACACAGAAAGATTACAGGAGAAATTTTCAAAGGCATAAAGAGTTCTTAAGGACCTAGCGCCAATTCAGAATCAATGAGAGCTGGGCACCTAATTAGCATCTGTACTTTTAAAATATCCTGCTACTTTTCCTTTATGCAAGTCCCTTGCTATAGAAACAGCGCTGAACCAGAGGTCTAATTGGGAAACATTGTGTTGACTGCAACTGGGAAACAGAGGTGAGGAAGTGGATTAACTGCATTATATTGCAAGATAAAAACTTTGTCTCAGACACGTTTATTGCACTTGCTGGTCAAAATGAAAATCTTTAACAAACAGACTAACTCTTAGTTAAGTTTTAATTCAGTCTCCTTATATTTGTACATATTGACTCTGAAGAGGGTCTGGAAATTAAGAGTGCTCTCTTTCAGCAATACTACTTTATTACAGATGATTTTGATGTTGTTACTTGAATAAAATAAACAACATAAAAGAAAGAAATTTATATTTGTGTTTAAAGGGCAGTAGGGAAGGGCACTATATATTCAGCTTGCCTGCACTACGTCTGATAAAGTGCATTTTGACAGATAAAAGCTGTGCTCGATCTCACTTTACAACTAGCTAATAGTTACCAATGAGTGGATGACCACTGCCTTCCCTATACCCTTCCTACTCCCCTAAGTTTGAATTAAGACCAAGGAATGACTTATTTTCTTTGATAAGCCAGAAGACTGGATCTGAAATAACTTTCAAAAGTGCTAGCTAAAATCATCATGTCTTGGAAGATGGCAAGGTGGGGAAAGGAGAATGGAGAACTTCAGCTTTCATCGTAGCCCTTCTGGTAGGACCTCTTGCACGTCTATCTGCAAAATCAAACTATCTAGGTGGATATACTAATTTTCTCCAGAATTTTAGCTGGACTGGCTCTGGAACACTCATTTCTTATATTCATTGATATTTTCCTATCCATTATCCCATGCTATCAAATAATGACATAAGGCCTATTTTTGTCTATCAGTCAGATTTGTATAATTATGCTTCATCTCGGGCTGTTGGTGCATTTTTGTGTGCTTGTTAACAATGATTTTCTCTGATCATTGTGATTGCTAGAAAAAAACTCTTGTAAAAGAAAGACACAGTGGAAGGAAGTTAAAAATAAACAAAGCACAGAGACTGTAGAAAACTGGAAGGTAACCTCAAAATAAAAAAGTTACCAATGCTCACGGCACAAACAGAAATTTCAGAAAGGAAACAAAAGTGGTCACAATGATATATACCGTGCAGAGCAAAAGGCCCATTACAGAACAGGTTTATCCAGAACCTGTGGGAAGATGGTAACTCTCATTCCAAATATTAAAGAAGGAAGATTGTTTTGAAGGGAAAGACAAAAACACGGAGGCATGTATAACACTACAGCTGAAAAAGGATGCAAATAAAGAACTCAAGCGGCAAATATCTATACTAGTCTACAAAAGAAACCCATTAATACTCTTATAGTAGCAGGAAAGTATCTGCAGGCAGAGATCATAATCCTTTTATAAATAACACATGGTTAGAGAGCTCTAAAATGGGAGATAATTTGTTAACGCCAAAGAGCATCTCCAAGGATGAGGGACTTCCTGATGTTCTAAGGTAAGGTAAAGTCTGGGAAAACTTGACATATCTCCATGTAAGAAGGAATCTCTGAGATGTTTCCCCACTGCAGTAGTGAGCCGAGACCAGGGTGGGTTTGGGAACCACAGAGTTTGGCGCTGCGGAAGACAGCAGCTGCTTACCAATGCCTGATTCATGGCCCATGTAAATCCCTGGTAAGTATTATATTGGCTTCAGGGAGGCTTCAATGAAGCCTTTAAAGCTAAACAGGCTGTTACAGCTGACATGAACACAACAACACCGTACTAACAACTGCTGACAGATGTACTGGTAACTCCAGAGCACCGAGTAGGATTTAGATCTCCTTGGCAATGTGTATTTGTTATGCTAGAAACAGTTTTGATCTTTCATCCAAGGGAAACATTTATTTCCTTTCCTTTACATATGATTTTGATTTTTGTTACTCTGCCAGCTGATTCAAAGTCTCTGGCTTTGTGCCTTGATATGACACATTTTCAACTTGCCTGAAAAAAATAGCTTATATTGAGCCGTTTCGGCAAATTTCTGCTACAGTCAAGCATGAAAAGCCAGGTCTCACTCGATAAATGCATCTGGTTTTAATCAAAGTATTAAGACTCTGATACTGGTAAGTTGGCCTGAAATTGCTCAAGCTAACAGCAACTACTACCACACTATCACTGTAATAATTACGTCAATTAAAAGAATTACTGTGATGCACCATGATAATCTCCTCCTTGCATCTGCAAAAAGAAAACAAATTGATAATACACTAACTTCTCCTGTGAAATAACTGCAGGCTTGAAAACACTTTTGGTTTATACTAAACTAATCCATTCTCATCCCTGAAATATTAAACAATACTGTATTAGAATGCCCAGTCTAACACGAGGAGGAGTCTTGAGGCTTATTCCCATCTTTTAATTAATAACATGCCCTGTTTACAGTCCGAGTTTAAAAAATTGCTAGTTAACTTATCCTCATACCCTTCTTACTATTTACCTAGCCATGTTCATAGAGAAATAAGAGAGAGAAAACGGGCCTTATGACAGATTCATATCTATAGGGCCACAGTGCTCTTAGGACAACTCACATATATTTCACATGCATAGATTTAAGGGGACTTTAGAATACAAGTTGAGTCCTGCCTGGGCGTCTGACCCGTGCGTCCAACCCGTGTTTCCAGCAGCCTCCCATCAGTGACTTCTCCTTGAGGTTCCTGGGGCTCCTCGCACAGCTTGGACTGTAAGTCCTTTTGTGAATCTATCCTGTTTAACCCTTCACAAAGTCTTGAGTGTCTCTCTTCGTCAGTGACCAACCCTCTCCTGCCTGCCTTGCAGTCATAGTCCCTAATCTGGCATAGATTTATTATTTTTTTTATTTAGAATATATTTTCCAGCCCATGAGTAATAGTACTGATGTTAATCTTATTTCTTTCAACGCATAAAACTAACTGTACACCTTTCAAGAGGTAAAGGTGACACCACTGCGTGACCTTTTGGATATAATAAAAATGTTTTAAAGAGTAACTTAAATGAAGAGAGTATTCGCTTGCCAATAAACTGTTTTTCTTTCTAACCAGCAAGATTTAACATATGGACTGAACTACTTCTAGATCCCAGCACACTCCCAGCACTTCCAGCACAAGTATGGTTCTGTTTCATACAAGCATTGCACTTGAGAAGGTGCCTATTACTGAATGAAGTTATACCCCCAATCATCACGGAGCCTGAAGGGCAACCTTCAACGTCTTATTTGCCCCACCAAACCACAGAAGAGTTTTGATAGGTGAACTAGATGTTATACAGTTATGAATTACTTGCCATGGTGATAGGTAGCTAGATTTCTTTCATTATAATTTTATTACAGCTTTATGCAGCTAGATTCACTTTATCATAGTTTTATATACTGTTATATTTTGCTTTGTAAACTGGGTGGTAGTGAAGTATATTCTCTTCCATCCATTAATATAATGAAACTTCTGCTTCTCCCACTTTACATTAGTGGAAAAAAAAAAGAAGTCTAGCATGTGCACTATCAGCAATGCAAGAGATTTTGAATGAGCCTAATCCAAGAATATTTCTCCCTAGCAAAAAGAAGGAAAAAGAATCCCTGCTTTGCCAATTTTTGTTCCTTAAAAGGCTCAATACAAGACCTGCATCGTTAAAACAGCAAACCCAGGAAAACTACATCCAAAAGAGCAGAAGACCAGATCTGGATCCACGCTGACTTACAGGAGGTGTTTATTTGGCCAAGGCACTTCAGCAGCTGCCATTAGAGATAAACATCTGTCAGATGAACATACGGAAATTTCTTCTTTATATCCCACAGTGCTTGCCATTAGCTGACTAGCTTTAGAGCGAGACTAGAAGAAGTAGGATCTGCCGTATCTTTATCCCAAACTGGTTTGAGGATCTGCACCATGCTACTATACGACGCAATTTTTTCAGAACAGGACAGCTGGCAAAACTCCATCTCCTTGACTTGGCTAATACTAGTGTTTACTTCTTAACTGTAAAACTGTTCAGGTCACCAAGAACTAAGCTTTTTCAGTAAGGGACAAATAAAGAGCATTAAAATGTTTTCTTTTTCTTTACTTGCTTTTGGATTTTGATGTTCCAAGAAAAGAAAACACTGTTCTCTAACATGCTGTGCCCAGTGATAACAATTTGTAACATGAATCCTAATGAATAGCTTGTCATTCTTCAAGTTTCTCCTCTCCTACACTGCTTGTTGAAGATAGATTCATCATTTTCAGGAGATAAATCGGGAGTCATTCCAGTGCACGTCTCAACGCAGTCATTAGCAGTTTGGAGGAATGTATTGAACGCTTTCGTGTATGCTGGTAAGAAAAAGACATTTGTCTAAAAGATTCCAATCCTGTAAACTGTTATACTCAGACTTACAAGCACTGGTAAAGATAATAAGGCTCCTCTCTGATGAAAGGATGCGCTCATAAAATCTTGTCTATACTCAGACTTAATTGAATGTGCAAGAATGCAACTGCATAGGGTAGATTTCATATCAGGGCCAAGATAGGTATTTAACTGGCAATGAAATACTGCTTTTTCAGTAGCAAATGCTATTCCATTGAACAAGTGAATTTTGTCCCAAAGGAAGACTCCTTCTTTCATGAAATAAGTCATTCATTTAATTTCATGGTAATGATGAAGTATTTTTGAATGTCCTGCAAAATACCTACACCCATTTGCCTCAGAGGTTTTTTCATGTTTCAATGACACAGCTCAAGGAAGTATTAAAAGCATAAAGACGCAGGGATGCTCAAATGACAATTGTAAAGGCTAAATAAAATTGACATCATTTCCTCTTTGCATTTCACCCGGAGAAGAATTCTATGACATAGGTCATACTATCTATTCCTATCTCCAGAATGATAAATGTCATAGCTGGGTATTTTCTATTAAACTGAAATAAATGTTATAAATAATAAGGAACTTTTAACACATATTATATACAGCCTGAGTGGATTCATTTATTCATAATACTAGAAATCTCTACAAGCTCAGATCTCTCTAGAAACAATGTCAAGTAAACGTTAAAACTCCATCCTTACGAGCAGTTTTAAGAGAAAAAAACCCCAACATTATTTAGGTGGAATAAGTCTGAGAGCAATGTTCGTAAAAATTCTCAGGTCCTCTATGAATGCATAACTGTGCATGAAAAAGACAGTAAACATGCATTTTCAATATAAAGTGAGACAGTGGTTTAGGACTGGGTCCAACGAGGCAAGTGAGTGCATACTTAAGGAAACAGAAGAGAAACACACCAAGAAGAAAGGTTCTCTGCAACATAGTTTCTATAGAGAAGGCAATGCTTCATTTGGGAATTAATAAGTAAATTAATTGACGTAACGCATGTCGGTATGTGTAGGAATAGTTAAAACAAACAAGCAAACTGTAGAGCAGACATGTTGCCATATTGTGCCATATTGGGCCATATTGCTACACTTCAGTACTGTGAAGGTTGAATCAGAGCTAAATCCTTGCGTACTCTCTTCCCCCTCCAAAGAAAGATAAACTTAGGCAGCCTGCACTGTTAAGCTGTTGATACCAAGCCTACTGAAATTCGTGAGAGTCACTGACTTAAACTGGTTTTGAATCAGGCACTTAAGGGAAAAACAGTATCCATGAAAATATTTAGTACCATTCAAGCACTTTCAGCATTTACCTTGACAAAAAGTGCAACCCAACTAATTATCCATGCAATGTTGCATTTGAATAACGCTGTCACTGCTTTGACATTCAACAACTACGCTGGCAACGCGTTGTCAGCGAGCAGACCAAATCTGTCACTTGCCAATCCTATCTGTAGATCTGTGAGAGTTTTGTGTACTGCTCCTTGACTACCTAGTGAGCCACAGAGCACATTTACAGCATCAGAAAACATTCTGGCTCCTAATGGGCTGCAATTAAAGCCACGCCAACATGGTAAGCATACTAAGGGCCTGATCCTGCAAAACGGTTAGTGTCAGCAGATCCCCGTCCCCGAAGAAGTGCTGTTACCTTCATAGTGCAGGGTGGCAAATTAAAACGTAACTTTACGCTACTTCTGCTAATTCAAGAATCTATACTAGATCTTGATGCAGCTACTTATTCAGCTACTTCCTCAGCCTCAAACAACTTAATTCTGAATATACTTTTTATTGTGGTATTTTGTAGTCATCTATTTTGTATGTGACCTTGTGCGTCAACTTGCAGTAACACTATACACTTCCATTGTGACTTGTTTAATCCTTAGCATATTTTAGAGGTATTACTTTTTATAGGATTATTAGCTTCCTAGTGACCCTGTTGCCTACTCCTTTGGAGACCAATCTTATTTTTTCCAGTTGAAAGGAGTCAGTTATTTACTGCTGATAGAAAGCAAAAGGCTGAAGTTACCTTGACAAAACTAATGGAAGTCAGAAAAAGATAAGCGTTGCTCTTGCTCACATCTGCAAAAGGAGTACAATCTACTGAGTAGAATCCAGATTGCTGTCTGGGGATACTGGTCATTTCCAATTTGTTTTTTCCAGGTCTTTTCCAGACTTCTCCCAATAACATTTATTAATTTTTGATTTACAGTGAAAACTGATGAAACTCCAGAGCTTTTATTTTATGCTTTCAGAAATTATTTAGGATGCAACTCAGGGAACTGATACTTGATAGTCCCAAGTAACAGGGGTAGAAAAAAGTCTGGGAGGCAGGGGAAGAAACACCTCCAGTTACTCTTCATGCCTCTTTACAACACTCACAGGATCATTTCTAGGTCAAACCCTCATAAGTACATAGAGAATTGAAACTCATGTCTTTCAAACTAGTTATTTGCTCCCCTTTATGTTTACTTGCTACTGTGCAGCTGACACTGTGTATCAGAGCATACCAAGGTAGTAGCAAGGTTTTTGATCACACAGTTAAAAATGGAAACTATCAAAAGGAACTCCCCACTTTCCAGAGTCAAAAAGCCTATACAGTTAAAATATAGAAAGAATTGATTTGTTTACATTAATTACAGCACAGATTAATTAACTCTACTTTCAGCATAAGGCTCTGTATCTTGTGTTTTGAAAAGAGGTTATACAGTAGATACAGACACACACACACACACACAGACACACACACACAGACACACACACTTAATTACTGACAGAGGAATCTAATTTTAGGAACTCACACTTGAAACTCATAGCCTTGGACTGAAAGCAAAAGCCATGTTACCAGCTCCCTTGTTTAACTGGGGATCTGAGCTCTTTGAGCTCATGATGCTGTACCATGCATTGTCAGATGTTTTCCCTGACAGTAGCCCTTCAAATTTTCTTCCCAATGCTATTTTCAAGCGTTTGACAAGCTCATACTTTTACCACATCATTACTTGAATTTTCTGATGCACATACAACACTTGCTACAGCAATGGCCCATGAGCTGGATCACAATTCTTGGACCATGATGTTTCAATACAGCAAAAAAAGAAAAAAAAATCAAATGACCCACTGAAAAAAATGGGAAGTCTTCTCCTTGCAGCAGTAGGACTTGCATAAATCTCCTGAAGAGAGAGATTGTGTCCTGTGGTTTCTACATTTGGAACAAGGTAATGTGCCTAGGATTTTCTCAAGTGATAAAACATAAGCATGGTTAGGGGAAAGCAGAATATCACACCACTGTGCTTTTCTCTGGCAACTTTTAATGGAAGAAGTACTTGAGCAGCAGGACACATTCTGCGGACCCTCCTTCCAGATTGAGGAAACAGTAGAGAGCCACTATAATAACCTTCTTAGGTAAGAGGTAACAATTAGCACTGACCTTTGTGAATTTCAAAGAGAAACAATTTAAACTTTCACAAAGAAGAAACTTGCTACTGAAACTGTCAGTAAAGTATCTTCAAAGTATCAAGAAGATTGCTGCTAGCAGGGGTTACCGCTTGTCCCTCTGCGCCTCTGACTGTTCCTACTATGTTCTCCCACTACTATTACCCGGGAAAAATCTTTGCAAAACGTGGTTATGTTATTTTGCGCTGTGAGTACACTGAAATATGTCTGCCCTGACCTCTCCCAACAGAAGCTTTTGGAGTCATCCTGTGACTTCCACAACAGTAAACAAGGAGACTAGTCCTTCCTTATCCAGAGAGTGTTCTTTGCCAGGTAACGTTAACATTTTTTTGTGCACATATGACAAGTATGTAGATTCTCTGTTCTGCAGAGAAAAGGGAAAGGGTAATATTATTGTTACTATTCACTTGAATTTTTAAATACTCTCTTTAATTTTCCCAAACCTCTGTAGACTAGCAGAGGGATCCAATTTACGGCTGGTAATTTTAATGTACCCTGTGCTAATGAAAGGTAAAGAGAGCTGTTAAATTAATAACCCTGGGCTTGAACAACTTATCTTCCACAGACACCAAGCGTGCTGCCGCTGGTTCTTTTTACACGTCTTGCCTCTGGCAGTAAGTCACTTCACAGCACGGTATTACTGTGAAACTTTGCCTCTCTGATTTTGAAAATGCATACCTGAGGAAGCCAAACATGACGAAAGTAGCATAAAAATCTCATGAAGAGTAGATGAAACAACTAGGAGACATTTAAAGGTAAATGTTATCTTGTTGGCAGAACTAGGCTAGAAATCCTGCCAGCAGAGTATAAATGAGAGAAGGTTAACTGAAAAATTGAAATGGTGAAGTCAAGTGCACCCTTGACTTCACCAACACTTACACATCAGCTTAAGTGTTTGCTGAATTAGGGCGTGAAAGAAGATTTTCCTGCTCATAGTCATTCAGTTCTCAGAGATTCTCTGTGAATTCTACACTTAATGACTGTTTCCTTGCTCAGGAAGGTATAATTTGGTAAACTTGTGTCCATTTATTTAATGCAACTGTAGCTACAAATTCAGGGGGAGAATTCCAGATTTTCCACTGCTGGCTTTGAGAGAGAAATCTTTGCTTTAAATGGCCCATGTCTTATACTTCAAACGCACCAAGTGTACACAATGTCAGCTGATCTATTTAGTAAGCATTCTTCTTGCACAGGAAAATACTGAGGTAGTCGGTAAGCAGCATACTATCTATGACTATATAAATGTATCAGAAATCTAGCTGAGTCATACCATGACTCTTTTGTCGAAAGAAGGAAACAGCCAGGTTTCCTTCATACAAAAACAGAAAACTGGTGCGAGGTCAGGACACGCATCCTAGTTACGGAAACTGGGAAATGCTCTCAGGTCTTCCAACTGAAGAGACTTCCTAAGCTGCGCTCTTCTGAATCTTCTTCCTGCCTTTCCCCAAACCATGAGGTAAGTATCAACAAATTTTTCCACCAGTTGATTCAGGCACATTGCAGCTGCCGATAAATGTTTTCCAAACACCATTGCTCATTTAGAGGGTAAAGTAATATTAGTGCATACTTTGAACAGAAGATATCTTTGGCACCCTGAATATTCCTCCTTTCAGTGTTTTTGTCATTCTCAAATATTAGCATGAAGCCACTTCAAATATATTATATATATAAATGCTTTCATAGGTAAATGTTACTTGCTGTAACTCTTTTTTCTGTGTTAGCTTTCTGTAATGCAGTAAAAGACAGGGGAGTGTCCTGATAACTTGGCGCCCTTCAAACACCGCAGGTTTGAAATTCAGGAGTTGAGCTTTCTGATATATTTGTATCAGGTAATATGTCCCCTTCAGACTGACCGACAGTTTACTCGCCTGAAGAATTATTGTATTCAGCTTCACATTTTATATTTAACGCTTCAAGATCAGAGAACAATTCTTTTTTTGTACTTGGGTTGTAAAAGCATACAGAGAGCGTATCATTTAATATGACTTTCTCTTCATATTTCCACTAAATCTCAACTGCTAGCTTCCTAGCACTCTGTACATTATTTTTGAAGCTCAGTGTACCTGCTAACAATCTCTTATTTCAAAGCTTATCATAACTCTAATTAATTTGCAGTTTTTCCAGTGCTATCCATCTTCAGATTATGAAAGCTGCAAGTTATCACAGAGGATGAAAGCATTAATAGAATTTATCTATAGCTGCACGTATAATTTTGGGGTAGCTTTACTGAGCATACCAGTGAAGTTGCATTTTAATTGCAAACAATGCTCAAGGACTGAGCTTTGAAAGCCTGTGGAGTTATTCAGAATCAAATAGATTAGGGATAGAAGTGCAAGAAGATTTCCTCTTAAGAAGGAAAGTGACCTTCATCTTGCTAAGAGCAAAACTGTTTAAAAATACTACTTGTCATTTTGTGGGTTTTAGAACCTGAGTTTACACTGGTCGGCATTTGCCAATAACAAGTGTTTATTTGAGATAACGTCACGGAAAATCTCAATGCACAAATAGCAAGATACGTCAGCTTCACACAAATGAGCTTTTAGGTTCACAATTCTGCTGCTAGAAAATATTATACCAGTTGGCTTCCCTTCTGAAAATCAGCATATTTCATTTTCTTTACAAGAAATTCGCAGGCAAACAACTCACCGGTATGTCAAATTTGATACAGCAAGTCTGTCAGCACTGCTTACATGGTATCCTCACTCCACACAGTTCATTGCTATGGGAAAAGTGTGCTTAAAATGATCTACACCTTTCTTCTGATACTTTAAAGATTTGCAGGGAAAGACTGACTGCTCATGTAATGCCATTTAACAAAAGAGGCTAGAAAGTTATAGAAAGTATTCATTGCCTACCTCAGGAATAAAGGGAAAGCTTGCAGTTTAACCATCTCAGCAATTCTCAGAGTCCTTTTCTGCTTTTGCTCTATTCAGAGAACCTCAGAGGATATTTCCATATAGGATATTTCTGATAGGCCATAGGAACTTCTTCTAATTAGCGCCTGCTTACATGTATCAGAAGTGGAATACAGGAATCAACAGAAATGACTTTACTAGCTCTGTAATTCCTAATATCCTCTTGATTGGGTTTTGTCAGTAACATGGAATTCTACTAAACCACATCCTTTTTTTCTATTTGCAAGTTTAGCTGGTTAAAAAGTAATATTAATCACAAATAAACTAATATGCTTCCAGGTGCTAAAACTGTATTCACTAATCAGAGCTCAAAAAGGAAGCACACACAGCTACTTTCCTCCGTTACAAGTTGTATCTGTCTTCCTGTCCCAGATCCTATCCAGAACAAAGGAAGAGTGCGGTAAGAAAGGGAAAGAATCCCAGCAACTCCACACAGAAAGAAAATGACAATGAGAAATGAAGAAACGGTAACAGATGGAGACAAATCCTGTTAAGAGACCCATTACACTGCCTCCCCCACTCCAAAGAAATGTTCACTGCCCACCTGCTGACTAGAAAGGGAAGCGTTTCATTGAGAGTATAAAATGAAGGAAAAAACGAGAAAATCAAAAGAAAAATAAATTTAAGAAGTATTTTTCCAGTGCTCAGAAACAAAAATGAAACAAAGACTTAAATATCTTTCCTTGATTCCTTCTATTTCTTCTTTTCCAATGAAAAACAGATAAACTGTTCTTAAAGCCTGGATGCTCAGAAGTAGCTGAAGGATGTTTCACAAATTTAGTTTGTGCTTTAATACCCAAAACACTGCGAGTCCACCAACTTGCCGTGGAACCACGATATTTTTTCTTGGCTATTCTAGATACACGGCACAAATAATTTTCTTCTTCTTTGAGATGTTTTCTTGCTCTTATAATGTTATATCCTTTCAAATATTCATTCTTCCTTGCATGATTTTTCAGAATAGGACATTCAGAGAGGAAGAAGAATGATTCAGGTAGGTAGGAAGCTGCCTTACAGTTCAGGGCCTCGGCTCTAGCTTTCAGTGGATTCCCTAGTAGACTGTTTACAGCCAGAACTAAAACGGGACTTAAGTAAGATGCAAGAGTACAGCATTAGGTCAAAATTTAAGAAAAATAAATCACATTATTTTAAGATCCCTTTATGCAATTAAATAAATTATTTGTTTTCCAAATTCCTGTAAGCTGGCTTCTAAAAATTAGCACAGTAAAATTACAGGTTACTTAATATTTGCTGAATCTCTCTGTGTTGTCTATCTTTTCATATTGTCTACTGACAGTGTCCTGAAAGGGTTTCTCTTAAATCCATGAAAAAATATATATTGAGGAGGTATTTTTATTACTGTTATCTTCAAATTTGTACGTCATTGTGTCTTTAGCTATTTCAGAGTCTACAAATTGCTTACAGAGAAATTTAGATCTATGTTATCTATTAAGATTTCAATTTTTCGTCACCATGCTTCATAAAATGAAGTATGTGATTGCAAACAGGGAGAGAGATGCAAAGGAAGAAACTTTAGGAGGCAGTGGCATCAAAAATTATCCATTCCTCCAAATAATCTTGCAACAGTTCAGCCCGACGACCAAAATAAAAATAGGAAGCAAACTTTTGAAAGCGAAACGTGAACAAGTCTGGGAGTGCCCTAATTTCGTTTCATGGCAGTGGATGCATATACACTTACTTTTGCGTCCCTTCCCTGGGATAAGGTAAGAAAATGCAAATCGTTTTATCTACTTGAAGCAGGCACTCCAGGGATGGAGTTTCCAAGCTAATCTAGGACAGAAAAAAGTCCTCTGTATCTTAGCGCTAAGCCTTAGCGCTCAGGTAAAGCAAATTCCAGGAAAGGGTTGTTGATGGGATTTGATCCCAGCTGGGATTTGATCCCAGCTGAGGAGGTTTCCTAAGTACTCTGACATCTTTCTATCTAAATAGAATGGTAAGGCTTGTTTGAAACAGTACAAGTAGCTGTTAGACACAGTTTCCATTTATCACTGTAAATCCCTCTAAACACGACAGTAGATTTCTTAGAACAGTCTTCATGTATACGTTGATTAACTTTGCTTTTACCTTTTCAATTTTTCTACCATTAACAGTGATTTCAGATGCCTGTAAAACCACAGCGTTCTGTTCTCCAAGGTGTGACGATCCTAAAGAGGACTCCTCCTGCAGTGCCAAGCACTTCAGTATAGTACCAGACAGATCACTGGAGCACTCCTTCACTAATATGCAAAAACCAGGCTGGGAACCAAGGTCTGGCAAAGGTTAATCTCCTGTATGCATCAAGACCGTAAGGGAAGTGACTGAAGTCCAGGGTTCCGTTGACACTTCTGTTCAACTTATGACCAATCAGAAGACTGCATAAATCCAGAAAGTATGGTGCCAACCGCACTCACCGACTGAGGGCATTAATTCCATACAAAGTGTTCCATAACTGCTTTGATGGGTAGCTGTTCCTCCATTTCCTTCCAAAACTAAACCATCACACCAAAGACACTGAATACCAGAAGGGAGAGCTGTCCATGGATTTTTATCAAACAGGCTAAACATTTTGAGCCTCAGCACTGTCTGGGTTGTTTGCTTGTTGTAATTTTTTTATATGAAAATTAACTAAAGATGAACGGGAAACAAGATTTTAACAATATAGTAAGACTTCACCGCCAGTTGCTCCAACTTACTTAGAACAAACTGAGTTTTCCAGCAAAGAAAACAGTATTAGCACTATAACAATCTGAAGTTAAAGAACAAATGTCAGTCTATTCTTGACAAACTCTTGCTTGCATTTGTCTCTTTAGGACTCAGGCTCTTTGATTCACTACGTTGTCCACCACGCACAGTAGCATAATGGAGTAGGGTGTCAGAGCCTGCCGTGTACCCCTCCACTTGCAGGGATTCAGCTGCCTGTACTAAAGGCCAGCTCTTTGATATGGCACAGATGTTTGATCTTGAGGAAAACGGTTGTGAAGAGCAAGCTGTTAGAGAAAGAGCTGGAAGAAGCCTCAGCAGCCTCAGCCTCTCCTGTCTTTGCTTGGGAGCTGCACTTAAGCTGAGGCTCTCACCCTTGAACCCTGCCTGGGCTACACTGCAGCCATACTCCCGCCTGCCCATCCATGTGTCCCACTGACCTGCATGCTCACACTGACCTGTCGACTTCCTGGCTTGACCTCAGACCCGCCTCATCACTATGGACCTCTCTGGCAAACTGGACTCTAGGCTGCACCTGGTTACTATCACCAGATTTGCCCTGCTCACCTTGTTTGGAATCCGTGGGACTGTGCTCTCATCAGTGAGCATTTAATTTTGGTCATGGCCCACTGGTTACACTCAGAGGAAGAGAAAAAGATTCAGCACTGACAAACGAGTATCGTCAGCAAACACTGACAAAAATGTCCTGGCATTTAAGGAACTGCTGATGCCCTAGGCCAATCAATCACTATCCTCCCCCCAAACGTATCGCTGCAAATACTCAGAATTGGAACACTGAATTTTAAAATGTGTCTTAATTTTTTGGTTAAATGCTTTGACTGTACTCCTATCTCTGAGAATTTGCAAGAAAAAAATATGAACCAATGATGACATATCATAGACAACAGGATATTTTTGTACTATACAGAAAAGTACAGGGTGCCTACACATCTTAATCAGACACAAATATACAAAGAAATACTTCTAAATTTCAAGAAATGCATCTGAAAATAGCTTTCAGTTTCTTGTCATTTCTGAAGGAGAGAGATCATTCAAAATTTCAAGACAGTTAATACGTATCTATACCTATGTATCTATACATATGTATCTCTCTATAGGAGAAACTCTTTATAAGTAGTTATTAAAGTTCAGAAAATTACTCTAGTTAATAATGGAGTGAATAAATATGTTCCTCCCTTTGTTTGCAGGGTCACTAGATTTGCTAATGAAAACTATGTCTTTATGTATCTCCTTTATAAACAGTTACTCATTAATACATCTCAGCTACGTGTTCTGAAAAGGAACCTTCCTGTGCTTTGAATACGAACGGAAGTGTTCATTAATACTGATCCTTGCTGTATAAAAATATGGCATGTTAGAGTTGCTGTTCCTTTGCAGGAGTATTTATATATCACCAATAAAAACTTTTTGCACGGTAAATGCTTAGCACTTTCAAAGTGCAGAACTCTCAGCAATTATACAATCTAGCATGCAAAAAATCGCAAGGAATACAAGGTTAACACCTTCCATCACTGTAAATTCAGATTTCTTTTCCTACTAATCAAACACATGCATCACATGCATAGCCTTCCCTGGTTTAATTTATGGAAACTGAGGTACTGTGAGATGCAGAGGGAGAACTAGGACCTTCGGGAAGAACCTGAGCTGGCCAGACCTTCAGCGTGCCTTTGCCTACACATTTGCCTATACATTTTCCCTTTTAAGCAGATGGAGAAAGCACACCACAAAAAACTAGGAGCCTCTTTCCATGACCAGCAAGACCTGGCTATCAGCACCATCCTCTGTGCAGCCGTGCAGGCTCTCACCTCCTTGCTGGGACTCCCTTCTCTGCCATAGCCTGTGAATGGCAAAAGCTTCTTTCTCTCAATTAATAACCCCCAAAGGCAGAAGCAGCTTCCTCTCCACCACAGGTTTTCATCCACTCATTTACTCTGCTCAGCAAAATATCAAGGAGAATCAAACAAACCACATTTAGTGTGTCATGACCTTCATTAAACTGATAGTTCAATTTGACAATTTAACCTAAGTACTGGTTCACTGACAATTTTAATAGAATTTGAGAGTATCTTTCTACTCAAATGTTGTCAGTTTAATATATTATATGATTTTTAAGATGTCAATCTATGCCTTCTCGTCTTTTCAGTTACAAAGGAAATGGTGAATTGGCTAACCTGTATCAGACAACTCTTCCATGTAGTCACTGACTGCGCTCTTGGCAAAGTCTGACATGAAGGGAAAAGACCTGTAATATGCAGAAGATTAGATGCACGTAGGAAATAGCACAAACAAAGCCCTATTACTCCAGGAGTAGTTCCAGGAAACTCTTTATAGTTTAGATCCCACACGGCATCTGTCTTGTTGTCTGTCCTATCCCCGCTACAGAGAATAGGAAGTAGCAGTATTCTGCCGGCCCATTCGACTGATATGTTATCCTGTGCTGGATACAATACTTACTACTGAGTCCATAGATTTGCCTGTCTCTACCCTTGAGAGGTATAAATGCCCCTGCTATGACCTTGTATCAAAGTCTATATAGGTTATACAAAAATAAGGACGATCACTTCCTTGATGGAGGCACATCATCTGTCCCAAAGCAATCTGTGAAATGCTAGTAGTGAAGGAATTTCTTCGTGCTCCCCGCTCCTCCATAGGCAATTAGCTTCTGTTCCTCACATCTACAATATGCGCTTTATTTCAGCTTATGCACCTTCAAAAATGAATTACTGGTCACAACATTACCCTTTTGAAAACTGCACTTAAGTATTTATTACTATGAACTTTTGCAGCTTTCATTTAAACAGATGGAGGCTGATTTATATAGTGGCCTATTTATTTTTAAACAGTACAGCTTTGATATTTTTAGTCTTATATTTAAGGATAACATGTGTATGTCTATGTCTACAACAATGTCAAGGGCATAAGAGCAGCAGGTTAGCATTCAGCTAACTGCATCATTTGGCCTAGAATCCCACTGTAATGAAATCTGATGCATGAGAATTATGAATACACTGCTGCTCTGAGTGGTCTTGGATTGTTCCCAAATCACAGAACATTATCTGAGCACTACTGGAGTGTTCATCAGCTCTTTCAAGGCATATCTATACACTACTACATTTTTTTCTCAACTGGCAACTGCAGTTGCAGAACACACACTAAGCAGAACACAGGGACCCATAGCGCGATCCAAGCTGATGGGGCTATTTGTATGTCACTATGCATGCATTTTCATACGGATATGGAAGGCAGGATCCTCCTCTCCAAAGTCAGCAGGCCCATACTAATTTACAGCAGTAGAGGATTTGGCTCTTAACATATCTCATTTCTCCTTACACTGTTTATTTGTTGAAGGCTCAACAGCTGTAATATCTTCTGTAAATGAAAATGCACTTCTAGGCATAATAGAACAACTCAAACAGCGTTATTACAGCTCAGATGCCATATTCAGCAAGATCAATGTTCATATTAAGATGTTTGTTAATAAAACACCTAGACATACAGCTAATTTATGCTTCTCAAACAACTCCTGTAGGCTAGCTACTGTGATTGTCATAAAATATATAGTTGTTCAATTTATCCGGCTAGATTAAAATCGTGAGCTCATAGCACATCAATTATAGCTTTATACCTACGCTGTTGGTCTGCAAAAGAAAGATAGACAATGCACTTTGCTAACTCTGTTGTATTCAATTAAATAAAGGAAAAAGAAAAACAAGTGGAGCCGATACAAGAACATTAATCTCACTTGACTTACAAAATCCCAAATATAAGTCAAATTCAGTGTTAAACATGTTAGAACTTCATAAACCATGGAAAGAATCAAATTCGTCGCCTGGAATCCTAATGGACAGATTACTCTATGTGAACTCCGCTGTTGAATCTCCATTGCTTAACCCTCCTTAAAATACTATTTTTTTTTCTAATTATAATGACACCCAAGTGATTTTTATAATTAAATGAAGTTTTTAAAAGTATTTTTAATCTTTTCCTCAAATAGAAGAATCAACAGTCAAAATGTTAGTTTTAATCTTATTTTGTTAGCATGTATCTTCTTAAAGATTCTACCTACACTAACACAGCCCTAATTCTTTTTCTGTTAAAGAGGTGGGGAGATGAAATTGAAAGCAAAAATGACCGAGTTTTCTTGTTACAGGTCTGCAGTTTTTCTCTACTGATACCTGAATTATAGCTTCAGCAAATACATGCACACCAATAATGAACACTAAGCAATCACAACCTACAGGAGGCTGGAGAAGATAAGAACATGTACAGGCTGTGAAGAAAGCCAATTAAAACCTTAACTCAGTGACACAGGCTCATTATTAAAATATTTCAAGGGAAAATTTCACTGTAACATCTCTCAGAACATTTATTCCAAATATTCCCTCAGTGTCGTAGTCTAACTAC
This sequence comes from Struthio camelus, assembly GCF_040807025.1. Lineage (NCBI taxonomy): Eukaryota > Metazoa > Chordata > Aves > Struthioniformes > Struthionidae > Struthio > Struthio camelus. The sequence continues at coordinate 21,402,558 of NC_090945.1, forward strand.
ATTTGGATCACTGCTTCTACCTCAACATTCTCTTTTAGAGACTCCTTTCAGTTGTTCTACATGGTTGATGTGTATTGCTAAACAGTTTCTGTGAACTGCCATACAGGTCAGAGGTATGAAACCCATATGGCCAAATGCCGTGGCCTTTGTAGAATTAGGTAGAGCTGGGACATGAAAATAAGCGAATGGTGCTATCATTAGGCTGCTGGCTATTTTCAGGCGGCACTCTTGTCGCCACCTTTGCTCTCTTCTCTCACTTGAGACAAAGGGTTCACCAAAGTGGATACAAATCCATGAAAATTTGCCATTTTTTTATTTAAAAAAAAACCCCAAGCCCTGAGCACCTCTGGTATTTTCTATATTCTGAAGACATAAAATTTGTATCTTGGAGTGTGGAAACTGTGGGAACCCTATGTAGAAGCAACTTGCTCCATCATTGTGACTAATAAAATCTGTTGAGCTCAGGAAGAGTTCTAAAAAATCCTGCCAAACCTCTGAAGGGCTAGTAACAGTTGTTAATCCTAGGAACTGGCGCTATGTGACTCTGCAACAGTACTGCATATTCTATCTAGCCAGTCCATACAGATGCTGCTGCTTCTCTAAGCACCCACTTAACTTCCATAAGTTCCCACCTATGGAAATGTTCACCTGCTCCAGAGTTAGAGATTCTGGGAAAAAAAATTAAAAATTAAAAATTTTCAAGATTCCAGTTTCAAAGAAAGAACCTTGCGAACACCCTGCCTGCCTAGTGACATTGGTATTCTTATCAGCCTTTCTGCCAATAGCAGCAGAATAACTGACAAGAATATCAATGAAGTCGCTGGCTCTGCTTCATTTCATGTTTTGTTGTTTTTGAAATGAAATCCTACATCCTTTCAGTTAATATGAAATTTTGAAATTGGGACTTTGATCTGATCTACACCAAAACCAGAATTAGGAAAAATGTGAATTTTCTGTGAACCAGTAATCCTGTTTCTTCTGTCAGCTTTATTATTCACATCAAAAAGATCTGAAACAGAACTGCAAGTTTCCAAGCCAGGATCTTGTTGGCATGCTAAGCAGAACAGTGTTTACCTGTATCAACAAGAAACTACCTAGAAAAGCAGAAGAAAATAAACTGATACGTAACATCTGCTCCTACAATATGAGATTGCCATATAAAATTTTCTGTAACATTTCGCATTTTACAGTTAGCAATTCTTCTGCTTGTTATAAATCATGTTAATTCTGGCTTCTGCTATTTAGTAAGAGTGATAAATACAGAGACAGTCTGTAATGTGCATTCTCTTCTCTTTTTGTTTTTTTCCTGGTCATTATTTCCAGTGGTTTTTCAGATTTATTTTATAAGCTAATTCTAAGTGCTTGTTAATTACAGCTTAATTTCTTGAACGGCAGCATCCAGTTTTTATTTGGCCAAATGGTATCAGGCATTTAAACTTTCAGAACTTGAACCACATATTAATTCAGTACCTGGTATATAATCTTGTTGATACCTGCAGTCATTTACACTACACCTTCTTTCACCTTTTCCCCTTCAACTCTTGAACCTAATGCATTTTTTCAGGTCCTTAGAACCCACCAAACGGATTTCTCAGGACAGTTTTTCTAGCTCATCTTGTTGAGCCAGAAAAACATATTTAGTAACAGAAATGGAAATACAAGTATGCACAAAATTGACTAACTAAATCAGTACTAATTTCACTACTAACAAGATCTTAATTAAAGCCAAACCAAAGAAAAACTAAAGTATATTAGTGTCATGAAATCCTTTGCCTTCTTCATGTTATGATTTCTATAAATACATACACATCCTCATCCTGTGAACAGTCACAAGCAGGCAAACTCAGAGCAAACTCGGTACACAAAGCAGACAGTAAATTAGGGCCGCAGATTCAAAGGGACGCAGACAGCTTGCTTTCCCTATGCTTTCGGAACTGGCTGTTTTAGCCTGAACAGTCATCTACAGATGCAGTTGCTCCTACTGCAGGAGGAGGGAAGGCCCAGGTACGTATGCACCCACTGGTAGTAGCCACAACACCCATAATCATGCTTCCCAACATAGAATTAACAGGACCAGTAAATTCAGCTTTCAAAAGTGTGTTTTTTTTTTTTTTTGAGTCTGCCCCTAGTCCTACTCTTTTTTCTTTACTTGAAACATGATCTGGTACCACCACAAAATTGCTGAGAAGGCTTGAGGTGGATTTGAGCAGAATTCTATAGCAAAACCTAGTCTGATTTAAACCAGATTCCACCTCTGTCCATGTTTGTCGAAAGGGAAAGATTTCAGAGGAGAATCCTTTAATTATTACCAACCCAGTTTCATAGAACAACCCAAACACGTCTGTGGAGAACATGAGAAATTTTATCTCACGTTTATCTGGATCGGTAGAACACTGTTATCAGTATCGGTATCAGTAGAACACTATCACCAAACACACAGGTACAGGCATGCACTTTCCCCCAGCACCCTTGCGGCTTGCTTTTCATCAGATCATCAAGATCCAACATGTCCAACTTCAGGAATGTCTCCTCGCTGAATTTCGAATTACTACTCTCAGAATGCTGAAATGCTACAATTCTAATTTAAATAACTTGAACATAGTATTTTTATCCTGTGCTTCTGTTTAATGGAGTGCCTGATGATTCATGGAGCACTGACATTGCTTCCAGGGTATGAAGAGAAGGCTTTGCAAATAGGTTAACACATCCTTTGCGCAAAGCACAGTAGCAGAGGGAAACAGCTAGTCCGAGTCATAGCCACTCTAGTCCTCCTGCAGGGAGATGTAGCTCTGCCTCACTTCCTACTCAGGGCTTAAGAGTCACAGTATAGCACTTCAGGGAACTGAAACAATACTACTTTGAAAAAATACCCCTGGAAGTGAAAAGAATCTAAAATATACAATTTGCAAATCTGTTACATATGTTGTGGGGTTTTTATTTACTGCAGGAACTATTTTGCTTGCAGAGATACTGGCAAATGATTATGCTTAAAAGGAATCACGCTGCCCTTTTTTAACAGGTTGAATTTCACCACATGAAAATCAATTTTCTTGTGTTGCCTCAAGCTTAAATACCCAATGCCATCTTAAAGAGAATAATTAGAGCTGAATAAACTCTAGAACATTTAATTTTGAAAGGTGCACAAACCTGAACCTCTAATTTGTTAGTAGAGGGGTACAGATCATAGGCCTTCAAGTTGGTGTGACGAAGAAAAACATTTTTAATCATTTGGGATAAGTACTCTTTTCCATCATATAAATATTTTTGATAGTACCTGCTTGGTCTTTTAAAGAACAATGCCATATAAGGATAAAATTTTACATGATTTTCCTTATTATTCTAAGGGTCTATTATCCTAATGAAATCAATGGCAAATGTCCCACTGCCCTTAGAAGCCTTAGGAAGTAGACCTATAAGTGGAATCAATATGATTAGTGACTGCTCTAATGATTTTATCAGTCCGTTACATTGTGACATTCCCAATCATGCTAATCAGGTATGCGGCTGAAATAAGACTATCCTTCTCATTGCAAACACCGCCTTGACAGAGTCTACTTACTTCTCTTTATTTAATAGACTGCTCCTCCTTTTCTTTTGAATATCTTTAGTCAAGCGTTCATTGTGTCCTTGTGTCATATCAATCTGTGACTATGTATCTTATTCACAAATACCATTTGTAAAGGATAAGATACAACATTATTTACGTAGAGCATATAAATAAGCCATAAATAAGCCTAATATTTCAGATATCAATAGAGAATTTGGCAGAAAGTAAAAATAAAAAAAAAAATCAATTTCAAAAGAGAAAATTTACTGCTTAATTACTTATAGAAAAAAGAATTTTTTCGAATGCAATTACAACATAGGCATCTTATGTATGTTTTCTTACATATTATACATGCATCTTGGGTCTTCTGTCTTTATACTAGGGAAAAGAAATTCAGCATACAATCTCATTTTTATTGTACTTGCACTACTCCCATCAAATAAATCTATGTGAAGGTCTTTCTTTGCTTTTCTTAGAAAGATCATCCTTGAAATGCAGCTTTCTTTTCATTTCAGTGCAACACATCTGTTTTAATAAACAATTCTGCTCCTATGGAGAGTATTTTGACAGAGCAATACAACTGGTTTCATCTGCCATTTAATTTACCACTGGATCAACAGAGCTAGACATTACCACTGCGGGTACTAAAATTCTCAAATTCTAAGGGAAACGGAGGTTAACTTGTAAACAAAATATTTCACTGGCTTCAATCTCAAAAGCAGACTGGCAGTATTGCTAAAAATCACCACTTTCCATATATAAATCTCACCAAACTGACAAGAGATGGATTTGGTTATTTTGCTTTGAAAGGGTCATTCCTTTAACGCTGCAACAGTTTCCCGATTTATAAAAGATTAAATTAACTGTATTTTCTTTCAGTTCCTGCCACAACTCTTCTTGGTGATTACCCAGGCTTGATCAAGTTATGGGAGTGACTGATTATTTTGCGCTCTACCTCACACAACCTCCTTCCGAACTTGTGAGCCATCCCAGATCACTGGTGATACGAAGACCACAGGAAATCTGGACTTAATTTACTGTGATATACTGCTAAGTGTAGCTTCTCCTAAAGCCTCAAGAGTATGAAGAAATGCACAAGTAACATTCTCCGTTTATGCAAAATCCACCAAGATTACTGTAACAGTTTCCCTCTTTAAATGACTGCAAATTTTTCTGTGCTCTGCAGCTAGGAAAGGTTTTGTCTTTTGTACCAGAAAAATATGACTAGGCCAGTTCTTCAGATAATATTGATACCTCTATTTCAATCATTAATTGCATATACTTTTGATGAAAAAGAAATTGAAATACTGAACATGTACAAAATAAGTATCACAGGTTACAAACGTCTTCATGGGAACTTTGAGGAAAGACAACCTTTTTTTGAAAAGCTCCTTTCAAAGGGTTGTTTGTTTGTTTGTTGTTTGTTTGTTGACCCACAATATTTTGTGTTTAGAGGTCAGTTAGAACTGTTTATTAGGATAAGGGTTTCCAAGGATAGGAGAACCGCTATTGCCAATTAGCTGTCACCTACACGAACCTAGCCTCAGGATGGGTAATGGCTTAAAACTGTTCACAGCTATAAAACAGCAGCATGAACGCCACCTTCCCCAAGGAATGACACGCTGCTGTCCAAAGAAGAGCAGAACATTTTCTCATGTAAAGCCTCACATTTGTGGTCCATTAAACTATAATGCAGACTGGTTTTAAAGAATTTTGACCTGATTGCAGTAGTAATCTGGGGCAAGCAAAAAGCTGCCTACAGTTGATTCAGATTATATATTCTTTAGCAGGTATGTGGAAAAGGCTGTTTCACTAGTATTTGTGGAAATGAAAGAACCATCTGTTATATAGGGGGGGTCCCACTGAAAATAATCCCCAAATAACCTTCCACTAGCACTTTTATACAGCTGGTCATTAGTCATGTAGAAAGAGTTCTCATCTTGAATTATCCCACGTGCAAGAGCAGTAGATTTTAAGAATATGTTCCTCCTTCTTCCCTCAACTACCATGTGGTAAGGCAGTGCTAGGGAGCAGGCCCTGTTTTCAGAGTGTTCATGGCAATTAAGGCTCTCACCCAAAACACCTTTGTCAAGAGCTAGCGAATGCATTCTGGTCACAGTGTACAACTTCTGCGTATTGCTAAAAACAGTTATTTTATTCGCTGCACTTAGAAGTACTGGACTGTACTCCCACTACACTGTGGAAACTCTGAAGTCCCATTTGAGGTTAAAATGTGCTAAAAATTAGGTCCACGAAGCAACTAAAATAAAAAATGTTATGCTACAAACAGTAGTTTCAATTACGCTTTTGCTGCTTTTTTATACACTAGCACATTTTACAGGAGTTCAGTTTAATAAGCGCTAGCTCATTTAAGTTTCTTAGCAATTTAATTTGCTTCCGTGCTGTATTTCCAGTTTTATAGCCCCCTTTTTAAATTTCAGATCCCTTATAGCTATTCTAAACATATTTGTGTCAATATTTCAACGTTCTCTGTATCCTAAAAGCTACCAACGCAGTTGATGTTTTATAATGTATTTTAGCAACTCATCAATTTTTGGTGTTTTCTGTAGTCTACTCCCATCAGTCCACATGTAATTATCTGCCTGAGGCCACCAATCAGAACCTTACTATTTTAATGCATGGGTCATCAAGATTCTTCTTTTTTGGCTGAAAATTCCTTTTTTTCAATTGGATTTCAATTTTTTGCTTAGTCATCAAAGAACAAGACCTTATTAACCAGTCATTCTGAACAGCAGATAAAGAATTACAACACTGGAGTATTTGCTAAATAATGCTTCAGCTGCACATTCAGCAAAGCGACTCAGCACAGTAGGTGAAGGTGAGAAACTTGAGAATCTCAAAATATCAGAAAAATGACAGGTTTAACTACTTTTCATTATAGGATTTCATTCTCCTAAATTACTGAATCAAAGCAGAAAGAGAGAATGAATTACTCTTAAAAAAAAAAACCCTCCTTGCACTATGAATGGAAAGGTAACGCTTCTGTCAAAGACTCCAGCTCAGGATCTGCCTAACTGCAAATCCCATTCACCTAGAAACAAAACTTCACTATGATTTTTTAAATTTATGAATGATAATTTTTAATAGATTTTGTATCCAACAAGAAGGGAAAAAAAGCTATTTGGGATCCCAGTGAAGACAAAATAATCTTCAGACTGGAAGATGACAGTTGTCTCAAATACCATGACTGGCCTGAAAATGCAAGATAGCCATCAACATAAACTTACATTTTTCATGTTTAAAAATACTGCTTTGCTGAGCTGATTGTCCAAAGCTGGGGAAGATCAACCAGCAACGGAAAAAAAAAACCCCAAACGCTCTGAAATGGAAAAAAAAAAAAAGGCAAGTAAAATCTAAGAATTCCTGAGGAAGAGTAAACTCAGGTTGCATAGTTCATTAAGTTTTTAAAAAATAAATAAATCAAATTTTAACTTTTAGCTTTAGGAAAAAAGGAACGCTAGATATCACTACAGAATAAGAGACCGTATCTTTAGAGACAGTGAATCTGATGTTCAGAGAGAACAAGGGCTAAATATGACATTCTGATATGATATTCTGGCAGTAAAAGAATGCCAACATACAAGCAGGCAGAAAATAAGTGAATGGCAGTAAGAAGGTGATTTTGCATCTTTTTGGCATCAATGTTTACTATACAAAACTATATATAGGTCTGGCGTCCATATATTAGCAAAAAAGTAGAAGTCAGATGTAATGCAGAAAAAAAGTTTCTTCAAGAGCTGATAAAAAATCTGCAGAGACTTAAAAATTTTAAATTATTTAGTTCATCTGAAAGAATACTCAGAAGTGACTTTATTAGGAGAAGAAAATACTAAAGCTCTAGAATTACAGAAGCATAATAACCTACGGATGAAGCCAGAAAATTCAAATAGAAAATAAGGGACACGGTGTTAACAGCAAGTGTGATGAAAAACAGTACCAAGAACAATGGTAAATTCTCCCTCTTTGATATCTTTAAGTCAAGCTCAGATGTCTTTCTGTAAGAAATCCTTGTAAAACTAACAGTATCAGCCTTCATGGGTGGATAACTTAACTGAAACGTAAAGGTTCATGCTGTGTAGATAGTAAAAGCAGATGATACAAGAGCCCCTGTCAGCCTTAAAAAGTCCCCAGGTTTAGTTTCCTCTACAATATTTATGAACTTGAATTAAATGCTACATTAACTAACAAGGTTCTCTGCTGTACATCAAAACATGATTTTTTAATTCCTATAATTCAGGTAGCATTCAAGAACACGTTTAATTTTAGGCAAATGAATTTCCCAATGACTTAGGTATTCCTCTAACTACTTGATCTTCAAATGTTACTAACATGCTTGAATTTAACTACGTGCTTAAGAACCAGTGCTTATTCAAAGTGATAAACTGTACACAGAGGGCTAAACTGAATGTAAGTAGGCCCAGCTGTAACAAAATTTAAGTAAGTTAATGATGATGGGAGACAAATCTTGGAAAGAAATATATTAATGCTATCTGGACATCAAGAGAAAAAGCCTTATGAATGAATTTGACACTGCCAGCTGTTAATGACAGTATGAAGTTGTTCTGTTGAATGTAAATAGAAATATGCTTTAAATTTCAAAATTACTAATCCTGTTTTGGGGATACAGAAAGTATACTTTTGCTAAGTTATTCACATTTTGTTTTCTAAATAGTACAGATATGTAGTCTGATGTAACTATTTCTAGTGAAGTGAGAAGTGAAATTCTGACACTAGCAGTATCTATCTGCATAAGTGTAACTTCTTAAAACATCAGTCATTTTGAAAACTTCTTACGACCTAAGACTTACCTAATCAGATAAGGGAAAGACTCTTAGTTGACTACTTAAATAACGTAAGCAGCTAACTGCAAAACAATGCAAGTCACACAGAATAGTTTTTGATGAACTGAGGTACGTGAAATAATAGTAAAAGACAAACAAACTGGTAAAAATCAAAGTTCATTGATAACTCATGTACCGAAAACAGAAGCTTCATTCACCCCATCAAATCCTTCACTGCAAACAGTCCATGCAGGTCCTGTGGAAGGGACAAGGTTCAGAGGAAAAACGTAAGTCACGAAAAACAGATCACTGAAGGAACATACACATTTATAGCAAGTGAGGAAACAGAAGGAGACGCTGGCAAGTGAGCTTATGAGCAGGATTACTTCTCTCGAACAGAAGAGCAACAATACAGCTCACTGCTCATTCAGAGAGGGACTGTAAAGCAGAATTGCCTTGCTCCTCACTTTTAAATAATTAAAGACATCATTTTTATTTCTTCTGCAAAGGTTTATACGGATCAGCAGAAAAATACTGTTACTCTCTACAACACATTGAGTAGTGATTTTTGATTTCTGATCTCTCTTAACTCAAAACTCTTTAAGTTGGCATTTTTTGCTTTTAAATAAAGTGTGTGAAGATGCATCCGCTTTCCTGGGTCTTTTCCTCTGACTTTGCGTTTTCTTTTGAAATCTGATCTGAACACTGCCACAAGGAAATGTTAGCATTTCCTGGCACTTCTAGGCTGCATGGACATACATAAGCCCTGGTCATGTTTTATGCATCTCCTTGGCATTTTTTTTAAATCATAAGTTCAGATACACGATGATTCTGAAAACGTACTGTGAGTATTTCAGGAATGCTTTAAAGACATTAAAGACAGCTTGTTAAATATATATTGTAATGGAATGCTATGACTGTACATAAAGTAGGAGCAGAATCCTGACTGAACTTATTCTTGGTAGTGCTCTCATCACGGATTCCAAACAAGGGCCTAACAACGGTAAAATATATAAAAAGTGTAGCTGACGTTTTGAAGAGTTGTATTTCAAACCAAAATACAAAAGCATTTTAATATAGATATCTGCAGTGTTTCTTATTCCTCATGAAAAAAATGAATTAAGCCACTTAGAAATATCCTAAACTGATTGGACAGTACATTTTTTCTCCACTTCCTTCTTCAACATTAAAGAACCCTTCATTTTGACTGCTTAGAAATAACTGTCACTGCATGGACTGAACAAGTGGTGATACGAAATTCAAATCCACAGTAAACAATTAGGGAAAGGCCTAAACCAACATACTGCAAATTAAGGGAAATTTGACAGTTTCTTGAATGTTGCAGATTACTTCCCTTTCTATCTTCTCCAGTAATTTTGTTTGTACAAACACTTGGGGGAACACTTGGGAGAATTCTTTGGTTAATTTTGTTTATCCACCTAAATCACTTCGCACAGCGTATTTAAGGAGTTAATTTTGCCCTGAATGTCCTTCTGAATGAAATATACAATCCACGCTCTTATTACTGAAATGCTACCTCCTATAGACTGTTTGAGAATACAACTGTATTTCCAGAACCAATGTCAGTCCGGTAGATTCATTACTCTCCTTATAAACCATATTTCTATCTTTTGCCAAGGCAACAAGACTGGCCACCTTCTTTTGCAGATTTTGCTGGTATTATTGATTTAACTTTAGTTAAAATGAATGCAAACTCTGGATAGATTTGTTTCTTGTTGGGACTGATTTAGAGCTATTTTCTTAGGACATTAAAGTACAAATCGTATACGGTGCATATAAGGACCAAGTTTGTTTCAACAAAGTCTATGTATTATAAGCAACGGTCACTCTCTCCAAACCCACAAATAACTCCTCCAGATGGTCGGTGCAAAAAAACCCTCAAAAGGCAGAAGGTAAGGTACAATAAAGCTGAATCTCTATTACAACAACCAAATGAAAATAATCTAGGTAGACTTACCCACTTGCCTCTGTTTCATTTCAAAGAGTTTAAAATGGAAGCTATTGTGATTATAGCATGTAGCAGCAGGCACTTCCCCCAGATCCCAAGAGAGCGATCCCATACTAGAAATGAAAGCTTTTATGACTGTAAAATACCATGTGCTAAAACTGAAAAAAAAAAAAAGGCAACCATGTCCCCCCACTTCCACCCCAGAGCTATGACACATTTATAAAAAGCAACAAAGTTACCCTGTTTTCTTATCAGTACATTAGGTCATTTTGTATTGTAAGAAATTAATGGCATTTGAAAAAAACAACCTTTATGAAGCCTCAGGCCTATCTAGCTGCATAAATGTATGACCGATACTTTAGAACCTTGGTTAAATGGTCAGTGTAAATAATATTCTCAGTTAATGTAGCCATTGCTATCTGTTTTTGAACTTTCTAAAAAGAGTCTATTATTTTTGCCAATATACAAATACATCTATAGCCAAAGGACGTAAAGAACACCTGGGAGAACTCCTTACTCTCGACACTCCCCTTCACATCAGCAACAGTAAGAAAATGAAGCCACTATTTTCTGTTTCTATGCCACTGGGAGATCTTCCAGTCTCGGGGAATTTGTGATGGGTCTAGTAATAGGATTTATTTCCTTTCATGTGTTAATCTCTATGCTGCCTGAGCATACCTTGATGCCTTTTCATGTAATATCACAGTAGTAATATGCTTGAGATGCACAGATCTGGAAGCCATACATATTTTTATGTATTTATAATCACGCTTTAATGACAACTCTTACAATTTGCAAGATAGGAATGTAAGATTGCTAAGGGTCGTATTTTATTGTCATACTTCTGAAGATGTAATTTCTCATTTAATTATTTATACGAAACCCTCTGAGTTTACCATGACCTTACTTTCAGCCAGTCAGCAAGAAAGAATAAACAAAGAAGCTTTGCACAACAGATTTCTCTTTTCACTTAACCGCTAACAAAGCCATCATTCAAAGGCTGTTCGGGAAAGCATTGTCTGACTCACTAAAATTGAACTTCCCGGGAACCGGAGGGAGGAGAAACACCACAACATGGAGTGGCAGCAGGTAGGAGATGCAATGGCTTCTGAGACGTGTCCATGCATATGGCATTGTTTGCAGACCAACAGCCAACTGACTTCATTTAAGGAAGAAAAATTTCAAAAGACAGCTGGTACGATTGGGGTTTTGATTAATGTTACTGGAGTTTCTGACAGTAACACAAACTAATTCGTAGAAAATTGTTCATCCATAGATCCTAAAGCATTTTGCACCAGAAGCACTGCTTTATAAATAAGGCAACTGTGGCACAGGATAATGAAATATATGCTTATGTTATTCAGTAGGCCAACAACAGATCTCAAGATCAAAGCTCAAAATAAAAGCTCTGCAAGTCCTAGATCAGTGATGAATTCAAGTACAAACTCCCTTTAAGAGATTAAATCTAGAAAATTAGAAAGGTTTAAGTAATCTATGTACATTTTATTTTGGAAGTATATACTCAATGAAATGTGGACGGGAACTGGAAGTTTTCTCATTGAAACAGGCCAAGAGGAATGTCTTAGCTTAGGAACAAAAGCCAGCTGAAAGAGGGGTGCATCTCTGGGGAAGAATCAGAGCACCTTGTTCTCCACAGCGCGCAACTGAACGGAGAGGCTGCTGGAACAAGAACAGGCCAGGCTTCCATCTAGGAATACAGGGCAGGAATGCTCTCTTTGAAACAGAAGCTGCTGAGAATCGCGCTTCGCAAAGCTGCTGCAACAACAACTCAGTCTTGTTCCACCCTGTGCCCAAGTTGCGCCTGCAAGCCCATTTGAACACATGGGCACAAAGAAGCAGGACACACTCTTACGCCAGAACACCTCTAAAATACTTTTATTGAGCCTTTTTAAGGCTCACAAACACTCGAGCTAAATCTCGAGCTAAGTCATTTTCAAGTCTTGATAATCCCTTAAATCAGCTGTTCCTTGTAAAAAAGACTCTTTGACAGTAATATCAAAGAAATGACCTTTTCCCCTTCCATTTTTCTAGCTATTATGTCACTGAGAGCTCTGCAAATCAGGCTGTATCAGTCATATTACACTATAACACGTCATACAATGTACTAAGCATAACTGATATAACCTAATATTAGATGTCATAACCATACATCTTTCTAAGATATTTGAGAAGTCAGAAGACCAGATTCGTATCTGGTAGAAAGTGACTTAGCTTGATTGGCTTATTTCTGGGAGAAACTACAAGAACGTAACCGCCAACACTACACCATTACATTTGATCATGTATCTTAATATTAGTGACACAACGCCTGTCCCTCTTTCGATATTTGACCAGCCATGGAAAATCACCTCCTGGAAGAGCAGCTGGTTGAAACTGATCAGGGCAAGAAGGGAAATGGTGCTGCTTGGAAAAGACGATGTTTCAAAAGTTTTCCCAAGGCTTCCAGTTTCTATTTGTTAATTTAGTACATATGTCCAGGTCTTGTTTGGGTACTTGCTAAGCTTGGATGTTCGTGTATCATCAGTCTCCAAAATAGGCCTTAGTTCATTCATTTTACTATCTTAATCCTCCCTAAGAAAGGTTTCTCACAGTAGTCTCTGTATTTATCACCACCTGTCTCTGCATTCAAGTAGAGAAAACATGGCATAACTTTAACACTAACAACAGGCTCAAGCCTGTGCTACATATATCTTATAGATAAGTTGGAGGTATTCCTTATGGCATGGCAAGACAGGCTAACAATTTTCACTTAACATGGAAAAAAAAGCAATACCTTTTCTATAAGCTCGCCGCTCTCCCTACTCCAAACAACAAACGAAAGAACAACACTGCAAACCTGAAGCCAAAATCTTTACAGTATGTCTCCAGAAACCAGGATGGAAATTATCCTCAAAGTTTGGTTCACGAGACTAGAACCAGTTATGGGAAGGTGGGTGGCTGTTTAAAATGTACTTCTCACAAGTCCGTCTCTGTCTCACCTGCTTCTAAACATTACACCCTAAATTTAGAGTACAATCATAAAATTGAGCAATGGCAGATATAACCTTTTGAGCAATGGTGATGTTCTAACACATTTGATTTCTGCACCTTAAAAATTTCAAAGCAGTGTGGTGGTACGATTTTTTCTTTAGCATGATTTTTAAGCTGTTCTTCACTAAAACTTCAGGGATATGACAGACACTGTAAAGTTCACAAACTTCATGGCTCTGTTTTCCTGAGAGAGCATTCAGTGAATAGTTCACTTCTGTAACATCCAAATCTTCACACCAAATAACAGGCTGCTAGGAGCCATTGTTTGAAAGTTTGTCATTATGACACTTCACATAACTCACGTGCTGTCAGACAATTCAACCATTAAAGTGTGAATCATTGCTAGCTATGGTAGGAATCAATTTTACTGTTGATTCATTACTTCAGAACAAACATATTTCTCCAGAAGAAATGTTAAGGACGTTTATTCTGATCTGGATAAAAAGTCAGAGTTATTCACAGCAAACTACTTCATTTCATAATACCAGCAACAGTAAAAGAACAACTAAACAATCCCTTCCACTATGGAGAGAAAATAATGCCGGAAACATTACACTGTCATCATACTCAAAATCAGTTATGTATCATCACTTGGACTGTCCTAAAACAAAAATCAGATATAAAGGGGCTCTAAAAAGCTATGGTCTGGATAAATAAGAGTGAATGATTTATCCACTTGTCATAAAAGGCAACAGTCAAAGAAACTGATCAAAGGAAGTCTCATTATTAAAAATGGCTCTTAATTCCTACAGCTTCATGAAATGAAAGGTTAGACATGAAATTCCTGAGGATAACAAGAATACCTAGTAGCAAGACATACAGAGACTATAGAGCCTCATAGTTCAGAAGCTGCAAGAAAATTTTTCCTGAGACAGGTTATTGCATAGCCTGTTACACAAAGGACTTGCAGCTGCTTCCTCTGAAGCCGCTGGTACTTGAAGGTCTAAGCGCAGGGACTGCACAGATCTGTTCCATCCAGGTAACCCTTCCATCTACCAAGAAGCAGGAAGTGTCAGCCCAGGGGCAACACTATACTGATGTCGTTGGTCCTATTCCCAAAGACAGCTATTCAAAAAGGTTTAGCACTTGCTGAGAGCCAAGCAGCCTGACTGTGACCTGCATCTTTCAGTGTCCATCTAATTTAGATTTTGTAACGTGAGCTCACATAAAACACAATGACTGACAACAGTCACTCAGAAGCCTTTAGGGTACAATTCCTCAAATTTTCTTTCAGATTAATGCAACAGAAATGAACAATCAACATGAATGCACTACAGAATTTCAGTACTTGAAACCATTTTGAGCTCAGCTAAACAATAAACACTATATTGAACACTATATTGAACACTATATTCAATATTTAGTGAGTTTCCACTTTCGACATTCAGTGGCTCATGAATTTGTGTGTCCTTTCTGCCAACCATTAGATTAAAAGATTCATTAACTCTGATTTTTGCAAGGTTTGACCAGTGACACTAGTGTTTCTATAGAAAGTCACAAGCTCGTGTAAGAAAAAAATAAAAGTAGCAGTAATATTCTTTTTATTACTAAAATTAAAGAAGCATTTTTACAGAAATAACACCATGCTAAGAATTGGTCATTCCTTTCATACTCGCAAACTTATCCCAAACTGACTAATGGACAGAAGTAGTATTATTTGGAGGTGAGTTTTAAAGAACTGTACCTTAAACATGCCCTTTTGTAATCAAAAAGTCTATTTTACAGATTTATTCACATGCACGTTGTAATATGTTTAGGATATCTTCCGGACACGTTTATGAGTTACCACAAATTTCATTGCGTTTACATTAGGTCTATATTTAGATCTATATCATTGCCGTCATAACGATCAAATGAAGATTTTATCAGAATTCTTAGAAATACAGTGACTTTATTAATGAGCCTAAACTCACAGTCTCTTATCAAAAATCCTTATTTCTTTCTAGGCACATTTTGATTTAACAAAATAGCCTATCAAAAGGCCTCATTAAGTGGTAATCCACTAACGATCCAGAATTAGTGAATCTAATCCAGGAAACTGCTCCTAATTTCTTCTTCCAAACAACAAAACGTTCACCAGCTGGGCCTTTCTCATGAAGAGACAGCTGGCTGCTCTGACATTCCTCAGTTGTCCAGACCCGGGACCTGCCCAAAACACATCAGTTTCCTTGCTCTCAGGCATTTAAATTCCCTTTTTCTGGTTCAGGGATGAAAGAGGGAGATGCTGAGATTTCACCCCATCATGGAATCAGGATAGATCCAGGGTCTGAGTTATGCTAAGGCAGGCTCAATCATAGACATAGCCTTAGGGATCCGCTTCCTTTCTACTTACAGCCTTATAGTTACATGAAATTTTCAGATACAGTCAATGTCGCTTAGGCATGAGCATCAATATTGTTCAACAGGAGTATCACCTTTCTAGTTGTGCTCTGTCTTGGGATTTAGTTGTCTCAGCCAGTTGTAGCTGCTGTCTGTCCAAGGCTTTTTTATTTGCCCTCACTTCTAGGATTAGGAGGTAGATGACACCATATTTTCTAGAACAGATTTCAATCTAGATCCATCTTGAGGTTTTATCCTGTGAAACTGCTATTTGTGACCACTGTATCCATAGGTAGCAGCCCACGGTAACATTTTCATGGAGTGGTGTGTAACACAGGTATCTTGTTTTGTCTTACCTGTATATAACTAATTATCAGAAAACACTTGAGGATCTTGACATCAGCTTCTAATTGTGCAAGCATTCCTATTTTCAGTTTTTCTGCAGAACAAAACTTCTGCTAGGTCACTGCTCCTGCATCTTTTTATAATTTAACAGTGCATAACAATGATGAGAGTCTGACTCCACCAGCTATATTATACGCTGTTTTGGAGCTTTGTTATCATTTTCCAGAAACCTGCTCTATTGGGAATTATGGTGTTAAGCGGGGGCATGCTTAGATGATAGAAAATGACATCGCTACTTCATTGCAATACAATGCTAGACATTACTATATCAGATAGATCTCGGAAAAATAATTTGGTACATATCATCATCAGCTCATAGCAACGTCTAGTAAAACTGTCTGAGGGGAGTGAGAATCAGTTCTATCTTTTTGCCATGAGATAAATAAATATATAGATAAATCGTCATGGTTGTGACCATATCATAGAAGGTTCTATTAAAAATTTTGAAACTGAATGTAATTACGTATTAGATTGAAAACAGCTCATCCAGTTAAATGACTAAGTCATACACAGAAACATACGATCTCTATTTCTGGAAATTCCTAAAGCGTGGTAGCTGCATCCAGTTACTATCGTGGAGTGGGCGCTGTTCCTTATCTTTTACATTTGAATGTCAATACTTAGTAGGTGTAAAAGGCATTTGTACAGAATGCGAGATAGTCTTAATAAAATTCAGCACAAACAGCACGTTCAAAACAAAAAATGCATTTTGCTTCCTCTTCAGTTAATAGCATTTACATAAATAGTAAATTGCAAATTGCTGTGCTATGCATGCATATTTAAGATAGAATATTAGCCACATGAAAATGAACAGAGTTTGACCTAATTGTTTGTTTTAGTTATCCATTTAAAATTTCCTCTAATACATGCCTCTCAGAAACCAGCTGATTAAGGTTTTTTATTGCTCGTCAGTTAGTTTTATATGAACCATAATGTACTTGAGTTTCAGTCATTATATTATAATTTCATCTCCCTGTCATGTACTGGGGGAGGGCAGAGGAACGGTAGGGGAAGAATCTAAGCATAAGATAGAGGTAAGTTGCACACAAGAAAGCCATAAAACAGAAACATATTTGCAGCTATACTCTGCAAACACGGAGCCTATTATGTTAGATTCTGAATTAAAGACTGTTCCAACTGGCCTAAGCTTTAACGAGCTTTTACTGATTTGAATATATGACTCTCAGACTTAAAGCCCAGACTGTTTCATCTAAGCTCTCCCTTCAAGCTGACTTGTATTTTCTGTGAAAATGAACAAAAAATTCAAAGCCTAAGGGTAAACTGCAAGCTACTTTTTCTTCTTAAAACTCTTTCTAAGAACCAACATTCACAAATTTTCTCACGAAAAGTTAGTTGAGCCATGTCTTGAGCAATATATTCTTCAGTGGTAACAGAGTTGCCTGTGTGTGTGCATCGATGCACTGTTGCAGTGCATCGATTTTAAACTGCTGGCAGTCTGAGTTCACATTGGCAGCATCTGATGAAATCCCATGCAGGACTGAAAATCTGAGGCGCTTCATTCCACCTGCTTAGTGATTGCCACTTGGAAAGACTTACTATGACAATGATGAATGTAGCAGGACACAGGTAAATAGGAAAAAAAAAAGTCTCCTATGAGGGCCCTTCCAGGACAAGATACAGATCAGCTACATACAGATAAGAGTCAAATTCTATTGTCAGTTACGCCCAGGCTGCACCAGGCATGTAACAAGAGCCTAATCTGTCAGGTAATTTCACATGGGAACGGTTAAAAAAAGGAAAAACAAAGAAGATCTCCGAGTTACTGTCCACTAAGTTTAGCTTGTGGTTTAAACTCCCATTCATGGATCCTTGATTCTTGTCTGTCCAAACAAGTTTAAGTAGTTCTATGACCATGCTGATTTGGCATACAGCCACATATGCATTTATACTTTTCACTGGATATAGGCGTTGGAACAGTTATTTCATATCAAATTCCATATTCATGTTTACCATTGAGGCTTAGAAATGCATAAATAAACCAGGGAGTAATTTTAGCCCTTAATGGAGAGTAAAATATATATAGTTCATACCGTCATGTAAGTGAAAATATTGTAAGTTTAAAAATATAAGAAAAGATGGTTAAAGGTTACAAACAATTACGAACAATGAAAATAAACAGAAAGACAGAAACTACCTAAGCCTTTCTTCTTTTTCTCTAAGGTTAGGTTTATTTTCCCATGGAGATCAAACAGGACTGTAACATTATAAACACACGTATACAAAGTCCCAAGTCCTTCCCTTAGATGCCTCCCATGAGAATCTTGCCCAGATCGCATTATAAAGATTAGTTGTGACTGCATTATTTCTCTGTCTCAAAGAACTCACACGATAATGCCTTATCACATTTCAAATGGAACTTCAGGCCAACACATCTGATAAACTGATACACAACTGAACTTCCGGATTCTCATCTAAAATGATTCCCTGAATTGTCTGTAATATGTTTAAAAGACAAATGGCTTTACATTAGTCAAAAAGAGTCTAGAGGATTAAGAAGGACATTTACAAATACTGCAAAGGATAAAGGTGCCTTATAGACCTATCAGGGCTATTTCGCAGTTAGGAAATGAATGAAAATAGCGAGACCTTAAAATTGCAGTGAAGTTGAACACCTCTAAGAATCTCTCTCTTTGAGCTGAAGATACTCGAATCTGAAATTACTAGTAAAGATATCTCCAGGAAATATTTTCCATGCTTTAGAAAAGAATCTGAGTTCCGCTTCATCTCTAATTTTGTCTCCGTTTTCAACAAAGATCATGCTGAACACGTTCTCAGCAATGGCATTACTACTTTCAGTGCATCTGGCATTACAGGGGTGCTAGGACCATATTCAGTCAAAGCTATTATATCATCAAGGATGGCTTCCTAAGTCTGGCCCTGATATAAAGAGGAGTGGTTCCTTATCCTAAGAAAAAATTGTTCTCCAGCTGGATAAGGCTGCACTGGACTGGCCAGCCCAGAATCAAAGGCCATAAATTGTGTCTTTCACCTCTAACCGAACTTAACTGGATAATCAATAGCAGCAGTTCCACCCTGCAGAGGGTTGAATTCTGAAGAAAATAATGCACGGCTTTGGGGTTGTGAAGAAATAAAAATCGTAGCTTATTTTAAGACAACTCCACAATCCACGTTTAGTTAACAGAAGTAGGCCATACAAACTATAACACTATTTTAAAACTAATTCAATAGTAAGATTAGGCTGTAGATGCGCATGGTTGTGTTACAATTAATATTTGTGTTTAGTCACAGAGTTCTGTCAGTTACTCTGCATACGTTTTAAAAGCCTCTATTTTCACCTGTGTTAAGTTGCCTCTCAGAGACATCCCTAGTGACTCATACAGTATCAGTGTTTGGGTCCTAGGCCACCTCTGAAGACCTACTGACATTCTCCTCCTACTAGGACTTTGTATTTTGGAGAACCTTCCTCTGTCCTTCTCTTGCCTCCTTCTGAATTGGTACTATGGCTTTTGCATTTTACTCATTTTTGGCTAGGAGACCTTGAGCAGAAGGCTATGGAGAAGAACTCAGAAACGCCCACATTGCGTTCACCAAAATGGATGGAAAGTAAGAAAGGGAAAAATATGTTATGGAACAGGATCTAGTTCAAAAAATACAGATAGAGAGTTTTGAGGTTGCTCATTTAGAGCGCTGAAGAGGTTATATTTGGATTTAGAGTTGTTTCATTGTATTACTAAATGAGAAAACATCCAAAATGTTGATCTACACTGAAGTGCATCCCCAGCTCTAGGATGTCATTGAAAACTCTTGAACTAAACATTCAACTGTAAGAGGTAACACTGCATTAATGCTATCTGAGTATAGATATTTTATTCGGAATATTTTGGCTTCCCTTTACTGAGTTTACGTGGTGTATTGGATACTCCGTGAACTATACAGAGATGGAATTGTAACTGAAAAAAAGTGGTGTGAGAAGAAACAAGGACAAGTATAAAGGGGCAAAGAGAAAGAAAGAAAAATACCTATACCACCTTGACCATGTTTCAGAACAAATTCTAATGAATGCATTCACCTGCCTTGTGTTACAGCTTGTCTAACTGCATATCCATGTGTTTGAGTAACGGGCAAAACATGGAAACGTGCGTACCTTTTTGTGTGCCAAAACAGTCGCCCAAAAAAAGCAGTATCTCAAACTTGCCTACAATTTCACCTTCTAGAATGTGTTCAGCTGGTTAAATTCTTCTACTGACTAATTCCAATGCTTAGAAATATGCTTGGAGTAAGGATGCATGCTGTTATAAATAATGAAAGTTTATAAATAGTTTTTGTTTTGCTATTCTGTGCCTTCTAGTAAAGTTCCAAGGATAACTCAAATTAAGTATGTAATTGCAGATTGTAAGAAAAGAAATAATTACTTTTGTAATAGAAAACATTTCTGTAGTACATGTAGATTGTTAGAGCCAATTTTAACTTCATTAATTGAAGTAGTTATTTAGCATACATTAATTCAATACCCAGAATTTAGAAGTGGCAACTAATCAATAAAAATAAATGAATATTGATATTGCAGGGTTTTTGCAACATTGTATTTATAGCCCCCCTGAAGTAAGTTAGTGCTTACATTAAAAGATCAATAAGCTAATGCAAAGGCTAACGCCTTGTACTCAGAAAGTCTTGGTGTCGGGGGATAAGGGGAAGGAAGCTAAATATTTATTCCTGTATTTGTGATGAGATTGCAGAACGTTTTCCTCTTACTTCTGTGACTGAACTTGGGACATTGATTACCTTTCCAGTGGAGTCCAATGCCATTTCATAACGTTCACTCAATATCCATATATTAGAGGAAGGCTTCCTTTTCTCTTACGTTTCAATACTCTGGTATGTTGTTCACTAAGGAGGATGAGAGAGAAAACAATGTCTTTTTAATCACCAAGAACATAACTCTTCAAACTTTAAATGCTGCTGAACTCACTACTCTGCCTTCAGAATAAAAGGAGAATTTTAGTAAAGTCCAACTCTTTTCACTAAAGTCAAATAAATAAACAGATGCATACATGACATAATACACAAACTTCAATAACAAACCTACAACATTACGATAAGCATCTTGATTAAAGGCCGAATTTTGTTATACAAATATAGCATGACGTGTGGATGCACATATATGTCTATGTATAAAAACCCTTTCCACTAACAAGAAATTGCATGTAACATTCAAGTGCTCAAAAGTTAAAGGAAGGAGTGTTACCAGTAAGAGCTGTGGCTTGTTTATTACATGCCAGCATACAAAAAGAAATCGAGCTAAATAATGAAATAAATCCCTTTTGTAACGTTAATAAGATAAACTGCTTATAATTAAGCTATGGCTGTTTATTCTGGCAGGTAATTTAATACATTTTTTTCTCTACAACATATGAAGTGATAATGCAATCACAAAACATGTACGATGTGATGAAAATCACGTTATTTAAAAAACCTTCAACTTTAACTTTCAAATGACTGTTTTTACATTTTCCATTAGCTTAAATTTGGCTTGAAAACTTCAAAACAGGAAATCGGACTACGGTAAAATACATACTTCATTGCTGCATGAAAAAAGGTAAGTAAAAATACAGAAAAAAGTATTTTCTTAAAAGATTGATATTCTTTTGCTCAAGTTTTTTTTTTTTTTTTAAACATTCTGGTTGTTGTTCAAAAATGAATGTTTCCATACTTTCACCACCAACAAAACCTTCTCCCCGGAGTTTTAAGTGGAATGTTTAAATCAAAGTATCTTCAGATGTTTCTACCAAAATATTTCAATCTTGCCTATCTTATTATATGTCTTCATCTGAATTTTTATTTCATGTTTTGCTGCTTTGTTCAGAAACCTTGATTTCAGAAAACTCAATTAGAACTTCAATCTTGTTCAACAAATAAGGGTGACTTATCAAGGTAACAGGTCTCTGCCATCACAAGCTGCCTTCCAGTCCATGCCAGAAAATTAGGTGAGAGATCCTAAGACTATCTCACTCCCATAAAAAACAAAAAGTGAGCCAGTGAGCTGAAGAACAGAACAACTACTGCAAGAATCTTTTCAACAGAGAAAACAGTCCTCAGTCACATGCTGGATTTTCAGGTAGATGTTTGTACAGCGTAATCCGGAAGGGAAGAAGATATGCAGAAGAGAAGAGAGATGCCTGCTTTGACCCTGAAGCAGTCAACCTGTATATGTTTAAAGAACCAAGAGATTTTGGCAGACTTCTAGCTATACATTTTTTATATTGGAATTGTGCACATTTTAAAAAACAGAATAGCTGTTATGCCCTGAAGAAGCATTTACAATCCTTCAGCAAAAGAATATTATTTTGTGCGCTACAGAAACACAGAAAATGAACATATTGATTAACGGCAATTACTTATGAGTCTTGCGGTTCTCAATTTTTTGTAGTATTTAAGTAAGAACTGACTAAATATAGTAATTTGTCCTTGATCAAAATGCTTGACCTAACACAAAGTATTAGTATTATTAAGGACAACAGAAACAGGCAAATCAGAGACTTCCTGGCTCTTAGGAGTATTTCGCCTTGAGGCTGAGTATCTTCTAGGATGATAGTGTCAGCATTAGCCTTCCCATCATACTCTTTTTTTTTGCATTTTCGAAGCAACTGACCTGCCCACTTTGTACTTCAGTAAGTGGGCATACGCTCAAAAGCTTTGATTTTCTGCATCATGTATGAATTGCTATTTACTTATTCATATCTAACGTGAATTATTTTTGCAAAAAGCATTTTTCAACTTTTTCCTGTATATTGTCTGAACATAAACGCAAGGCAGAGACAGAAAACAGTTGTAAGAAAAGGATAGGTGCCAACTAGCCAACATGAAATTTCTGACTCCTTGGGTGGAGCACTTAGGCAGCTCCCAGCAGAGGAGCTATACCTTACGCACGAGGAAGCATGGGAATAGTGCTCTGGAATGTAACAGGAAGGATCCCTTGCCCAACCTCTGATCTTCAAGGTTCTTCTAGCAGAAGCAGAGAAATTCAACAGAAACTCATTTTTATGAAACCATAGTGCTCCAGAGCCATAGGCAAAAGAGCAAATCTGTGTTCCAAAGTATATTACAGTATCAAAGGTAGCAAGCAAGCAATTGTCAGGTTACTAAAAACAACAATAATTAAATAAAAACACACATATATATACGTACACAATACGTACACACATATAAATACACACATGCAGAGGCCTCGGGCAACTTGGCCAGCAAAACTTAACCATCATTAGTCAATGCATTGATTTGCTAGCGCCACAGAGTTTAATTCCTATAATTTTTCATGTATCTACAAGTACAGTTTTACATGGTTCTTTTCTTTTTTTTTTTAGAAATAGGATTGATACTATTGACATTGTCCTCCTAATTCTGATGAACATTGTAATCTGTCCTTAAAAAGGCCACTTCTATTTCAATAAAGATTTTAGACTGTTGCCTGGAAATAGTATAACACAATGGCGGTAATAGGAATTCAGTCATTGCTCAAACCTCCAATATTTTGACAAGATATAAGAGCTGATTCGTTCCTAAATGGTGATACTGAAATTAAGATTGATGATTAACTATTAGAAGAAAATAACTTGGAGTTACATGCAATAGCTTTTAATTGCATCATTTAAATTCTTAAGCATTTCAATTTTATATTAATTCAGGGTTTTGCATAATTAATTTGCAGATTTCCAGAATGCATTAGGATGAAACTTTTAAATGGATGGATGGTTATTAATGGATGATATAAATATATTATTCATTATTTTTGGTTTTCAATGTAAATTGCATTGAGTACTTTTGAACGAATATTAGATTCCACATCATCCCCTGAATTCAAAAGCAACATTTACTCTCAGTAATAATTTGTTGAAATACACAAGACTTCAGATGTCATTTCATAACAAATACTCTGCAACAAAGTGCTAGAATTTGTTAACGCCACACCCTTCTTCTCTAAGATGGCAGGCTCACCCAGGCAAACTCAATTTCAGTTAGCTGACCTTTTCAAATGAGCCTTGACCAGGATGGTTCAGTCCGGTCCAGCAATGGACAAAGACATAATAAATCAAGTTCTCTTGAGTAGCAGACGGGAACAATGAAAAATTCAATCAAAATATAAGCTCTCTTTAAACAGAACAAGAACTGGAAAATGTTTAAATATCCTTTTCAAGATAGGCAAGTGATGAACATCAGCATATAGTGACACACTCAGCAAGCAGACTCATGTCCAAGGTATATTTGCAAAAGGATTGATGACACACTCTCCAAGATAGATCTAGGGGTACACAGAGTTACATACATATTGCCAAAACAGCAGAGAAAAATCTCAGAGATTGCTTGAATGTTGCTTTTTAGTTCACTGATTATAGTTATTTGAAATGGAGATTTTTTTTAATTTCTAATATAATGTATGCCTAGGTGAGGGAGATGCATCTTTATGGCTTCTGGCATGAGCAAGTCACAACCGATTGTTATGCTGTCCCAAGCATCCTGTTGGATAATGCAGACAACTTTTTTTTTTCCATCTGAATCAAGCAGATCTCTGTTAGACATCTCGACTCTGACTGACCAGTGTACAAACACATCTGTTATTAGTACTACTCCTTCCTTGCCTAATCCTAAACTGACGATTCTTCAAAAGCCACGATACAGGGGTGTGACAAAGAAACAGATTGTTTGAGATAGGCATTAATCACGGATGGAGTAAACGGAACTGGAGACTATGCAACCAAAAGAGAGCTAGGGGATTAGTCATCCCTGAAACATCAGGGGACTTTTCTGCGTGCCAGTGCTCAGCTTAGAATGGCAAAATTTGTGTAAACCACACCATTATCTGAAAAATCATCTCTGATTTAATGCTAAGGCAATTACTTTTAGTTTTTCGTATTAAGGCAAGCAGACCATATTGCAAATGATGAATTTATACTACAAACGGAGAGAAGGAACTGTAGAGTATCAAGTCCATAATGTTTCTCAGAGAGCAAGAGTGCTTCAATAAGGCCCTCCAAAGCCGAAGAAACACCTGACATGTCTAAATACCTGAAGGCCTCATCCATATTAGACTGTTCTTTTATACTAGGAATGAGTCTATCTTTGTGTCACATACATATCAAGGACAAAAAGAAGTTACTTATTTCTTAAAATCCTCTTCATTGGAATACTGAACTTGACAATAGTGTAATGAATTGTAAAGTACGGGAAGTACATAGTAGTTTTGAAGCTACTTATAACAAATATTACAAAATTTAAAGTAGAATTTGCTTGCATTTTCATTAATTTTCTTTTCTGGATTTTATGTTCATCTAAACAACGTGATATTTCATCACAAATTTACTTCATTTAGTTCTGATGGAATAAAACATCATAGAAACGCAGTTCAGTGATATGTTGGGAGGTAGCCTGAGGACCCAAGCCCTGAAGTTACTTATTTCTTGCTTTGTTAAGATGCATTGATTAAGGCAGGGTTGAAGGCAGATACACAGCAAGTGGAGAAAAGAAATGACATTTTAAAAGGATATGCCTAGAACTGATGCTTCCAGGCTCTCAGCTGGGTGACAGGAGGACAATCACCCGCATAGAAATCCTTTCTTCCAGTACAGGAATGGAGAAAAGGAAGACGGGCACAGAAACGGTATGGCAGTGTAAGAAAGAAATACATTGATATGACTTTATGAAAGTGTTAATGAGCGACCAAGAGACTAACGCAGAGCCAAACTTCACAATCAGAAGTACTTTATAACCCTTTCATACCATACAATTTTCCACAATGAATGAAGAATTATGCTTGTTGTAATTTTATTCCCTCAGTTTTCTCTTCTAGAGGGTGGCCACATACTTGCATGAACTGTCACTTTCTGCCTAATTAATCAGTCAAGCATTTCTGTATGTACATAATCAAATAACGCAGTCCTTCAGAAACTCTCCATGTGAATGATGGCCTGATTGCTCTAGATGCAATGAAAGCTTTTTACTCATGAGTGGCTTGTATAGCTTTAACAGCCCTTCATGGGTAACAGACTTCACATTTAAAAAATGATGTGGTATTTCTCAAGTTTTTGAGTTCTGTTTTCTTTCTTCCCTTTGACACCTCTTACACTTTCCCCTTCTGCACTCTGCCCTTTTTACTGTATTTATGAGGAGAGGCGAAGACACAACGGTTTTTCCATCCCAACATTTCTTTTCTATGTATTACGTATCAGAATAACTACTCGGATAGTAAAAAGGCCAGGAATACAACAGAAGTCTCCTGAGTCCTAGTACGGCTGCTAGCTTGCACAGACTAAACATATGAAACTACAGTGTTTTACATTAAAGACACAAATGCAAATCTATTCAGTGAAAGATCATATTCTATAATTGACTGTCACATATATCCCAAGGTGAATTAGGTGATTTGCTGGGGTTTTTTTTAACCCTTGTAACGGTGAGTCGATTACTCCTAGTAGTTCAATCTAAAATTTTTTTCCTTCCACTTTCAGGAGGTCTGCTTTTTAAATGTTAACATCAAACGTAAACATCGACTTTCTTGTACTTTCAGGCTTTGTTCATGAGAGACGCACTGGCCTCATGCTGCCAAATTCATTCTCAAAGCATTTTTTGCTGGCTTCCAACATCTTGGCTAGTCATGCAGGCTTGACTTCTCATTCCAGTTCCCATTGACTGATTACACTGCACTGATACAAAGCCAGAACACACTGAATCCTATCCTATCTTGTCCAAACTTAATTTTCTGATCCATGTACAGAATTGACAAAGAGGTACATACTAAGTTGAGTATGTAGGTCTAGTCTGCATGACTGAGAAAGAGGAGGTCCTACAGATAATCCCTCTACTAGGATTTTGTCCCTGCTGGGATGAAAGCTTGGATGTTCCACCAGTGTCATAGCAATGAACTGAATTAACCAGACAGCCAAAACAATATATTGAAATAGGTGTTTTGAGCTCATGTGAGTGAATTATAAACAGCTCAATACCACTGCATTTATCACATTACACAAATTCTTTATCTGAAAGTTGCCTTCTCTTAGCTTCAGTATGGAAGAATATCTGGCTGAAAAACAATTTTCTGACAGGTGGACTGGCCCCTAATTTTCAAGACAGAACGTGTTGTTACTACTGCTCTTGTATATTTGTAGCGTATTACGGCAGGTAATGAAAAATCCATCTATCTATCGCAGTAACCTCCTGTGAAAGCAGTCCTGCATAACATTTCACACTCTCTCATTGGATGCTTTAATTAAAAAAAAAAAAAAAAAAAAAACAGCAACACAATTCCTAAATATGTCTTGATTTTCCGAACCAAAGAAAATCAGAGAGACCAAATACACACTAGAGGAGTAGATTACTCATTCAAATGGGGCATTCTCTTAAAGGGCAATTGCTCACTTCAGAGGAGTTGGCAGAAGCTTAACCGTGAAGTCCAATCTAATGTTTATGAACTAGCAGGCCACGGCAGCCTTTTACAAATCTATTGCAAGTGTGTAGTTGTTGGTACCAAGTCTGTTCCTATCAAGTAAGTCATATAAAGAAGTTAGCCTGACTCTAAAGAAATTGACTAAAATCTGTATTCAAAAAGGTAAACAAAATTTTATTTTCATGAAAACAGAAAAAAAATGCCACTTTCAGATAGGATTCGTTTCGTAGGGAAAAAAGTACCCAACATTTCCTACAAGGTGTACAAAATAAACTATTCAGTGCTACCAAGGAAGTGATGAGTCTACTAAATATCCTCAAGCCACAAAACTTCTCAAATACAACGATGACGATTGGCTCAGGGAGCCCTCTTAAAAGCCAAGGGCCCTGCAAGAATAAAAAGCTAAAACATATTAAGAAGCTACCATAACAAACGTAGGGACTTAAATATCAGTTATCCCATGAAGAAAATGGAAAAAAAGGAAAAGATCAACCTAGTTTATTCAAGGAAGTCATCCAATATGTTTTTACTCTAAGATCAGAATGAGGTTATGTATGTTGGATTTTACCCTGAACAGTTGTAAAGCAGCTGACTATCTATAGAAGAGGATCATTAGGATTAAATGAAGAATGAAAGGCTTCTGAGATACCTTTACTGGTGAGCTTGATGCCTCTATTTATTTTGTTTTTCCTTCTTCTATCATGTCCACATCATTTCTCATTGCTTTCTTTTCCAAGTAATATTGCATCCATCACCCCCTATCTGACCTTCTATGAACCCTTCAAGCACAGAATCAAGACCCAGAGTCCTGCTCAGTCTGTATTTAGAGCACAAGCTGATTCAGCTACAGCTGAATTGTTTTCCTGCAGATAGACAGAGCTGGCTAAGTCAGCCGAAGGGTGAATTGAGAGCTGATTTTATATATGATTCTATCAGAAATAAAGCGGGACTGAAAACTATATACTGAGGAGGACTCTCTTCTTCGGCTCTCTATCTTCGCACAAAAAAAAGGGGAAGCGTACTCATTTTCTCTTTGCAAACACACACCATTTTGCATGGGCTATGACGACAATCACTCACACGAGGAGATCCTGAAAATGCTGGTAGCACTTCCTTAAATCTGAAAGTCACTGAGACAATTAGTTCTAGCAAAAAAAGAGATATCAGATATGCCAGAAAATTTGGAAGTTCAAAGTCTGCAGTGCTAAATGCGGTTCCAGAAACTACAAAGAATACTGTAACGTCATTTCTGCAGAGCTTATTTCTAGGCTCTTGGTTCAATTGTGAAGTAAGGAAACAAAAGCAGAGTTGGGGCACAACTGACAAAACTTGAGCGACAGCAGAAAAGACAAGTTCTAATAGTGCTCTAATTGACATTCTGCTGGGTTTCACTGGGTTTCACTGATCTATATGAAACCAAAATAGGCACTGCAAAGAAAAGAAAAAATAAAATAGGAGTGTTCCGAGCAGAAAAGGGGATAGCAGTGGGTCATAATCAAGAAGAAACATGAGAGAAGATGACAAGGAAAGCCTTTCACAGAGCAGAAATGATCAGCGGGAAATCTGAACTGAGCCTTTTATGTTTTGTGTCTAGTAAAAGTATTTAGCAGACTTCAGCTGCAGAATTACTGCTAGGTTACATGGATAATACTACAGTCATTTACCAGTTAACAGGTTAAGTCTTCAAAGAAAGATGTCTCTCTAAGACTTTCCCTGAAAGCCTTTTCTGACTCCAGCTAGGAACTCCCAGCATGCAACTCATGAACAGGATTTCAGAGAAACATTACCAATTGATTAAGTTTTGGGTGAACTGATAGACAGAGGTAGATATACTTTATAATACATTCACTTCGATCTACGACGTTTTTTGTTTTCTTCTGTTCTTTGTCCCACGTTCTCCCACATTTATTGTTTTTCATGAAAGAAAAGCAGGACATTAAAGCCAGTTTTCACTGTAGGGTTGTTCTAAAGGACATTTGGAACTTGAAACAATGTTTGGGATTCAAAAATAGCAGATGAATAGCTAATACTCAGATGATGCATTATATAAATTCCTTTCATCTTACTTGCAATGTAAAAACAAAAAGGGTCTCGTTGTAGCTACAGTCTATGTAATATAGCTGAAATTGAAGTTTGTTCAACTTGCACTCACAAGCTGCTCATGGTATTCTGTATTATAAATGTCATGAGAGCCTCCCCTTGTAATTAGATGAAAATGATACTTGCGACCAGTTAACTTCTTCTCTGGGAATTGTCCAAAACTAGTAAGAAGCTTTTCGTTAACTTCCTAAATAACTGAAAATACATAAAAGTTGTTTAGAATGCCATGCTAGCAGCATGCAAACAAGAAGTCTCATTTTCTTCCCACACATACCCCACAGTAAACTTCTTTAACAGTGAAGAATCACCAGTTTTTTTAAATAGGCTTGTCGCTTTAAACTAGACGCCTCACCATCTGTTCTACGCTAATTAAGAATGCAAAAAGAACACATTTCACAGTTACATCAGCACATAGTAAGATTAAATTGTTTAAATGACTAGGTAAAAGCTTCTCATGCTTGTACAATGATATTTCCAGCTGCGTTCCCCATGTTCGTGACATAAATAAGGAAAAACGGTACCCTAGGTATCATGAAAGTTTTCCAGTTACTAAATACTTACTTGTATTTGCTATTAGATACAATGATCTGTCAGTTTAGGGCCACAGTGACTCTGAGAATACATTTTCAACTCCAAGCTAAATTTTAAATACGCCTTTAAATTTATCCAACGTTTAGACACCCTGCCTTTTACGGGTACATTCTCAGGCATTCTGATCTTAAGGAATACTACAAACACTGAGGCAATGCTATCAAAGGAACAACTAGAAAGCATGATTACTATATCTAAACCATTCCTTAGAGTTTAACAATAACTTCACTTCTGCCTCCGAAAGGTCACTTTCAATTCTAAAGGACACTGATTGAAATCTGAAACTACTCATGAAAGCATTTACTTTTCAGCGTTTACTAGGTGGAAGAGTCTCCACTGTTTTAAAATCCTCTAACGTGAATATGGTTGTGTCCGTTTGTTTCTTCTTTTACACCCTGACCAAAAACTCACAGCAGAGGTGAAGAGACGGTATAAAGAAAAACAGCTTAAATTTATTTAGACATAAAGAAACTTCTTGGGTGAAAAGAATCTACAAAATAATATGAGCTGCACCCTAGCCAACGTGGAAACTGACTATCGGGAATGAACGCTTACCAAATTTATTTTTATTAATCTGGGAAACGTAACAGGTGTTGAGGAACGCTTAGGTCAGACAAAGGCAGCTGCTTGGTGATAATCTTAAAATGAAATATTTCTGTGAAGAATGAAATTGAGTGTAGCTGAATCTGGAAAAATCACAAATGCAGAATATGATAGGTAAAATATAAACAGTGAAAAATTTAGGAAGTAATCAATCAAATATAAGAACAGACATACTTAAATATATGAAAAGCAGCTAGACTGAAACAAAATGGATGGGTTTGCCAAACCGGAAGAGAATAAGGGGATAAACAAAAGAATATTAAAAAGAAGGCACAGTGTCACCCCATTGCTTGTGTTTTATTAAAGATGAGATACCACGAGATTCTGCAACAAAGCATCACCGGATCCTTTAGGTTTACGCAGACTGTTGTCGGTTCGCGTTGAAATGAAAACAGTTGCAGTTTCTTTAGGTAAGAACATCTGTAAGCCATTTCTAAGGAAGTTTATAGGATCATCCAGACTTCTGAGTATAAATCAATCACTAAACGTGCAGGAGACTGATAACAAACTACATATTAAAAGAAACATTCTTTAAGTTACTTCTGAAGCAAACACTGCATGAACTAGCATTCAGTGTTAGAGACAGGATACCAGAGTCAAAGTGCATAGTCATGTTCCAGTTTTGCCCATTTCTGCATTTTTTTAAACAAACTTTGTATTTTACAAATGTAACTTACTTCATACTAAAAAAACCTTTGGAATAAACACTCACATGCATCATATAAACGAATCCTCTCTTTAGCTTCATTCCAAAGCTGCTGTAATGTTTCCTCATCGCGCCTCAAAAATGATCTACAATCAAAAATCAAATTCACATTATTTTTTTTTAATCAAACTGCCTCTATGCACAGTCTTGCTTGTTGAATGTCCGTGGGTTTCTGTATATTTTCTTCAGACTTTGGAAACCATCCAGGACAGAAAATCTAGTCATGCAGGCTTAATAAATGACTGTGCATCAAAACTGAACGATCGTTAATTATGCACTCACTGCTAGCTCGCCCCAGTTATGAAGCATGACTTAGCTTAGACATCTTTGAGTTTACAGTAGTGGATTTTACACTGAGGGTGAACTGAAACAAGTTGCACTGCTAAAAGCGTAGCGGGGTGACCTAAAACCATCGGCCCCAGCCAGCCTGGCTCACAGACGGCCCTCTTCTCCCACCGTACTCGGCCGCACGGGTCGGCCATCAGCAAAGCAGGTGGTGTGAAAACAGCTTTTCTTACTGACCCACCTGCTATTGGTCTTGGAGGCACATGAGAAACATCCTTCTAAAACAACACGCGAAAGAGTTTTGGGACGTCGGCTTTGGCATTTGTATTAAATGGAACCGTTCAGAGGACGCTTTATCTACCTCCTGCCCCGCAGCAGGGGCAGTCCTGTCAGGGGGCGCACGGCCAACGTGGCTCCGGGGGCGGGGGAGGGGAGGGTCTGCCTGGACCTTTTCTCCCTCATAAGCACACTAGAAAGACTTGAAACCCCGGGAGGGGGGGAGGGGGAAAGAAGCAATACGCCCTGTGACTCGCCAAATACAGCAAAGAGACAACACACTCCGAAGGGATTTAGGCACCATCGCTTCCCCCGCCCCCCGCCCCGGGCTCTCACCACAGCGCCTCACCTCGACCCTGCGGCGGGCGGCGCCCCGCCCCCTTCTGGAAGCTTCTCTGCGCCGCCGCCCGCCGCAGCGCCAGGCGCTGGCCCCGCCCCCTCGCGCTGCCTCAGGCGCCATGTTAGGTTGTGGTGTGGGCGCTGGTATTGGTGGTACTGGCGACGACATTATCATTGGCATCTGAGGTGTCGCTCTCCATCCTCCCTGTGAACTGGGGACTGGGAGCTCTCCTCTCAGGTCAGTGACTCTCTTTTTTTTTCCCCCCTCTGGTGATGTAGTTAAACTGAGAGGGATAGCCTCTCTCTCTCTCCCCCCAGCCATAATGCCTAAAAAATATGTATGTTTTTAGAGTGAATGAAGAGCTATCAGGTTGCACTGGTTGCTCCTGCTCCTGAGGTCTAGGTTAATTTTCACTAATTTTTGACTTAATTTTCAGTCATGTCTGTGTGTAACACGTGCTGATTTATTTCTGTTTGTAATAATATGTGGTGCTTGTGGATGCTGGTTTTGTAATCTGAATGTGATTTTTAAGTTCCCCCAGAAAATGCAGCTGGTTGTACTTCCATGCAACCTGCCCCTGTTGTGTGCCAGGCCCCTTTCTGTACTATGGCCTCCCTATAGTGGTACCCGCCCTGCGCTTTGTGTAGGAAGGAAATAATTTTTTGAGCATTTGCAGGATGGGCTAGTTACCATGTAACAAGCATTGCTCACCTGCCCTCTGGTGACAGGAAGGAGATGGTTAATTTTATTGTTCGTCCTGAGGTGTCAAAGGGTAATTGTTTTCGTTATCTATTTGCAGAACTCTTTTTTTCTCTCCTTAATAAACTGAACAGTGGGGTGCTAATAAAAGTAAATTGCTATTGCTAAAGCATGTTGTGTGTGTTGTATAGGAAAACAAATTCATGATTCTGTTTTTTATCAGAGCCCAACATTCCTTAAGGGAGCAGAATTGGTTTAAAGTAGCTATTAAAATTATTGCTGGGGAATGAAATTTGATTAAAAAAAACAGAAGCCCCGTTGCTTCACAGGAGCCTTCAAGTAAAATAGTGCAGCTTCAGGATGTTATTCGAGTTCCTTTTTTTTCTTTTTTTTTTTAAATTGATGATAGCTAGTGAAATTTATTACCAGCATCATAATGGAAAGCTATCTAGTATTTTATCATTTAATAGTTGAACAACAAATACAGGCCTCTGTAATTTAACGGGCTTGGTTTCCCCTTTAATGTATGCTTGTTATTTCTGTAGCGTAAACTGGAATGACCCTCCCACAGTAGTACTATGTTATTTTTATGACTCTTTTTTTTTTTAAAGAAGTGTTACACTGAGTATTTCTTTTCAAAGGTATGCATCAGTCAGGTTCTTGGTGATGCACAGTCATAGGTATCATTAGGCATAATAATGGAAAACGTTAGTGTCTCATGCCTGGTTTTAAGATTTGCTTCTGCATAAATGTGTGAAGGAAGAAAGCAAAAACTAATGGCTGCGTATTTGATACACTGGTCCTTTGTGTGCACAGAAAGGCTGTCCTTGCTAACCAATAACATAGAAAAGCCAAAACACTAAAATACGTTAAGCAATTTTACACTTCCAAGCTGTTTTCCCGTTATTATGGGTGCTGAAATGGTTGGTTTTGGACTTAACTGCCTGCATCTTTGTTCTCAGTTATTGTCAGCCAGACAGCTTTTTTTTTTTTTTTTTCCTTTTTTCCCAACCTGTTTTCTGTAGTCCCTGTTGTGTGCGTACAGGTACGGTCATGCTTGTACAAATATCCTGAACTAGACAATAAGTATTGCAGTTTTTTGCTCCGTAGTTCTGCATAGTTCTAGTCAGGTAAGTAGAACAGTCATCATGAAATGCGGCAAAAATGAAAGGCTCAATATGAATGTTTCCAATAGATTTGATTCATGTAATGATAGCTCTTCTAGTTTTTCTGTGTGTTTAATGTAATTTGGCTTTTGGATTTATTTTTTGAGGCTTTTGGATTTATTTTTTGAGGCTTTTGGATTTATTTTGCAAATGGGCAAGGGGGTTTATTAGTGATAGTATGAGTGTTAGTAAGTGACTCTCAAGCTAGGATGCTCAGCTCTTTGCTGGCAAGACTTGTTTTGAATAGGTAAAAGTGTGAATTTGTGTGTAAAGACAGATAGTGCACTTGAATGTGCAATTCGGAGTGCGTGCTACTGTCAAAACAGCTCACGTGGCTAGTGGGAAGTATCCTACTGTGAGCATATTTACGCTGTGTTCTGCAGCCTCCACTGGTCTCATGCAGTTTTTCAAATAGCACTTAAAATGGTGGGCTTGACTGTAAGGTTCAGAATGGTTGGGGCTTGACTCCTGTGCTTAAGAATCTCTGCTCTCTCCCATCATCCTATAGCAAGCACATTCATGTTGTGTATATGTAGCAGAAGTTCTATCAGTAAATCCACAGTGCTACTGTGAAACTTTCGGGCAGATACCTGAAAGCAATGATGATCATGAATACTTGGAAGGAGAGGGAACTTTAATGAATAATGAAGTTCTCTCATGCTCGCTAAGTTTTCCTGTAGGCCGTGTGTATAAAGTTCATTTCGTGTTTATAATTCTGCTTTGTATTAATATGCATTAAAACTAAGAAGAGATGACTTGAAATCAATGCAAGTGCTTTAAATTTTTAGTACAGGCTGTGAACTGCAGCTTTAAGTAGAAGGGTTGATACTGACTGCGCCAATGTGTGCCGCAAACTCGATGCTGTGTCTTACAGCTTATATGGTAGCATCAAATAAGAGTAAACTTCCACTTGCTGATATGCTGCTAAGTTAAAGAGGAGAAAGCAGAAATAGATCAAAATGTGTTCAGATAATGTTCAGTTCATATTTATCAGCAAGTAAATGAGCATTTTCAGATTGATACGTGAAAATATTTGTTTAATGGATGTAACTTACATTGAGCAAATAAAGTTATGTGACAGGAACCAGATCACCTCATTATTTTTTTTTATTCTTGCTGATGGATAGCTTACTATCTTGCCTTCAAGTTGAACACTAAGGAAGATGATTTCTCATCTTCCGTAGCAAATATTTATTAAGAGCATACTTACTGTTTTATTACCTTATCTGATGTAAGCTATTTGAGACTAATGATTCTCAGTCATTTTTATTTGTAACTGTCTGTGCCCCACCTGTCAGCATATTCTCTGGCCTATTGCAGGGTCCCAGCCATCCAGGATCAAGACAGCTATTCATGCAACAAGCTATAGTCCCTATTTCCTTGCTTTCCAGTAAAGCTAGCACAGTTTTCTCCCATGCAACTTACACCTTGTGCTGGGTTTAGTAGGGGACCCCCTACGTCTCATCATTGCACGTTTGGCTCCCCGAAGCTTTAAAGCTCTGGATATTGCCAGGTTTTTTTTCTCCTAAGTGCGTGCTCTTCACATCAGCATAGAGTGCAGGGAGAATTATTTCTCCCTTTTGCAGCCATCTTCTTGCAGTCCAGCGCGGTTG
Organism: Struthio camelus; assembly: GCF_040807025.1. NCBI lineage: Eukaryota > Metazoa > Chordata > Aves > Struthioniformes > Struthionidae > Struthio > Struthio camelus. Next base: position 21,438,446 of record NC_090945.1, read on the forward strand.
TTCTAGTTGAGCAAGGGGAAGAGGAGAAGGACACATAGCCTCTTAACTGTTTTGCTGACACAACTATAGTGGAATATCCTTGCCACCCGGTTCAGCTCTTTGCCCAGTGGGAGACAGTGGGTAGGGAGCCTGTAGCTCTGTGTACACAGAAATGCCTATGCGTGAGTAACTTGGCCTCATCCTTCTGTCCCTAATGATTCAGAGGAGAAGTTGCAGTCTTTGTGTAGGTTCTAGAGATAAGAAAACTGAGATGTTTCGGGGGGAATGAAAAAGAGAGAGGGAAGAAGAGAACTGAGAGAGAAAAGCCAGACAGTTTCCTGAAGCTTGCCATTCCCTTTTCCCCCCTGCATCCTAAGCCCCCCCCCCTTGGATTTGAGAATGCTAAGGTAGAACTATCTCTGTGTTTATTTCAACTAGGTATTGAAAACTGTCTTTAACAGAAATTCTCTTGTTCATTACTTGCTTTTTCAGTAGTCCTACTTATAAAGGGTGAAGTAGTGGTAAATGTTTGGGTAGTGTCCTTACCTTGAAGCCAATTCCAGTCCTTGGTACAGAAATTACACAAGTCCCTCAAAGGCCTTGCTTTTACTGTGACTGAGCATTTCAATTCTAGTATTTCATAAGAATAGTGGGAGGATGCTAGGAGAAAGGAGTTGAAGGTCAAGCAGTAGAAAAGATGCATGCGTGGTAAGTTATCAGTGAACCATGAAAATCGTATTGGGATCTGTGAACGTAGCTGTGCTGAGTTTGCAATTTTTAAAGTTTTTCTTAAAATGACTGAAATTTTCATTTCTACAGAAGCTTTCAGTTCATTTTCCATTGAACTACTGTAATATTGACAGAATCCTGTGAAATTTGAGACGTATACTCTATTTGTAGATGGCAAATACTTGCCATGTAAAATCACGTAAACATGGTAGTCTGTATAATCTCTTATATTTATCTGGGAATATGGAAGAGTTACGTGAACAGTAAGAAAAATTAATTGGTTCGTCTATCCTTGCCTATGTTGTGAGGATAGCCTGTAGTACTACAGGCTATCTCATGCATGAAAATCTTGTATTCATATAATTACACACTTATTCAACCTTAGTATAATGCATAAGACTATCACGATTAAATTATAGGAATAGATTAAATGTGAAATGCGAACTTACTACAGGAATTCACTGGCTCTCTACCGGCGCGCTGTTTTAGATATCTGACAGCAGGATAAACCTTTAACTTCTACCGTACAAGTGTATATGCATAATTGCTTGCTGGTGTTGGATATTTTTCTTGCATTAGGCTACTCATTCTAGAATGTCTATATAGTAAAGCTCTTTCACAGCTTAAAGAAAGGTCTGAATAAAACTTTGCATGATCTTAGTCCTATTTTGAACTTGGTTGATAGGGTCTAAAATGGACAGCTGTTTTCTAGTATTAATAGAAAAATTAGAAATATACCTCAAGGACTCTTGTTTGCATAGTCGTTGCTTGAACCTGATTTTTTTTTTTTTCCTCCCACAAAAAACACCACAAAATTTTTTTTCTCTTTCGTGCTGTTAACTTGTGCTCTGTCTCATGACAGCCACTCATGGTTAAGCCTAGAATATATCTTTACATTAGGCTCAGTGATGTGCTAGAGTTTAATAAGACAAACATGACTTTTTCTGCTAATGAACTTGTTAGTGGTACGAAGTGTATTTAGGGACCGATTATAAGTGTAGTATCCAAGTGGGTTTTTCTGGAACTTCTTATTAGGAAGGAATAATGGATTGAATAATGGAAGTACAGCAAACAGTTTTAGCTTAGAGCCAGGGATTGTACTTCTTTTTAGACTGATAACATGAAAGTACAGCAGGCAAAAGTGTTGTTTAGTAGAGATTGAGCAATATGAATAACTATTTAGGATACGCTCCTTGAATGAGCATGAAGAGTCATAGTTTTTTGTTTAGCAGCTTATGAAGAAGCAAGTTTTGTATTATGTACATGCTATAGGTAAATATACAAATACTAATTTCTCTCTGTTGTTTTCTTTTAGGGGAGGAAACACGCTGCGGGAGTAATGGACACAGAGAGGTTGATGTGGCACAGAATGGGAATAGAGACTAACTGCAAAAGTCATGGCAAGGTATTTGGTTAGTCTTGGTATTTTGTAAAGCGATATGCACAAGGATTCCTTCCTGTGCTGTTTTATTACCTTTGTCCTTGCATTATTCAACTAATTAATAGGCTAAAGAGAAGCCAGAGAACGGAGGAGGAAAAGCTTCCTCGGCAAGATGTCCGATATGAGGTGGGTAATGTCTGCCTTGTGCCGTGGTGAGGAAGGACAAATACTTCTACATTGCTGCAGGGGGAAAAAGTCATTCATGGCTGCTTCACAGATGTTCCTGCTGTATTGTTTAGCATTTTAAGTTTGGGCATGTATAAATGAACGAGAACCTCTCTGTTCATTTGGGAAGCTGCACGCAGCACTTTGCCTTGTAATTATGTGATTTAGACTTGCTGCCTATCTTTCGGGGTGTGTTTTAGGGCATCTTTTGCACAGGTTAGAGAAAGGGAAGGGTGGAGGTAACACTTGTTTGTTTTCTGGTTCTCTGATCAGCATTCTGAAATTTTCTCTCTAGTGTTGTAGTCTCATTTATATGATCTTCAAACCACTGCAAATTAAAACCAGTTTCTTCTTTATTTAATTGCTTTGTCATAAGCTTAAATGCTAATACCGTATTCTTTTCCCTAATACCTCTTGTTCTTATTTTGTACTCGGTTCAAAGCAACTTCTGCGACTTCTTTTTTGGATTTTTTTTTTTTTTTTAATAAAGGGCACTTTATCATGGTTAGTTGTCTTCGATTTCTTCAGAAACTTCCCCCTCCGCCTTTGCAACCTCAGCATCATTGCAGATTACATCTGTTCTTCCCATTTACAGAGAACAAAAAAAAATAATTCTATCGAAATGACTCTAATGTCAAATTAAGGAAAACTAAGTCTTTTGTTCTGTGACTAAATGCACTGTAGGTATGAATGTTAGCTACTTCTCTCTTCCCAGTGGTAAAACAGACTTAAGCTGTGTGTGGTAAGCTAGGTAGGTTAAGAGTAGCTTCACAGAACTTGTTCTTTCTCTTAGAACAATGTGAAACAAGCAGGGAACCGTTTAATCAAAAGTTCCGTGTAGGCGCATTGCAGAAAGTATCCGTTGTTGTTCTGTATAACAAAACAAGTCACGTTCTGTTGAACAAGCTTGTATTCCTGCTGAAATTTAACATCTTTCTACAACTGTCCCTAGTCAGTCCCTGCATCTGAGGTGCTAACGTGCTAGTGAAAATTGAGTGGTCTTATGAGGAAAAGGCTTATTACAGTATGACATGCGCACCATTTCCCTGTCTTTGCAAGGCTGTTTGCTCCAGTATATTCTGCTGTGCACCATTCAGCCCAGTCATAAATGGCTCAGACTCTTGAACTTGTTTTTTGACATGTCCACCAAACCTTTAGAGCAGAGGCTATAGTAAGGAGGTGCATTTGCTGAGGTATCCATAACCCTCAGAAGGCTTAATCGCTACTGAATAGAAGCGTTTATTTCATTTTAATGTCTGATCTAAAGAACGCTGCTTCCAACTACAGGTCAAATTACTTGCCTGCCACGTTGTTTTTCCTTTCACCGTAAGCCCTATTTGGCGGATTTCAGTGAACCGAAGCGATGCATAGGACCTTTCTCTGACCCCTTAATTGGAATGAGTTTCACATTCAGAGTGTACAATATGTTTATCACTAGATATGGGCTGCATCTTGGTGAAAAAGTTTGAAATTGGAAGCATAGGACAGAACTCCATAACATTAGCAAAAGTCTTTCCTTTGAATTCATTATGCTTTGGATCAGGTTATTTGTTTCCGTATGTATAATAACATGTAGAGTACTGGAGACTAACTTGCTCACGATATCTTGTATACGTTTGTCTCTTGAAACGTCCAACTGTTTGAAAACAAAGTCCTGTTTTACTTTGACTATGTTTAGAATACACTTTAATTAAAAACAGTGCTGGAAACATGATTTGCACTCAAATATGAAATGGCCTGCAAATACAGCTTCCCTAATGATTGTTAGGACAGTTGATGGCGGTACTATAGATTGAATTAGACAGTTTTAAGGGAAAAAGGTGGAAAATAGCTGTGTGGTCTATTAGTTGTTAACTGTACGTGTATATCTGTTTTTATTTGATTTGTTTGATGGATTGTTGTATGCCTACTGTAAAACACTATATGAAATTAAAACATACGTCTTTATAAAGTATGAGTGATAAACTTCTTATTAAATAATGGACATGCCCCTTTACAGCATCTGCACTTACACATGGGCATGAATTTTCCAAAATTCGGAAAGAGTTTTCACTCTGCTGCTTAGCTATCAGCCCAACTAGCTGACAGAACATGCACTGAAGTAAATTGTGTGTCAAAAACACCAAGAAGTAGCAGAAATTTTAGCCTTCTGATTGTAGAAAATGTTAAGTGAACAGTGATTTTAATTAAAGAATATTTACAGAAACAGAATGTTTCATTGGTCTTAATGGTAATTGTCATGTTCTTAGTGGTGTGGGTTTTTTTTTTTTTGTTTTGTTTTTTTTTTTTAAGATTTCTGGTGCTGTTTGGGTTTTACATGATAATACTGTATTGCCACATATAGTAAAGTTCTTTTAAAGCTTATGGATAATCACAACTTTTCTGTAGATTTCCTGACTCAAAATTTAATGTTAATGCGGCAGCTTACATAATGTGTTGTGATGGACTGCACAAATGTATACCTCTAGAAGAAGAAAGTATTTTATTACATTTTTTTAGGGCTTAATTTGATTTTAAAATAGTTTCAACAAATTTCTGTTTTATTACCATGAACCCCATGCTTTTAATAAGACGTTGTGGAAGGATGTCAAGGTCGAGAGTCAATACAAGTTGAGAGTGGAAGTTACTCAGAAATTAGGTTATTTTTGGTAGTAATCATAGCAAACAAGCAAACCTGAAAGTAAAGAGGATTCCATGATATATGTGATCATGTAAGAAATGCGTGAATGGGTGGCCATCAAAAGAGTAATGATGGACTACAAAAATACGCAAGAAATGGAAGGAAATTATGAAATGAAGTTAAAGGGTAGAGTATATTTAAGGACGTAAATAGATCAAGTTGAGTGGTGGTCCAGCATTACCAACTACCGAAGAATAGACTGGGAGCAGGAATTTTGAAGTTTTAGTAATGTTTTAGTAAAAGTTTTAGTAAAAGCAACATAACTGAAGTTGGAGAAATAAGGGGGGGGGGGAAAAAGCAGCAGTGGTCATAATCTCCTTTAGTTTAGAATTATAGCAGAAGTTAAAGCTACAGGAGCGCAAAGACAAAATAATTTCAGAAGCACAGAGTTGAGTGAAAACTGAGAACATTGTGGAACATAATCAAATGGGAGAGTCGCAGGAAATTCAGGATAAGGCAATATGTAAAGCAGGAATACAAATGCAAAAATTAGAGGTCTCGTCCACCTATGAGTTCAAAAAAAAAAAAAAACCTAATGAATGATGATCTGAAGAGAGAAAAAGATGCTGACTGTTACTTAGCGGATAGGACATGTGCTGACAGACGTCCTCATGTCTGCTAGGGCTGAATGAGTAACCATTCACTTCTGTATTTGTTTCTATTTATTGTGGGAGGAGTGCAAGTATTCAGGTATTTAAAAGCAAGAGCGAAGATGTTTCCCATCAAGAGAGAACTCCAGACTGTGCATCTGGAGTTGACAAAGGTGAAATTCTAAAGGATTTTCTTAACGTTTCCTGATGTTAGATGTTAGTTAGGCTTATAGTAGATAGCTGTTATACAGGCTCTAAAAAGACTAGGCAGCTCCTTCCTGTGTGAACTGGTGTTACGTTTCTTGTTCTGAGGTACTGAACTTTTTCACTATGCTCTACACAGAACCGAGATACTTTAGTTCAAGAACGTGGCTTCCATAGGAGCCAATAGCTTAAGTTTTATACTTAAGTTATCTTTTTATACCTAGATCAAGAACTTCGTTGGTGCTACTAATAACAGTTGTCTTAATTCATACTGAGTAAACAGTTGCAACTGCAGCTTACAGCCTTATGTGGCTCTTCACCACACATAATTTTCTTTGAATACTTTTGTTTTCTTTTTTCTCCTTGGAAAAATAGACTCTTTCCAATATTTATGTGATAGGCATCTGAGATTCCTACAATAACAAATCTGGCCCTTTTGCCTCAAAGATTGCACAGCCTCGTCTCTGATAAAGGTTTATTGTAGCTTCAGAGAGTGTCAGGGCACTTGCATTGCTTGATATCATAAGTTACTGATTCTGGTTATCAATTTTCAATGAAGACTAACTCGGAATGGAAGAAGACATGATGAAATCCTGCCAGGACCCAGGTGGGTTTTACAAGAAGTATTTTATATTTAAAAATATGAAGCCTACAGTACAAGTAGTTTGTCCTGCAGCAATCTCCACTACAGTTAGCTGTCATTAACAATGCAATGTTGAAAAAGTTGGCTGAAGAAATCTATAGTACTAATATTATATAGTTGCTAATATGTATTGACTTCAGGTCACGCTTTCCTAATTGAGGCAGGGAAAAGAGGTTCTGAACAGTGTTTTTCCATGTGAGTAGAGAAATATTAATCACTTTCTCAGGAGACACCCCCCCCCCCCCAAAGGTAAGTTGTGTCATAGTCACATAACAGCTTTCTGACAGCTAATCATCAGGGTTTTTTTGGTATCCTGAAGGTTATACATAGCCTAAGAGTCATATCTGCCTGTTTTAACTGTATTTCAAAAGTAGTCTCATGGACTTTGACTGAAAATGGTTGATACAGTTTAACACAGTAAAGAGGATTGCAGTCTGTCCAACCAAAATTAAAGGGTAAGGGGCTATATTACTTTTCCTGTACTTGAGAGGAGAGCGGAGGCAAAGGGAAGTTAAAACACAGAATGTACTTCTGGATGCATGTGGAGGGGGGGAACCCCTCTATCTATGAGGAGTACCATCAGATGCCAGAGTCTTTGTGCAGTTGCAGAAATTCACTTGCAGAATATGATTCTAAAGACTTACTTAAAACCAGAGAGAGAGAGCCTATTTGAAGTCAGCAGGTATGAATTAGTGGCAGGAGGAGGAGAATATTGATTTTTAATATGATTAATTTAGTCCTTGCAGATATTTTAAATGTTTCCTTTCTTGCTGTGATTTCTTCATTGATATAGATGACTTTGAAATGGGATTAGTTCTATACTAATTACCTATTCTGATTGCTAATAAAGGAATTACTCTTATGGCTTGTCATAATTTTAATTAAGTGATAATTTCCTAGTTATTTCACTGGGAAAAGACCTAGTAAATGGAATTCATGGAATTCTCCTGCACCCGTAAAAAAAAAAAAGACCATCCTTCTCTTTGGAAGGCAGAAATCTGATTACGTAGCCGCTAAAATTAGAAGTCCTTCTGACTGCTGTAGTGGTAACTACAGTAAGGCTGCAGTGCAGCAAATAATGTTTAGAATATATAAATACATTAATAATTTCACTGAAGTTCACCCCTTCTGCCTGGGAGCCTCCTTCCTCTTGGATTATAATATGAAGGCAGCAGGAAAATATTTCTATTTCGCTGCTTTTTTTTTTTTTTCCCCTCCCTTTTCCTTCAACAGTGTTCTTAGAGTTTGAAAAATCCCACTCCTTTATTTTATGGTTGTATGGTTTGGGGGCTTTCTGAAAGTTTCTGTTTCTCTGGTTACTGTTTTATGACACCGTTCCTTCAACTGCGTGCTACCGAGAGCTCTGTGTCTATGCTGTGAGAGTCTCATATCTTTGAAGAAAGAAAAGTTGGACCATGTTGTTAGTGGAATTTAGGGGTTCTAGATGCTGATGGTTTGGATAAGCAAAATTTGGCTATGGAACTCATGATTACTCTTAATGAAAGAATTGACCATGATTGCATTTAATTGTTAAGTCCTGAAGGAATCTCCCACTACTTCCGCTCTCCTTTTTTTTTTTTTTTTTTTAAAGCTGACGTTCTGTTGAAATAAATAACATTCAGTGGCTGACTATTTTGTCGAATTATAACAGTAATGTAAGAGCTGTTTGCTTGAGTTAATATAGTAATGAGTTGTTAGCATTTTGCCTTAACCAGTGTAAAACAGGTGGCCTCTATGTAATTTTTTCAAAGGCTGTTTCCTTAATTCAAAAAACCTCAATATTTTTACATTACTAAAAATGCCATTTTAGTACAAATATGCCATGCTCGTTGTCTTAAAGTGACATTACAGAGGTTAAACACTGTAAAGATTTATTTACATAGACATGTTTTAGATTACCTCATTCATTAATCCCCAGCTTATTGATGGCCTTGTCAGCATTTAAGACCAGCGTGACTAATCAGAGGTCAACAAAATGCTATTACTGCAAACTGAAATGTAATTTTCATCCTTAGACTTAAGCTTTAAATGAGCCCAAATAGAGAGCAAATTTTCCTGTAACTACAGTGTTTCTCGATTATTCAGCATAAAGTTAACGACTTAGGCTTCCCGTTACAATGAATCCTTTGAAGAAAGGACTTAGTAGTACAGAATTTCTTCTTCATTTTTTTCAGAACCAATTTTACAGGTAGGATAAATGAGTTCCCTAAAGGATTTTTTTATTATAATTATTAATAGTTACTGATTAGTTATCTGCAGATGTACAAGAATAATTTTATGTTTGTATTGCTTAATTTGTTTTGAAATTAAAAGAGATCTCTGCCTGTTACGGAGATTTCTAAGTCTTGCATCTGTTTCAAATTTTAGTGGAAAGGCAAATCTGTTTCTCTTTGCGAAGCTACTTTTAGCAATTTTATAATTACATGGATTAAATGAAGTATTGAAACCTTAATCTGAATTGGAAGTATTTGAGAAAATATGGTGTATCCACGTTTAGATGAAAAGTCTATTGCAATTGAGAACAGAGAATGAATTAATACAGTGAGATTGGAACTTTCTTCTTGAAATATATTGCATCTTTGGCAGTGCCGTTTCTTTCTGTTGACCTTTAAATGCTCTGAGTGTGAGTAGTTTACTGGGGAGAATGTTCTGTGCTGATTGCACTCCAAAAGCATACCTTCTGTTAGGTTAGGATGAAAGCTGTGAGTTATTAGCCTATGTGTACAGGAGAGGCTGGGTTGTAGTGTTTGCGTTTCCTGTGCTTTGTTTCTGTGCGGTGTGAATGCCTGTATCCACTACTGCACCGCAAACCAGCTTCAAAACAATTACGACGTCTTCCCTAGAGTGTCAGCAGGGTAGTTTTGTAGCAGACAGTTAGCTTTCTTTACTGGTTCGTTATCTTTCTTAGGTTATCTAGAGTTGAATTTTGGATCACTTGTCAGATTTCCTCATGTGAAATAGGAAACCTCAATCTTTGTACATGTTCTGCAATTTCTGTAAGTGATAAACAATTCTTTGAGTAAATTTAATCAACAGGAAATATTTTTTGGAAAGACTGTCTTAAAATAAGAGGACATTTAAGTAGATAAAAGCTTGAAAAAGCTGAACCATTCTCTTTTCCTAGTAATACAGAAAGATCAGATATGGTTGTACACTTAACAGTTGCAACTGCTCTTACTGGATTTTCCTGACTGGTATCTGTGGAAATCGTGGATGCTCACTCGTAACTGCTTCCAAGAACAGTTGAGTAACCTATCTACTGTAGTTTAATAGAAGCTCTGTTCCTGAGCCTGAAATTGTCTGAATTGTCTAGTTAGATGCAATGGAATAAGGTAAGCCTTGTGATAAAGAAAGGTAACAACAATCAAAATAAAGGTTAGAAATTCTTACTGAACTAATTAAAAAAATAAATGAAATAGGCTGCTTTGTCAGATCCATTATATCCTACTTTTTTGCAATGTGTGCTAATCTGACTGCATTTTGCTGCTAGAAGGTTTATCATCTTATGTATAACGTCTATGGGAGGCTCGCAAGGAAGAGAGTTCATTTGAACTGTTTATAGAGGAATTAAAGCTAGTTTGGGTGTGAAGAGAACACTGAGATCAGATTTTAGTCAGTCAGAATGTTCAGAGGTAAATATTGTCGTCTTCTGTGTGGGTAGAGCTCCGTAATCTTGTTATTTGCGTTCAGTGAGCTTTACCAGATTTTTCCATGCCTTTTTTGTCAATTGTCTATCTTCAGTACAGTGTTACGGAAACCAAGTAACTCATGCTAATAATGGGGAAAGAGATCTCATATAGCAAAATAACAAGGATAATACTTTAATGCAGCATGTTTTCTCATGAATTGAGACTTGTGGTTGAGCTTTTAAGTGTGTTGCTTCGTACCACAACACAGAGTGGCTCGTTATTTTATTTTTAATAAATACTTCAGTCTTGGTAATACTAACTCATCTACCACATGCAGGACAACTGAGTCATAGCCATGTTTTTGGAATCAAGTTGGATTTGTATCAAGAGAACCACTTCCGTACGTGCTGAAATCATTGCTAGCGTTCAGCCACTAGTACACAGAATGGTTTCTGTGTTTCGCCAAGTTCCTCCATCCTGCAGCTACTTAAAAATCCATAGTCATCCTACAGCATGTCACTGTTAAAGGGAACTGTGTAGAAGGGAATGCAGTTCATCTGTGCAATATGAAGCATGCAGTTTACTGCTACGCCAAGCCATTTCTGCTTTTAAATTTCTGAGAATCCTCTTTCAAAACTCTACATAACTGCTCTCTCTTGCTTTTTATCTGGTGACGGCAACAATGTATGTGCATTTGGTCTGCTTTTACGGGTTTTTCAGAGGCTGACCAGTATTTTCTCCGTGTTTTGTTTTGTTCTCCCAGTTGTCTTACAGTCTTATATTGAACACACTGCAGGAAATCTGCACGTTTAGATATTTTTCTTTCCCACACCGTCATATATCCCGTATTTCCCACACCCACATGTATTCTGCCCCTCTATTAATTTCTTAGGGCAGTTGAAGTACAGGGGCTTTGTTCGGGTGCTGGTTTTGTACCTAACTCCGAAGCTGTTTATCGCTGTCTTACGGCCAATGTGCAGTAAAGCCTAGCTGTTCCTGGACTTGAGGACCTTGAAAATCAAGACCCACACTACTGCACTCTGTCATTTCTTTGTCGTGTGTTTATGGGTTCTTATGATAAATTGTCTTATGTCCTCTGTATTCCGGCAGCTACATGGCGCTAACTGTATTGCAGATACTGTCCTAGTTGACTTTAAACTCCTTTCGTTCTCCTACAAAGCTAGTCCAGAGTGCCCAAACAGGCTGTCCCCTCTACCAGCCTGCCTGTCCATCTGAATTTTGCCAAGGTGAAGATATTCTCCCAGAATAAGTGCCCAGTGTAAACACATGCATTTTGATGACCATCTGAAAAGAATATTGTAAGAATCAAGATTTTGGTCAAAGGTGCAAGAGTAGCAATTATTGCAGTACATTTTCAAGCTAGGTTGTTCAGCTGGGCATTCAGGGTTTTGTGTCACACAGTGCACTAAGAGGTGAGCGTGCAAGACTGCTGTACAGAAAGGCAAGGGTCAGAGCCAGAAGGTCTCCAAGATCTCTATTTTGTGACTGGGCTGCACAAATGTCGCTGAGGCAGTGACTGCATCTCTGGGTTGTGCACCCAGCATTTTCCCTTGCTCCAGTCCTCTTGCGAAGAGCTGGATTGACAGAGGCAGAAGTTGAGATTTACAAGCAAGACTCCCTGACTTTACATGGCAGCGCTTCATCCTAGAGTGTCTTTTACCCAGTCAGCTTATCCATGAATATTCAAGAGCATCTGATTATCATGGAATTATTGTGAATGCTCGGGAAGATGCATAAAACCAGTATCACCTATCAACGTTTGTACTTTTTTGAGCAGTTTTTGGTGTAAAGAGAAGATTTTTCTGCTAAATGGATAGTGAATTCACGATGAGAGAGAAATTTCGTTATCTTGAGGTCTGATCAGCTTCAAATAAGGATTGAAGCAATACAAAGGGTTTGTGGAGCAGCTTGTTGCCTTTGCCACTCTGTTCCCATGACTTTAGTTTTAACCTCATGTTTATCCAACTAACACTGGGAGAATGTGTACAGGAAGGAATGCAAAATGTGTCATAGTATCCGTTTATTAACTACTTGCTAGGTGTCCCCCAACTTGTTATATATGGTATTTCTAGATTTTTTTTTTTCCCACATGGTAACAATGTGTAACATGAAACTTGCATGAAACTGGAGTAGTGACTTAACCAAAAAGCTATGTGGCTTCTTCGCTTAACAATATTAATCAGAGTTGAAAATGAACAAATTAGTGATTTTTTTTTTTTGAAAGTCCACTCCCTGGATCTATGCTTCTTGTTCTCTCTCTCTCTCTCTCTCTCTCTCTCTCTCTCTCTCTCTCTCTCTCTCTCTCTCTCTCTCTCTTTCTCTCTCTCTCTCTCTCTCTTTTTTTTTTTTTTTTTGTGGGGGGTGCAGGGAAGGAGATAAGGACATTTCTGTTCATGGTCATCCTGTTAAGCCTTTATAACACTTGCAGAGATATTTGACAGTCAGACTTGGCAAATAGCAGAGTTGATAATAGTCATTTCAGTATCTGCTGTTACTCAGAAATGTCCGTGCACAAAGCCTACCAACCAAGGACCATGCAGTACCTGCCTCTGGTCAGAGCATGCTCTAATAGCATCGTAAGTAGAAGCAGCCACTTGGGGTTTGAGTGGGTCCTGGGTGAAATTGTATCGTAGTAAAGGAAAAAGTGAGACAAAAATCATCATCACTGCCTTCTGTTCTGGAGAGAGTGCCCAGAGAAGGATACTTGTCTGGGATTGCACCACTGCACTTCCTGACTGACTGTAGGGGAGGGTTCTTTCTCCCCTTTGTCTTTTCCCTGAGGTGACCTTGAATAACAGTGTATGCCAGCAGCTACAGAACCTGCTAATAAATCTTTTTCCATATAAGTCTTTCTTGAAATCCATTGTGCAAAGCAGTCTGTGTGACTGCCATTCAAACAGTGTTAACTGAAAAGCCTTTCTCTGGTACAGTAATACCTTAGGGAGAACAGAGGAAAAGCAGGGTTCCAAAAATACTAATGTATTTTATTCTGTCCTAAACATGTTGTTACACCTGCTCCCCACCCCCCAAAAATTTGTTTCTCTTCCTAAGCTTCCATTAGAGGAGGAGACTTGGCTCTTCAGGTTTGACTGAGAAACTTGGGCCTGTATTTGTCAGGACTGATTCTATTTTTTGGTACTTCTCGGATCTTTTTTTCCCCACATGCTTTTGTCCATGTCGAAGACAATAGAGGACAACAGCATAAGAAATATAAAAGGTTAGTTTTTGTTTTTTTCTTCTAAACAGATCTGTGAGTTAAAAGGAAGCATTGTATAGAGCAGACATTGCAGGCTGTTAGATTATAAATTACATCAGTTTCATCCTAAAGGAATTAAGTGCACTACAATGCTTCAGCAGATATGTTAGAAAGATATTTAGCAGGCTTCTCACTGACATCTCAAAAATTCTCAGGTTTTTTTTTTGTCCATCTGTGAACAAAATCATGTAGTACCATAAATCTGGAGTCATCAAAAAAAAAAAAAAAAGAACCGCAACTTTATAACAACCTACTTATGCAAATAGCGCATCTGGTGGTTTTTGAGATGGTGCCAGGGACTATTTCAAAGCAGGCTTAGACACCCACAATCAACTGATAGCAAATCAATCGAAACCATGTCTTATTGTGTTTTAGTTTTTAATACAATTATGTACTGTAGAGTACACCCCACCTATACAAAGACAGTAAGATATTATTTGAGGACACTTAATAAGTATACTTTCTAACTTACAAATAACAGGACGTTTGCATCATCAAAACTTGCTGTTATTGAATGTTCAGATCAATACAACTACACTTCACTTTCTGATTTCCCCCCCCCCCCTTCCCCCTCCATGGTATGTCTGTATCAAGTCTTTAAAAATCCCAGAATAGTATTATGGCTTTCAGATCACGCTCTAGAGCTTGTACTGATTATTTGTTGAGTACAAAACAGAGAAAGTATGGAAACTGAATAGATTAACTCTGTATGAGATGCATTGTAGGAAAGCTATATATAGCGATTTGAGTGCTGGCTTACGTGCATCGTTGTTATATGTCAGGAATCGGAGTCAACAACAGAGGGAGATAAAACAAAAGGGGCTGTTCCTGGAGGTCCTAAGATTCAACTCTTGCTGGAGTATGTTAAGGAAGACGCGCTTGATTTCTTTTTTCTCGTAATTTACAGCCACTTGCTGCTCTTCATACTCAGGTATATAGCCCTTTTGAATACGCTCAATTATAGCTGTTAACTCTAGGATTGCTGAGTCTCAGAGCAGCAATAACAACTAAACAACTATTATTTTCACGATGTAGTTCATAATCTCTCCCAAGCATACCATTGAATCCAGATCTGTTCTCTCTGATGACAGAAGTTCTTTCTTAACATTCCAAGGAAACTATTTGATGGAGTAAATTAGTGATTTAGTAGCACAAACTACCCTGATTGGTACTCTTCATTAGTGTGAGTGCTATACTTGTGTGTGTCAGTGCCATTGCGAATGTGAGCAAGGCTGTAATCACTCCATGCCCAGTTTTTCATTACTGCAGCTGTGCCGTCCAAGGTGATTTCTGATGTGGCTGTGTCACTGAAATGGCTTGTGTTATCATGTGCTTGATCTGTTTCAGACCAAAGTCAGCCAGGTTAGCTCAAGCCATTTATTCATATGACAAGTCTTTAATTGAGGTAACTTGGTTTAGCTTGAAAATTCTGAAGTATCCTTCCACCCCAGCTCCCGCCACAACTACTTGTAAATGCCAGTAGAAGGTCTGTGATAGTAATATTACGAAGGACTGCAGCTGCTGGGAAAATGCATGTCTGCCCTTAGCTTCAGTCTAAGGAACAAATAATTAGTCCAGGAATACTATATCATGAGCATACTATGTTATCAGATTAAGCTTTTGATAAGTCATTTTTACAGCTTTTATCTACCATCTGAATGCTGTTCTGTCCAAACTAACTTTTGCCTGTTTTGCTTGCATCACAATTCATTTTACTAATTATTACCGTTGTTACCTTTTTTAGGTAATTTAGCAGAAATGGAAACTACCACTTGTTATACGACTGCATCACAAATCATATACTTTCCAATGATTTTTTTGAAGTTTTTTCTTTCTAAAAAGCAGCGCATATATCTTCAGACTGCCAAGCCGTGTAACTTGCAAAACTAGAATCTTCCAGTATCCTGATAGGACCTTGTTCAGTCAGGTAGCCAGACTGCAGTCAGTAGAAAAAAATGCATTTGGACAGTTTTGACTTTGAAAGTAGCCTGGCATCCTTTCAGCTTGGAAAGAAATTGCATCAGATTTTTTTTTCTTTTTTTCTTTTTTTTTTTTGGTGATCTTATAGTGTTTAAGGTCTTTTCAACAAATCTAAATTTCACACAGATGAACAGGTGAAGTTCCTCAACTAATGCTGGAGTTGCTGACAATCTAGTTCTATAGAAAAGCTGTCCAAGGGAGGAGACTAGGTCTTTAAAGGGAACAAAAACTCTGATAGGTTAAGTAAAAATGAGAACGGTCTTATTATGTACCAGATTTCTCGTTTATTTCTTTAAGTTTTCCAGATCATACTAACCCGAAGCACAAAAAAACCCCAAAAAACTAAACACAATGTCTGTCACTTTTTTCATTGGTTTCTGAAAATTTGAATTTTTTCAGTTTTAAAAAAAAAGGCAGAAATCAGAAATTCGCAGTATATCTGGAGTTGCTTTGGAGAATGTGTAGGAGAAAACTATTTTGAGCTTAGTTTTAGAAGTTGCGGAGATCTTTCACTTGCGAAATGTTATTTTTTTATGGCATTGCACAGCTAGTATATTACAAAACTCTTGCTACTTTAGGTTCCTGAGGTTAAATTGGTCTAGATCGGTAAAGAGTGGGAGACAGAAAGAATTACTACCATTTTTCAATTGAGAAACCGAAGTAGCTAGTTGTCTTTGTACAAAATTAGATAATTACCTCGGTCATAAAGAGAGTTTGTATTATAACACAGAACTAAATCTTGTATCCTGACTGTCAATCCAAATGGCTAATCCTAAGCTTCTCATTTTTCTGTGGACAGTTAAGATAATGGAAATAATTGAGAACATCAAATTCAAAAATGTCATGTTGAGCTACTCGGATATATCTTTAAGTACTATGTTATTGGTAAAGCTCAGTCCTAAAACATACATTACACTTCCTCATGGAACTAGGTCCATTTACAATGACTGAAGATCTGTTTCTGTATCTTTTTCAAGGTTTAGCTGTGCAGTTAGTAATCAGATAGTTAGAAAGTGTAGTTTTTCTCAAAAATTTTTATCCTAGAATACATGGCTTCCCTCAACATTGTTTTCTTCTCAGTTAACACTGCCACTGATTTTTATTAGGTAATCTGAATAGTTTTATGTTAATTCTTGATTTAAAGAGAAGAGCTCACTTGCTTCTGATGTTTTTCCAGCTTGGCTTTAAGTTCATAACAAGTAACATTCGCTACTTAATGTCTTCGTTTGTTCATAGCTGCCTATAGAGAGGCATAATATTTTTCAAAGCCAGATGGTAATACATCTTGCATCTGTAGCAAAGACAAAATTGGCTCCCTGTGGAAATATTTTTTGCATTTTCTTCTGATAAGTTTCCTTATCGCTGATTCTAATAACTTTTAACGTTTGAGTTTTTCTCAGGGAGAAGGGTTGGAGCTCCCCCCTTCCCCCCCAATAACTGCAAACTTTTTGACTTGGTTTCCTGAATTTGGCTTGTGAGGCCATACCAGCAGTCAGTTTCATCTGTCAGTTTATGCCTTGATAGGTTTGACTCTAGCAGCTAATTTCAGTCAGATTTCAAACTGTACTAAAGTCTCAATCTTATTTGTAGCAGTTTCATAAAACTGGTGACTGATATGGCACAGGTGTGCAGAATTCAGATGCTAGTTGTTCTGTCTGACAGGCGCCCACTTGCCAATGAGTGGGGCAGAAGTCTAGACTAATCACATCATGTGCTGTGTTCACTTGTTAAATGTGATTTAAATGCATGAAAAAGGGAATTAAAAACATCCTTATAAAATGGTAAATTGGAGCTCTTTCTATTAATTTGTAGGATTTACACATCTTCCATGATGTTATTTGAAGCTTTGGTCATTTAGTTGAGAAAATCTTCCAGAACTGTGCAATCATCATGAATATCATCTTTCTTACCTACTTCATTTATTGAGATTCCAGTGCAGACAAGGAGAAAAAAAAAAACCACTGTTTTACATAGCTTTGTAGAATTCCATGATTGCTGATTAGCAAGTAGATTTATGTGATTCGTTCTCAGCAAGTTCATTCTTACCTACCCAGCAGAGATGAACCAAGGAAATTCAGACTATTTTGCATTCTCTTTCAAGTTCTAATTCAAAAGACAATAGAACTAGTGAGGAAGGAATTTTCTGTCAGAAAACTAGATGTTTTATGGCAGTGCCAAATGGCAGTATTTGTTCATTCTCACCTGTATCATAAAATTTTAACATCATTTGATTTACAGATGGGCCTTCTTAGAAGGGTTTCCAGCAATTGCAGTATTTGTTCACAGTGCACAGTGGGTGAGCAGAGATTATGTGAGGGTATGAGAACACTTGAAAGTTTCAGATAATTTGTAGATGTCACGTTCTTATATCTGATCTGAGATTTGTCATTAACTTAATTTGTATAAATAACCCTTCGATGGACTCATTTGGCCATCTATTAATTCAGTAGTAGAAAAATCCCATGAAAAAGCCTAAATAATTGGTACAGTGGAGGGAAAATGGAGAAGAGTATGAGGTGCGTTATGGCCTAAGATCTGCTATTGTAACCTCTTTTTCTTTCAGAAAGAAAACTTTTTAAGGGTTTTCTGTTTTTAGTAGCTTATTTTTTCAGATTGTTGTGGGAGATAATGGTTACTTAATAAATCTGTGCTGTTCCTTTTTTAACTCAGATTTTTTTTTATCGAAATGTAACTAATAAATGTGTGTGTTGGGATAGTGTTAGCGTTGTGGTAGTGTGCAACTGAACCCTGAAGGTCCAGCTGTGAGGAAAAAAGCATCTCGGTTTTTCTGTGTTTTTGTAGTAAAAACGATGTATTGGTAGCAGTAACTTGAACAACTGCTTCGAGCAACTACATGTTTAGCAGAAATGAAGGTGAGGAAGAGGCAGTCTGGAGCACAGGGTTCTTTGCTAATCGAAGTTCTGAAAAATGTTAATGTGGAAAAGATGTTTTGGTTGGAGTTTGAGACATAAATGAAGACCATTTGAGCAGTCTATGATACACCATATTTTCACTTAGTAAATGCTCTAATCTGTTTCTGTGGCAAGTTATATTAATTATTTTCTTGTAATAACTCTCCTTGTCCCCAGATCGTTGTTTATTCATCATTTGCTTGCATGAACTGTGTACATATCATGATGGTGAGGAAGAGGCTCTTTTAAAACTGGGTGGATACCAATGAAAGTTATATCTTATGAGATCATGGAGAAGTTCTGTTAGCAGTCATGTAGATGGAAGCCTGTTAAAGTGAGACTCCTTTTTAAAATATATATATATATATATATATATATATATAGTTTTCATTCTTCTATACATTTTGTCTGAATTTTTCTTCTTTTGAGAACTTGAACTGTTTTACACTGGTAACTCCAGAAGTCCTTAACAGAAGAGCTTCCTGGAGATCTGTAATCCCTCATGAAAAAAGTAACAATTCTTTTCTGTTTCTGTGTTCTCTTAATCACAGTTTACTTGATACGAAGCTATGGAGTTTTTCTTCCGGTTGTATCTCTTTACCTGCAAATTCAACATCACTCTTAGTAGGGTACAAAAGTCACTTACCTTTAATGGGCTGTGTGCAGCTAGACTCTTTTTCTTAGCCACTTTTTAAATTACAGTGTTACACTGTTGTATGTATGGAGGATGGGATTATTTCAGTGACAGGACTATATGTTTTTGCTCACATATGTATCCGCTTCCTTGTAATCCTAGACAGCCTTAAAATAGGGTCCTGCCTAGCTTCCTAATTAAATGCAGTATTTTTTTGCAACTCTTCCGCAGTTCACAATCTAAGTAAAATGAAGAAAATAAAAACGTAGTACAAAGCAGGAGTAATCATAGGTTTGGCATTGAATCTTGAGTATGTGAATATCAGCATTTCCAAAATGTGACATGATCTACATCCACTGAAATGCAGAAGTTGAGAAATGATGAAATAACTTCTGTCACTGTCGTTGCTTGTGTAAAAGTTTGTACAAGGGGGAAGGATGGGCCCTGCAGAATGAAATGAGGAAATTGATTCGTTCACTCCCTTTACACATAACCGAATGGACAAGCTGAATTGTGCCTTGTTCAGCGTTTCATTGACCAGTGACTACTGAAGTTAACGGAAGGTGTCTTCTTGCTCTTAGTCATCTTTGGTTCACCTGCTGTGTTTGGTAAATCCTGCAGAAGCTAGCTCACCAGAGAGAGAGAGAGAATTGGCTTTTTTTTTTTTTTTCCTCCCTCTGTTAAAAAAGCTGCAAATAGAAAGTTCTGATGAGAGCCTGATCTTCCAAGTTGTTTGAAACAATCTACTGACAAATGGAGGCTTACTGAGATGGTAAATTATTTGAACCTCTTAAGTGAGTCCTTTTTCCCTTTCTTTAGGTAGACACTATAGTATTATTAATGTGTGTTCTCCATAATTTGTACATACGTTTCTTCAGTGTTGGTTTCTTATGCATTTTGTCTATTACATTTTCTATTAATTTATTTTGATGTGATTTCTAATTTCTTGCCATATATTTGCAGTAAAAGACACATCTGATGATAATATAAAATAATGATTTTTAAAAAGGAAAGGCTGGATTATCTCTCTACTGTATGTTTATTTTGAATAATGTAAACGTCTCTTGCATTTCTGATTTCTCTGTGTTTATAGTAAGTACACACCAAAGCAAAGCTGCTAGTAGAATACTGAAAAATAAATGTTGCTGTAGCCCGGTCCTAACTACAGAGGAGGAAAATACAACTTCCTTTATCCATATCTACTTTTTTTTTTTTTTTTGCAGAAGGTTAAGTATAGAGACAATGAGAATGGTACTGATTTTACTTTGATATCATGCTATGTGTATTTAAATTACAAGCCCAGAAATGGAAGCCTTCTACTGTTGTGCAAACCAAAATAAATTTCTTAAAATGATGCACAAGGCCTTGGAGTGGGAGCGTAAGGCTTAGGTGTTGATACATTGATTTGTATGTCTGTATTCTTCCAATTGATTTATTCCAGTTTCAGTGACAGCAACAATTAATCAAAGATATAGCAGATACGGTGTTTGAAGATAATATGTCATATCACCAGAACAGATGGTTCACAACAGTAACTATTGTTAATAAGGTATTATTCTGGAAATAACCACTTCAGCAGATGTTTCTGAAGAAGTACAAACTAGAGTGTTCTGTCACGAAGAGGGGCCAAAGTGAGCTGCCTGGTGATGGTTAGAATGTGCTCTTTTAGGGTCACATTCTTATATAGTACTGAAACTTGCTAGTGATGATGTTACTTAGCCGTAAAGAACAAAACCAAGCAAAAACGTGCGACATTGTGCAGTGGCAGGATGAGAGGCAGTGGACCCAAGTTATGACGTGGGAAGTACTAGTTAGCTATGAGGTAAAACTCTCTTCACCATTAAGGAGGTCAGATGCTGGCACAAGTGTCCAGGGAGCCTCTGTCTTTGGGGGCATTCAGAGGTGGCCTGGACAGGCCTTGAGTGTCCTGATGTAGCTGGCACTGCTTTACTGGTTTAAGTAGACTAAATAGCTTTCAGAGGTCCCTTCCTACATATATTAGCCTGTGAGCCAATGATGAATAAATTTCTGTATGCTGAATTTCGTAGTAATACTGATGTGGAAGTCCGTGATGTTGAATCACTGAAAGCGAGCTTGAATGTTTATGAATTCTGTTTGATGCAAGGACTCTGTGTATGGGCTTTGAGTAAATCGTATAGTAAATCTAGCTTTAGGGCCTACAGAAATGGACAAAAAAATGCCCTTCTCATACAATGCAGAATGTTGATCCAGTATTAACTCACGCTGCCGCGTCCAAACAGTTGCAGTTTTTCGTACTAAGTTTCTGCAGCAGGGTTTAATGTTCATTAGGGTAGCATCTGTCAACCCCTCTTAACTCTGTTCTGGATCGTGTGTCATTTGTCCTCCCACAGCTGTCATAAAACTGGCATAAAACTGGCAGAGACTCCATGTCATCTATTCTGGCAGTTTCCGGAGAAATTTAATCCTCTTTTCACATCTGATCCTGATTGTGTTTATACTGCTGTGTGATCTAATGCTATGTGGATCAGGGAACCGCAACCCGATTGTCTTTAGTTCCTTCTTTCAGCGTCCGTAGAGCTTACTGTGAATGTTTTTTCCCCTATATTGGTAATGTAAAGCCCAGAGACTGTAGTAGGGGAAAAATCATTGAATGTGAACCAGAGGCAATAACAAACCATCGTTAATCTTTGAAGATAGCCTGTAAAGTTTGTATGTGGGCGAAGATTTGCTCTATTTGCTTACCAAAAACAAGTAAGCTTCCTTGTTGTCCCTTAAACATGCTAGTGGGCTTTGTCTACTTTATCTGCAAGGAGGGATTGGTATTTTGAGGTGTGGGATTTAGGTGAAAGTGAAACAGCTAGATCCATTATGAATTCTAGGTTCAGGAATCACAGAGAACCAAACGTTCAGTAGACGGACGCAAAGAAAGCTTTGGCAATTTAGGCAACTAAAGAAGAAACTTGTTGTCATGGCAATGTGGTCACTTAACTGGGGGTGCGCTGATAAGACTGGCATAATATTGATCATGCATATCAAAGAGGGACAATTAATTCTTGATTCAGGCACCTGAAAATCCCAGAGGATTGTATTGGAAACCCGGAGGATAGTTAGGACTGGAATTGAAAGTGAGGCAGAGAAGATGTGTGTGCATACATATATACATATATATTTTTTTTGTTCTTTTCCCTGGATTTATATATTCCTTGTACTAGCTAAAATGTAAGCGACTGCTTTTGAAACTCATTACAAGGCCTTTGCATAACACAGTTCTGTCATTGCTTTTTCAATTTTTAATATTTTCATTAGATTTCTTATCCTGTGCAGTAGACACAATCATAAGCGCCATTTCTACTTTGTTGTATGGATGTGTTCAAATTTGTGTGACAGTTTTGTCAGGTCTGCGGTGAACCTCTGAACTGTAGTTTTCTGACATTATGAAAATGAGTTCTGTGAATACTGACTGTTAATTAATTAATTTTCATTTTATTGATACTGTCAGCCTTGATACAATTTATCACTTGCTTGCAGTCATCATTTGAATTTTGACTTTATCAATAACTATAATTAATATGAAATACAATTTTTCTGTTGCATCTCATCTGTTGTGCATTAGTTGTTGTCCCTTGGTGCGGAAGGTTCAATAATATTCATATGTCACCAGTACTTTATTAAAAGGGAGTTGAAGCTTTTTTAATAGTATTTTAGAGTTAGCTAAGCTGAGCAGGCTGAGTTTCAGTTAATTTTAAACAAATAAGTGATGATGTTCCACTCTCCTGCCTGTAACTTAAAGTTTCAAGACAAAACTAATGAATGAAGGTGTATATTGACACACTTATCTATTTGATTGAGCTAGTCTCATTTTCACGTTGGTAAGTCTAGTAGGTTAAATCATAATAATAACTGTTCTTATTGTTTGCCTTATTAAAGTACTGTACAATAATTTTATATAAACCATTATGGAGGATGATTATTCTTTTACTACTACTTGTGTGAATATTGTTTAAAATAACAAAAAAATTTCTCTTTATCTTAAGAGGGATTTTGGCATGTTGATTTGTTTACATTGCTCAGCAATTCTTTTGTTAAAAGTGCTCATTTTCTTTGATTTTTAGTTTTTGAGAATTGCTCCATATCTGTTAGAGGCAGCAGACCTTGGTTACCCATCAATGGGAAAATTATACAGGTAAGGAGTGTTTATCCCATTAAATTCAAAGCAGGTGTGGTTAAGATGGCATGAAGCTGAAATGAAAGAGAGAGAAAAGTGTCTGTTTCTCAGTGTCCAGCTGATAGTAGTGGAGGTGAACCCTGTATGATTCATGCAGGTGTAACAGAGTGAATTGGCAGGACAGAGGAGACGCTGCACTGAGTCAGGCAGAACCATTTGGAATTAAAGGGAGGGTTAGATACTGCGGTCAAGGTAATAAGACCGTAAAAGACATTGGGATTATGACAGGACTTGCAGGCAGATAATGCTGAATAGAGGTTTTTATAGTGGAATATCGTTCGCTCTGTGCCTTACTGAGGCAGACCACCTTGATAATGCACCAAGTACGAAAAAACTGTACAGTAACTCATGTGCATAAGAAATCTAATTAAGATTACCCAGGTGATCTGTTGCCCTGTTTGGTATGAAGAGGCTTCTGGCTTCATCCCTGCAAAGTTTATACATGGTAGGGGTTTGTGGCATCCAATAATTGATTAGTCTTTGTCCCTTTTGGGGGAGAGAAAAGAGCAAATTGCTTTTGGCCTCAGAGTGTCCAAGACAACATGGCAGAAGGAGAGCTTAGAATGATGTATTTAGAAGCATTTCAAACTTTTTTTTTTTTTTTTTTTAAAGGCAAGTTCATCCCTTTAGTGCATGCTAGGGGTGGATTTATGTACTGGAGTAGAGGGAACGGGACTAGGAAAAGATAGGGTATGTCTTAGTATATTATGTGCTTACCTCAGTCTGATAATCTGATTCAGTGATACCTAATTATTTGGTCTAAAGGCTGAATATACATCACAATAGAGGTTCACAGTAAATTCTCAGGAGTTAATTTTATTGTTATTTGAGTGATGCCAATATTAAGATAGGAATAATCTCAGTATAATGGAGTTCCCACTAGAATAAAGTCAGAGCACAGATTGTGGATCCTCACTGAGGACTCCTCTACCTGGGTCAGAGAGGAATCAGAAGAGGAATAAACAGAAAACACTGTTCCCAGGTGTCTGTTCTTGGTTCAGCAGCTGGCTTAGTTCAAGGATTGCAAAAAAAATAGACTTTTGGTTCCCAATATTAAAATATGTACTTTCCTCTGATAGAAATATTCTTGAGACACAGTCTTGAAAGACATGTTTGGACATGTTGCTTTGGTGATACAGCATGACTGAATTCTCTTTCTTAGAATTTATGATTCAAGCTGCTTTCAGTGCTCTGAGAAGATCACATGGTGGACTCTAATAGAAAGCTAGGTCTAGTGAAAAGAGAGAGAGACTGATTTGGTAGTTGGGATGGAAATTAACCTGTATGATACCAGGCAGATGCCTAAGAATGGAATACCTGTCTTATGACTAACTCCTTAAAAATTATACAGCTAATCTTCATTACCAAGAAGCTGTCTTTGGCAGTCCCGGCTCTGGAAGAAGCCCAGATGACTAGACTAATTGTCAGAAGTCTAAATGGTTAGAATTGGGTGAGATCACAGAATGGTCGAGGTTGGAAGGGACCTCTGGAGATCGTCTAATCCACCTGCCCTGCTTAAGCAGGGTCCTCTAGAGCACATTGCCCAGGATCACATCCAGACGGGTTTTGAATATCTCCAGCAAAGGAGACTCCACCACCTCTCTGGGCAACCTCTTCCAGTGCTCTGTCACCCTCACAGGAAAGAAGTTTTTCCTCGGGTTCACAAGGAACTTCCTGTGTTTCTGTTTGTGCCCCTTGCCTCTTGTCCTATCGCTGGGCACCACGGAAAAGAGTCTGGCCCCATCCTCTTGACACCCTCCCTTCAGATACTTGTACACGTTGATGAGATCCCCCCGCAGACTTCTCTTCTCCAGGCTGAACAGGCCCAGCTCTCTCAGCCTTTCTTCACAGGAGAGATGCTCCAGTCCCCTCATCATCTTTGTAGCCCTCCGCTGGACTCTCTCTCCAGTAGCGCCATATCTTTCTTGTCCTGGGGAGCCCAGCACTGGACACAGGACTCCAGGTGAGGCCTCCCCAGGGCTGAGGAGAGGGGCAGGATCACCTCCCTCCACCTGCTGGCAACACTCTGCCTAATGCAGCCCAGGATCCCATTGGCCCTCCTGGCCACAAGGGTCAATGGTCAACTTGTTGCCCACCAGCACTCCCAGGTCCTTCTCTGCAGAGCTGCTTTCCAGCAGGTCAGCCCCCAGCCTGTCCTGGTGCCTGGGGTTATTCCTCCCCAGGTGCAGGACCCTGCACTTGCCTTTGTTGACCTTCGGGAGGTTCCTCTCCGCCCAGCTCTCCAGCCTGACCAAGGTCCCTCTGAATGGCAGCACAGTCTTCTGATGTGTCAGCCACTCCCCCCAGTTCAGTATCATCAGCAAACTTGCTGAGGGTGCACTCTGTCCCTTCCTCCAGGTCATCAATGAATGCATTGAACAAGACTGGACCCAGGACTGACCCTTGGGGGACACCGCTAGCTCCAGGCCTCCAACTTGACTCTGCGCCACTGATCACAGAGATTAATCTGGCCTGTGTTGTTCTGGTATGTAAGTATTTGACAAGCATCTGGAGTGGTCCTTTTTTTGTGTGTGCTGTTGTACCTATCTTGATAGTGGTATTGCAGATAATTTCGTTAAGTGCACTGCAGTTCTTTTCATTTGCGTGTTAGATGTCCTCTGAATGCTCAAAACTCTGCAAAACTGGGGTAACATGGAAAGGCTTGGATTCGGATATAATTATTGCTTGCCACCTGCCCAGACCTTAAAGAACTGAAATTAAAAAAAAAAAAAATACTTCCAGTACTATGAGACTTGTGATAAAATCACGTGAGAAGATACCTTTGTTTGTCTCCTCACAATAAACTGGAAAAATAAAACTACTCTGAACTGATAGAATAGATTTAAATGTCAGTTTTGAGAATTATTGATGCACTATTTTCTAGGCAGAGAAGTTTTGAAGTTTTTTTCCATTATTGAAACACAAGTATAAATTAGTTACGTGCTCAGTGATTAGAAACATTGTGTCCTTTTAACTAACTGACTATAACGACATTATTTTAAAATTGCTTTTACTTAGCAAGTAAAACAATTTCTAGATTAAATACTTCAGTTTATCAGTTTGCGATAGGTGGGTTCTTGAGACAGAAACTTCAGTTGAGGGCAGTTTTAGTCTGGAGTCATATTACATGTATGGTTCCCTGTCCAGGTGTCACTGCTCTTTCTGCAAGCCTAAAAGTGAGATTAAAAAGATGTTTCTAAGGTTTTTGTTACCAGTAGGTGGCCTTGGTGTCCATCTGTCAGACCTATCACCTTTCTAGGTGTATTGGGCATGTAAGGCAGAAAATGTGAAGGCATCATGCTGGTTCTGCTGATTTTTATTCGGCAGTCCATTGACCTGTCTGTTTTTAAAAGCAGGTTTGAAGCAAGCTGAATACAGTTCCTGCTTCAAACAAAGAATTTAAATTATCGAATTGAAATACAAGGTTTACTTCAAGCTTCATCACTTCATAAGCGGAAAAGTCTCTGTTACAGCTTATGCATGTAACTGCACACTGCATCTGAGAGTTTTGTTCTTAGATTTGAAGTTCTATAAATATTGATATGTAAAATGTCTTGGGACATCTCAGTTGTGCTTTGGGGATTTTGGCAGCTTAAGTGACCAGTCAACATCTGCTCTGTGCCTTTTTTTTTTCCCCCCCCCCGCCCCCCTATGGTTTCATGTTTTGCCATCTTGGGCTCTTTGATCTTCAGAGTTTCTACAGAGCCTTTCTTTTTGTTATTGAGGAACTTCCTTGGCTGACATAGCACAAATCTGTGTTTTGTCTGATTGAAAACACAACGTCTGTTCTTTGCAAAGCCCCCTCTAGATTTTTCACATCTTCATAAAAATCTTTCTTTGTCCTTTGATGTCCTTTCATGGTCTTTTTCTTTTTTTTTTATTAGAGCCACAAACAGTGATGCTAATGACTAGATAGAATAATTTCTTTTCCAGCAGAGTTGGCATAGTTTGGCATCAACAGAACAGTTGTATGAAATCTTTACATTTTACGTTTTATATGTTTTCCACTTTATTTCCTAATTTATAGAATGCAAGTACATTTTCTGTCTAATCGAGCACTAACCCATCTGTGTGGCTATTTGCTTTCACTGTGGCATTTTTCTCTACTTTTTGAGCTTATGTTAACGATTTCTGATGTCTGCTATCTTTTAGCCTATCAGCCTGAGTACTTTAATTTGTGTGCCCAGCAACGCACTGAAGAATTTTTTTTTTTGATTTTGTTTTTCTTCCTGCAGCATTTTTGCACTGTAGCTTTGAATTATGTTCCTGCCCTGAATTTGTCTGCGCAGAAACCTGCGGACCCTCCCTGGCTGTATGGACTTGTAGTGTAAGGAGTCTCATTAGTTAGGTAGGTGGGTATCCAACTGGATACAGTAAGAGTCACCTGGTTTGGGATTTCCCAGTGACAGAACATCCTCTTGAATTACTTTTGTCATTCCAAGGGAACTGTATATGGGTTGTTTAAAGTAATATTAACTGTATTTTAACTCATTTTATTAATGTAAATGTTTCAGGTGTGTGTGTGTTGGTGGTGGTGTTGGGTCCCCCCCCGCCCCCCCAAAACAAAACAAAAAACCCAAAACTCTAGAACTTGATATTTTGGAGTATCGTAAAACTGGCAAGGTGGATGCTTGCTAACCACCTATGATTTGTGTGTATAACCATTATCTGTTTTTAGTATACAAATCTACATGTCATGAGTAGTTGCATCTCCCACTATAGAGTGGGAACTGCTGCTGACTCTGAATAACTGACAAAACTCTTCTCTGTCCTAAATCGCATCTAATGGCTTCGCACAAATGTTCTGTAGGAGCAATAGTATGTGAGGGCGTGCAGGTACTGTTTTACAGTCCCTTCTCTTCCCATCTTGCTCCCTTATAATGGACTTCAGAACTCCCTCAGATTCTCTGAATTCCTGAGAGCTAAGGTGCCACAGGGCATTCAAGATAAGAAAAGTAAATGACCGTTCAGTTCACAGATTAAATTCTGTGGGAGACAGTTGTGTATATGGCACCTACAAATTCAAATTTGGTGCTTGTCATATTCTTAGATGTGTATAGGAACCTCGACGTATACTTATTCTTTACCTCTATTAATATAGTAAAAGGAGGAGAAATTCCTGTGTTGTAGCTTGCTGGAGCATAGATATGTGTTTGGTTTTATTCAGTAGCTTTGTTTTGTGTTCTGAGGGGCGCTCTTACTGACTTAGAAAGTTGGAAAGAAAGCAGTACGACTGTGGTTGCTATTAGAGATGAAAAGTAAAATAGAGATTCTCTTTTTTAATTTTGAAAAACACCTTTTTGTTTAGTTCTCCTTTATGCTTGCTGTTACTTAGTGTAAAATAATTTATGCTTCTCGCATGTTTAATGCGTTGGTGTCAAGCTGTAAGTATTTTTAAAAATGCTAATTCTCTTACCCTGTATGGCATGTTTCTAATTATATATCCACTGTAGGACTGCAGTCATTAGTATTCAGATGTTAAGTCCACACAGTATCATTCTAACTGAAGCACATTAGTGTCAAACTGCTAAATATTTTTCAGAGGAGCTGTCTGACAGGTTTGACAGTACTTGCTCATCAATGGCTTACTAGCACTGCTCTTACCTGTTTAATTAAAAATTAGCATAAGCTATACTGTTAATGTCTTTTTTCAGTATGAGTAAAGTGGATATTATAATGAAGTGGGTATCCGTCACTTGGTGATGGTGCTATACATCAGTTGTCAAATTCCAAGACTGAATTATCAGAAATATTAAAATTTAATAGGCTTTAAGTGGCAAGGATTTGAGATGACAAGCTGCCAGCTCCTGTCCTCACCAGCATCTCAAGTGTCCGTTTTCTTTTGAGTGGAACAGATTGTTGTCATTTGCCAGCAAGATCCCTTTCTGATTTGACAAACGAGAGGTGCAACACAACTCCAACAAAACTTAAGGAACCAGTCACCTGTTTGCATTACTAACAAGAATAACTAACATACCTCAGCCCAGGAAGCAGAGTCAAATTCTGGATCACAGCCTCTCTGAGATGCGTAAATTCACAAGCAGCACAGCAGTTCAGTTGTTACTGGCTGTTTAGTTTTTTCTATTGGCTGACTGAGACGTGCCATTTTTCCGTGCTAGCCTGTCACAAATCCCCTCGTTTGGGAGCTCATTTTCAATTTTCGGGGTATGCAAGATGCAGAATTTGTATGCTTATAATGCCTTCATGAATTAAACTTCAGCAGTTGAGCATCCAGTTTTAATTCTCTTGTCAAAACACGTCAAAAACTAAGTGTCTGTGTGAACAGGAACCTTAGTTAAGTGACAAGAGCTGCATTGGAATGGGGAAAACTCAGATCTGTGCAACAAATCGTCTCTACGCAAATGACTGAAATTGTCCGTAACTCCCATTTTGGGAACGTTTACTTAGTGTTATCCTCTCTTGTTGAACAGAAACCTACCTCCTATCCAAAGGTAAAATACTTCCTCGTGTGAATGACCTGGTCGGAAGTTACTATCTAGACTTGCGGCCTACCTCTTGGAGAGGTGTTTTTAAGACACAGGTCAGAATGATAATTGACCTCTCACAATTTTTGCTTTTTTCCGACTATCGGTGCAAGAAAATACCCCTGTGCTTAAGGGAAACAGGGTCGTATGAATCTCATCTACTCACAAAAGAGGTAATGAGAGAAGGGAAAGAAATAAGATGTACTGCATTTGTGGTCCGTTTCAGTGTGAAACTGCAGTGCAGTCTGCCAGAATTGCTGCTGGATGAATATATAAAGCAGAACCACAGCTGACAAGTGTACATGATTGCAAAAGGGTGCTTCCCAGCCTTGAGCTGTGTTGACTTTCCTGGTGATAACAAGTCAAAGGTAGATGCAGAAATTCCTGGGAGAAAAATCCCCAGTGCTAGCCAGCTCCCTTGCACATACTGTCTTAATGAACTTGTTTGGATAAATTTTTCAATTTCTTTATGATGCTATGTTAGTTAAATCAGAGATCATGCACTTTATGATGCGTATGTGTGTATATATAATGTATATAGATGCATGCTTATGTGCAGTTTAAACATGAGTAAAAATAACTTGCCACTTCTTAGCTTAAATAGTTTTGCATCAGGAGAGGTTGCTTCGGTTTTCTACTTTGTTACAGAAGTTAACTGACTTAAAACTGCAAAGATGCTTTAAGAAACTATAAGCAAGAGACAGGTTCTGCTTTTCCTACTTTTATAGCCCATATCAGAAGTAGACCCTGTGAAACATGTTAAAAATATAATTAAAAATCATTCAAAAAACAAGACTAAGATAAGGTTTGTAGTGCACTATGAGTGAGTCTCCTTTAAATACAGTTTGGTGGCTCTGTCCACTTGTGTTTTCTTTTCCTCAGCCTTCCTCACTACATTTTTGTTTCAAATACTGCTGTTTGATTACTGATTTCTGACATCTGTGAAGAGTGTAAGCTCACTGAGGAAAGGGTCGTTTTTTGTGTGTGTCCATGCAACATCTAGCAAAGTTGAGATCTTGCTAGTAGTGTTTCGTTGCTATTACGGGGACAATCCTCATAAATGCTAGGAAGGTCAGAACAGGATCTGTTTGAAACACCTGTATGTGGCAAAATTGCCACTGTAATTAGTACTAATTGGCCTCTCTGACAGACTTGTAAAGAAGCCAAGAAATAGTGTCCTCTCCATCTGCCTCCCTCCCCCCCCCACACCGCCCTTGATGATCCTTGATGTGATTAAAACCGTGTTTGTACATTTGCACTTCCACAGATCCTCTTAATTTTACTCTCCAGGACTGTCAGCCAGGAATCTTTCAGCAATGCACAAAGTGCTAAAAGCTTTTCTGAAAGTAAACTAGCAAGCAAAGAATAAATAATGTACCATTTTAGACAGTAATCCTGCAGTGAGCTCTGGGGGACCAGATACCTTCCCAACAGGACGAATATATTCAAGTCATGTGGCTGTTCCCTTCAGTACCAGGAGCTTATTCATAGAAAACGAGATCGTGATTGAACATGATATGCTCAGTATTAAACCATATTTATACTTCATTATCCTATCAAAAGTAGTAAAAAGACATCTGTAAACTTTTATGTTATATTAATAATTTGGAATTCCAGCTAAAATGTATAACTTAGCTTCCACTATACTGCAACTACATCTGTTCACTCTCAAGAACCTTAATGTCGTGACCCGTCTTCGTTTATTTCTTTCGATGGTATTTCCATCCTTGAATCCTGAAGAATTTCAGTAGGTAAAGGAGCAAAACACAGCTTAAGCTGTTGATTCTGACATTGCTGGATAGGAAAAGCCCAACAGATGAAACCTGTTGCTGTTCAGTGTTAGTAGCTCTTAACCTGTACCCGAGTGCCCCATTTTCAGATGGTAGACGGCTGAGTTTTCCTAAATTTATGTCAGTTCAAAATATTCTAGTTCAGCTACAAATAAATGCCTGTCTCTAGAATTTGTTGCTACCTGCATTTATACATTTTGCGTCTTCTATAAAAGTTCCAAGTATTCTTGCTTAGTACTGTCCTTGCTAGATGCTCTTCGCTTATTTGCTTTTTATACTGCATAGAAGATGACCGTTTTTTGCTATAACGATTATTGTCCAATATTTGAGGAGACTGGGGATAATTGTAGAAATATGTAAGTGTTTTTAGCTTGAAAATGTTTTAAGACTGTTTTCTACCAAATCAGTACTACAGCGGCTTGAATCTCTGCTTTTTGTATCCCAAACATATGTCCTAATAATTGATTAGTTGACTTTTCTGGAGTAATTCATTGCTCACCTCATGTGGATGCCTAATAATGAATGAAAGAAAGCAAATAATAGTAATAGAAGAAAACTTAACTTGCTCTCTTGATGGCATTTAAGTTGTCATGCTTCTGCTTTTAATAAGAATTCTTATTATTGAACGTCCCCCTCCCCGCAAGGCTAAAACACATTACGCTCTCTCTTTTGTAAGATTTTAATATACTAGCATGGTATTTATGACTGTCCTGATTTTCCTTTGTAAGTGCAGGAAGCAAATTGCATACTTGGAATCTTTGTGTTTTATGAACTTTGCAGACCATTCATTGTCACACTGATGAAATTTACACTTCATGAGTCTTCTAGCTGCTCATGTTTCTGAGTAAAAACTATGTTGAACCAATTGACGAATTGTCAAGCTTCCACTATGTCAGATGAAAGACATGGTGAGCTATTGAAGCCAGTCTAGAACTGGAAAGCTTAGTTTTAATCAGTACTGATTTGTCTGGGCCTGATGGGATAAAGTTTCCAAAGCGTATATAAAGTGCAGGAATATTGGACAGATCTTGACATTTCTGAAACTTAAACCCAGTTCAGACTGACAGTTTCTGTGTTTTTCTGATTTGGAGTTAAACAGTAGCTACAGTTTCTGACGTTTACTGCTAAAATCAGTGTGGTTTTGGTTATTCGTATAACTTTTAATCAGAGTGCTTGTGTATAGTTTCCTATTCCGGGGAGTGCTATCCATTTATAACGCTTTGAATCAACGTAGCTGAAGACGTCAGACACGCTCATGTTTAATATTGCTGTAATATGAGTATCCTAATGTATGTAGTATCACTGATTTTAGCTGTGTATCAACATTAGTTTAAATATGTATTTTTACTTTTACACTAAGATAGCTTCTGCCTCTGGCTTTTGTTCTTGAGCTAGTGGATGAATAGAAAGAAAACCTTCACTTTATTTTTAAAGTACTCTGGAAAATTTAAAATAATGAACTCAACTATTTTTTTTTTTAAATGCAGCTATTTGTAATTTATTCAATCTGTGTCAGAACTACTAGACACAGCACTGTCTCCTTGATTGTATGGGGTACTGTTTTTGCAGCTTTTTGTGTTTCTACATTTTTAAACTCTCAACTATTTGTAATAGGTGAAAGCTGAATTAGTCTTCTAACCCAGTCTCTCTGATGTAGAGAGAACCAATAGAACCCACTCTCATGGGTTATAGACCCAGAGAGTGTAAATATCGTCACTCTTTTGAATTCAGGAAATGACTGCTTTTCAAGTAACTTAGGGTTGTTGCCTCATTATTTTCTGGTAGCCGTCACAACGCATAGATCCAAATCCCTCTATGTTTTCGATAGTCACATCA
This sequence comes from Struthio camelus, assembly GCF_040807025.1. Classification (NCBI taxonomy): domain Eukaryota; kingdom Metazoa; phylum Chordata; class Aves; order Struthioniformes; family Struthionidae; genus Struthio; species Struthio camelus. The sequence goes on from NC_090945.1 coordinate 21,471,627, forward strand.
AAATGTCTGCATTTTAACACTTCTCATTACTCTGGTATTTTAACAAGAATGAATTTAACACTTTGCAGCAGTAAAACAAAAGGCCAGTTTCCCAGCAAACTTGCTGAGGAGTTTTCAGCTTTAGTCAGTGAATCCTTTATTTACAAGCTGTACAAACAATTGCTACTTTCATCACCTTCTGTGCTCCGTAGAATATATGGTCTTTAAGTTTACTTCGTTGTCAGGGAAACTTCTTGCAGCTGTGGTGGTGTCCGTTTCACTTATAATGGGAATGCCCTCTGCACTTCTTTGCGAATAACGCTTATTTATTGACAGTGGAATGTATGGAAGCTCTGCATTGATTTCTCTTTGATTTTTGTCATCTATAGGCAGATATTTAAACGCTGCATTTTCAGATGTGTCAACCTATTGCTCTGAAGTGAGGAAATTCCCCCAGCTGTTGTGCATCTGTCGTACTGACTGTAGCCAGGAAAAGCACTGCATTGGGAATTAGTCTCTGGGGAATAGGCAGGCCTTTTACAGAAGCACCGTTTTCCTACATAAATGTTGAACTAAGTGTGTGTGTGTGTGTATATGTATACATACAGTCTTGCAGTGGATTTGAATATAGCTGTGAAATGAACAGTAATTTTTTTTTTCAGATGGGCATAATCTCCAGTCCTTTGTGTGAGATCAGTTGCTACAAAAGTGGATGAGAAGTAATGTTGAACATGCAGTAAGTAGGAATGTGTTTGAATTCAATCTCTAGGAAGCAAGTGAAATACATGTGCCCGATCACTGTTGATGCACACAGCTTTCTAAGGGCAGCTTGGATTCCTCTAGGACATTGTTTTGCACAGGGTCTCATATTGAGCTTGAGTTTTCTGCTTCAGTACTTCTCACTTCAAGGCGTGTGATTCCTGCTCTTAATCATAAATTATTTATGCATTAATTCTTTTTAACTTTTGAAAGTCATCTCAGCTTCAAAGAGAGTTAAGAAATTGGCAGCCCTTTAACTTGTTCGCTGCTATTGAGAACAGTTAAAAGCTTCAGGAAAATTCTTTGCAGACTGTTATCTTTCAGGACCAACAGGTGAGATAAATGTATAAATATTTTAAAATCCATCTAGATAAATTGAGCTGCAACTAAAATGTAAATGTGATCTCCTCAAAACATGAGCCACACAGGAACTGGAGAGGGAACTCTGCCTCAAGATTTTCTTCTTGAGACATATCATCTATGTTTTCATGGTAGTTTGCATTTTTTTCTCCCTTAGGCTTAGCCTGATCTGACTTCAGTGCTCTGAAGTTCTTGGCTGTACCTGCTCCTGTGTCTTAAAATCTTACCGTCCATGTCACAACCAATTTTTAAATACTCTTAATATGAAAATATGTGCTGAGCCGTTCTGCTTTAATGACTTCCTTTATGAACTGTTTCCACCATCTTTTGGCAACTGTCTTTCTGTTACGTTGTTTGGCATCTGAGGCTGGCTGATGTTATGTTGTTCAGTTAATTAGCAGTGAGTATGGCGATATGCTTTAACCAAAAAAACAAAAACCAATGTACAACATTCATTTGAAGAAAAGAATGTATGTCTTTGCAACCAAATGTTTGATATTTATTGATTACACTTTGGGAGAATTGTGTTTTAGTCTTTTTTGGCACTTCTGAATTTAAGTAGAAACTCTGAAGTCTGTGCTTACTTAAGAAATTTGCATGTAAGCTATGTCAGAGTCTGAAAAAGGCTTTGTGTTAGGATAATTTCAGGCCAAGATTATCTCAGAATGTCTCCTTATTTTGATCTCTGGACCTGAATATGGGACCAAAAAGGACTGGTCGTGGTCTGATTTTAGAGGTCGTTCAGGAAATGGATTGATTTTTCAGGTAATTACTTTTTTGTGATTAAAACTGCTTACTGATAGTTACAAGTCTTTCTAATGTAAAATTTCAAATCTGAGACTTCATTTCGGTATTGCACGTTACTGGGAGAAATAAAGCCTTAATTTTGAATGTAAAAACACTTAAAATTATACTTCATTTAGGCTTCTGATAGCTGAGCCATGGTGAATCCGTGAATCCGATGCTATTTTTAAAGAAAAGCCTTTTTTTAAAGAAAAGCCTTTCATCACAATAGTGCATGAGATAACATATGGACAGTGCTCCCTCTCTCCTTCAAGACAGAAGAAAAGTGTGTCTGTCAAGTTAGCACGTGTTCCTTGTGACTGCTTATTCTGGTAGAGAATGCGAATGTTTTGTGCCAGTATTTTGAAGAAGAGTTTAATAATTTGAGTGTGTGAAGTATGTTTCCTTGAAGGATGCCATGTGGTAGGGAGGAAAGCTGGGAATCTCACAGAAGAGATTTGGATTTTTCCTAGCAACATATTTAAAGCTGATATGATCACAGTGTCGAACTAAACTAAGTTTTGCTGCTCAATGTTATTGCCTAACACAGTAGGCAAAGTATTTTCCTTCCTGCAGTTGTTTTGCTTTCTATTTTCATTTCTAATATTTCTACTTGTGTGCATGGGTGTAATTGAAAAGGAAAGGAAATTATGTCGCTTTCTAAAACACCTGACGTGCTCTAGTTAGCTGTTTGCATATTTTTTCCAGTAATTTTGTTATTTTGGAATTTCTACTTTTTTAAAATGTGTCTTTTCTGCTAGAATTTAGATAACTTATATCAAATGGATCTAGCATAGTTTATTTTTACAGAAATTGAGATTTTTTTTTCCCTAGGAAGATACCCCCTTCTGCAGGGTCTTGTTTGTCATGAAGCGTTCATAGTAGGCAGGCTGCTCGTGTTATGTGGCCACAGACAATCCAGGCGGAGTACCAGTAACAATCCTTGAGAGATAGGGAGAGGGAGCATTAGACAGGCTCATTTGGAAATACTTGACTTACTAGGTTTCCTACTAAAGATAGCAGCATGTAATCTGTTTAAATCTGTTATTGGCACTAATATGCGTGTTGATATTGAGGCCAATTATTGAAGTTCATAATTCTGGTCATGTTTTAATTTTTAATGAGTTATAAATGTTGATTCAGACTTTGTCTGGGCCAGCCAAAATCATACTTCAAGGGCCTGACAGGAAGATAGAGCGACCTCCCTATGTATGCCTTCAGAGATCAGATGTGCTTTCTGCAGTCTGTCTGTGTGCTGGAGATCTTTGCCAATTATCACTGAAGACACTTTCTCTGCTGTAATTTCTGTAAGTCAAATTGGTCCATGCCGTGACTAGGAGGACACATCTTCATACTGTTACAGTACCCTAAAGAATGGTCTGGGGAGCTGTGGCACTTGATTGATCTCATTCATAGATTTTTTTTTTTTTTTCTTCCATAGATGTCCATAAGAAATGCTTTGTTGCTAGCTGATTAGTTTAACTTACTTTTAGCTTAAATGAGTTAAAGATAAATGAGAAGTAATTATTAAAACATCTGGAATAGCTGAGACGAGTCAAAAGTTCCTAGAAAGGGCATGGGTAAAGAAATGAAAGAAAGCATTTTTTTAATCTGCTTTTACCAAGACTAAAATGGAAAGGTCTCTTTCTATTGCCTATATGTGATCTCCCACTAACTTACTCTGGTAATTTTACTGTCTTTCGTCTCATGAACAGTTCCATCTTCCTGTATGCTCTGTGTTACATTCATGAGACAGAACCCTTTCCTTGTAAAGTACGTAAGCTTCTGCAGATAAATTTCTTTTCAGAGTCCTGTAAGGAATTTGGACAGATTCAGTCTTTTCTCCTAAAATGTAGTTGTTTCCTTCCCCCTCCTAAAATGTCTTCACTTCTGACTTACTCCAAGCATCATCTCGTTTCTTTGTGAACGCGATTGTTACATTACTAAACCAAAAGAACATCATCTGTACAGGACTGGTGAATTAGTAATCCCTTTGTCTCATCTAGTCCTGTATTCCCCCATCGTAATGACTTGGTGCTCACCTTTTAGTATGAGGAGTCTCCCGTCGGTGGTGCTTTGTATATTATTTCAATCAATACATTAGGTACCACACCTGGAAAAAACATCTACATGGGATTAATATGTGTATTTCGTTATTGCAATCAGTTAACCACTTTGGTATGACAGTGTGTTTTGAGTGATTGTCTCTTGTTGCTTGAATCTGCCTTTAAGGATTGTGTTAGCATCCAGAGCGGCAAGACACTTCTCTGTTTCTGTTCTGAGTAGAAGCTACAAAGTGAAGATGCTTGCACGAGTAAATGAAAATCTCCTCAGGAGGCAATTAATGCTTCATTTATGCATTGAAGTTATTACGTGATTTTCAAAATTAAACACACTAAGAAAATGACGATGTAGATTTAAATGGGATACAGGAAGAGAAGTTGTGGTCAGTGTTCACAGAAGAGATTGGGTGTTGTAACATTACGTTCAAGCATCACTGTCAAGTGTCATTTTTTTTCAGGGCAGAGGTTTCTGACGCTGTCAAGAATTTTTATTTTCTGGTTTTGGTTAAATCTAAAATTATAATTTTTGTGTGTAGAATCTGAAGAAATACTGATTGAAATTGCAAAAGGATCAACTTCCTGGCTCTCTATACTGCTTAATTCTTTTTATTGTGATCCTCCTAGACTATTCTCCGTTAGTTTTCAGCTATTGAGGAACATCATCTCCTGTAAGCATTAGAGTAAAATGAATTCTCCAGAGACTGTGATAGATCCTGTAGTAACATCTGCTAAAGAAAATGAGAGTTGTAAGAAATAGTGATGACTTTTTTTAAGACTGCAAGACAAGAAAAGAACTCTTTAAGAATGTGCAAAGATAATGAGGACATTCATAGCGGTTACAGGGCACTTATGGTGGTAGTTATTTTAATTTTTTTTAATGGACATATATAGAATCTTACCCTTCTGTAATCATGTTATTGTATTAGTGACAGTGCTTAGTACGGTATGAGTGAATCCAAATCATAGATGTAGTTGGAAAAAAAATAAATAAAGGCAATATTTAGCAGCATGGATTTTTTTTTCTAAAAAAAAAAAAAAAAGCACTGTGAAAGTGATACTCTTCTGTTCTGATAATTCTGTTGTTGAAATAAATCTTTGACAGAAAGAATGAGCAAGAGGGAGAAAAATTGGTATAAATGGGTTATTTTACAAAACTTGTCTCACTGAGAAAAAAATAAGATAAACTACTCAATCATGCCTTGTGCAGATTTCTGAGATTTGAACAATGTAGATTTTCCTTATTACTGTTTATTTAATATGCTAGCAATGTGCTGAGTTCTGTGGTCATTCGTTTTCTTCATGTTTTAAGTCATTATAGTCAAGTTATACTAAATTTTTGTGTATGCTGCTGAAATCATTACAAACTGGAAAAAAATTCTGTGCACGTATAAGTGGTAAACAGGCCTTCTGCTGTTTCTTCCGATTTGCAAAAGCTGAAAATCTTGTCCTCTGCTTTCTAAGAGCACTGTAGTGCTGCAGTCAGTATTCTATTAAACAAAATCAGATGGATTTTATTCATTCAATTTTGGAAGTTATTTGAAGAATATCAGAATTGGACAGTAGCTCATTACCCCTCATTTAATGCACTCCTTTAGCAAGGTTGTGTGCCCTTAAGGAAGAGAGCAGAATAAAATAGCGGAGAGAGATGTGGGTGAGGACAAAGAGGAAACGGAAGTAATACTAGAAAGGAGATAATGGGGAGGAAAGGTAGGAAGAGTAAAGTAGGGTAAGTACATAAAGAATGTACCAAAAAGGGAGGGAAGAGGATATGACTGTGATGCCTTTGTCATGAAACGCAGAAGCGTTCGATTTCACTTGTTCTCATTTTTGTTGTGCTGACATCTGAGTTTATCTTGATCTTCTGCTTCTGGCATTAGCAGTTTGAGGAGAGAGCAGTGTAGCTTTGATGTCCACGTTAAGGACAAGATCAGTACTGGAAGTTGAGGATTTATAGTTATTACCTAGGCAAATGAAAAAGCTTAGTACAGATGGTATTCTTTCACGCTATGGTGTTATAACAAACCCGCTAAGTTAGGAGCAGAGCAATCTGGTTTCCAACTCTACTAAAGTCTGTTATTGATGTGAAGGGCCAAATGATGTTCCATTGTATTGATTCAAATTCTCTCCTCCTCCTCCTCCCCCCTTAAGTAAAAAGGAATTGTGCCAGAAAGAACTGATAGACGGCTATGAACCTGAAATTACATAGTATTACAGTCTGTTGTAATACTAGAACACAACACCCTTGGCTTTAAGGAATGGGTAGTAGGGTGAACTTGTCCAAAAAATTTTACAAAGAAAAAAATAACAGCAGTCTCTTCTGGTTATGTATTTGTTGGTTCGTTTTAAAGAGCTCCTTTTGTGGACAGTTCTGTTGTGGAATGCATACACCTGACTTGTATCCAGGCATGTTATTTCCTTGAATCGAGAGCTGACTTTGTCCTTTGACCCAGCTTAAAATGAAATTTTGCGTTCAGCTAACGTTGCTATGTTATGGATGTGCATGCTCTATTTGGTAAATAAATATGGGTCATGGCAAAAGATTTTGAGGTGTTAGAAAGAAGCCTTTAAACATCAATACAGAAATGGAGAAATAGGGATTTTTTGCCTTTAAGATTTCTTGGGCTGAAAACAATTCTGAGGACCAGGTGTTTGAATGACACCAATTTATATTCACAGAAAGGTAATAGGAATTGAATGCATTGTGCCTTATGAATTACGTGTGATTCATGTTGTAGTGGGTGATGTATATTTTAAATCCAGAAGATCAGCAAAAGCCTGAAACCTACGTGACACGGATTGTAAGGCTTTCCTGAAATTGATTTAAAATATTCTGTTATCAAAGCTTGCAATTCCAATTTGAATAATTGCAAACAAAAGGAAGAACTTCTGCAGTTTTGTCAACTGCGTCAATACCTTTACTTTCTTAAAATGTTCATCTTACTGTACGTTTGCATTGCTTTAACTGTCTTTCAGGACATTTTCCCGCTATGTATGCGACTACCATCAGTGTTTTGGTCCTCACGTAAGTGGTTATAGATAAACCAAGTCTTCCACGTCTTCTAAGTATTCCAATTTTTATGGCTGGACACATCTCATTCATTTTTTGGAGGTTTCATCATGGAGCTAGAAATTGAAAATAGGAAGAGGAGGGCCAGTAATTGCTTGCTTCAGTCACATGCAGAAAGATTGGCAAAAGCTAATGCAGCCTGCTTCATTTGGGGTGGGATGAAGAGCGGAAAGAGACCCCCATCTGTTCAAGGTAGGCAGAAGTCATGTTTCTGTGGAAGTTCTTGATAAGGCTTTTTGGCTGAGATTTTGTTGCACCTGTGTGTCAAGAATCTGAAGGGCAGTGAACCAAGGAAGGTAGACAAAGGCACTCCTCATAAGCATTACGTGTACACAGTTTCCATGTGAAATACACTGAATTTGTGTAGCAATGCAGTGAATCCTTACTGAGGACTAAAACGTTTACCCATAGTTTCTGTTTAGTCATTCGCTGCTGCAAAGGTTCTCCTAAGCAAATACTTCGAGGGAAATTCTTCTGGGGAACCATTGCCTTCCCCCCCCCCCCCCCCCCCCGGTTGAAATAAGTAGTATATCTTGTTATAGGAATGGAAAATTGGATTAAAAGTACTCAAGAAACTTGAAGACAATAAGCCGAATGTGCAATGTAATACAGTGTATATGGAGAAAAGACATTAAACTGTTTTTGATTTTTTTTTTTGTTTTGTTTTGGGTGATTTGGGGGGTGTGTGTGTGGTTTTGTTGTTGTTGTGTTGAGAACCGTAGCAATAAGATTGCCTTTCAAAAGCATAGATGAAACTGCCTGTAATACTTCTAGGTAAAGTTTGGACGCTTCTCAGGCTGTCCTCCTCAGATACTGTTTAGGAGAAGAACGTAGCATTTCACCAGAATGGCACAATGACGACATTGGTATCTGCAGTTATTTCACATAGACAGAAGGAATGTCAACTCTAGTAGGTTCTCCGTGAGATTTAAGGTTGCTTATTCCTAATCTGTGTCATGAATCTATTTTATGTTCAACACGGGGAAAAGGATTGAAATGTCATAGGTCCTTAATGAATAAAATAGAATATTCTCCTAACTTCCTAATTCTTTCACAAGACGATGGAATGGAGTATTTATGCATTCCATTTAGCGATACTCGACTTCATAATGCTACTTTTTTTTTTTTTTTTCTCCCTCCCTTTTGCTCTGGGTTGGTAAGTATAATGAGAAGAAACATGTTCCTTTTAAGCAGATTCATATAGGTAGTGATTAAAATATCTTTAAATAAAATTTGAAAAACTCCCCTGTCAAGACATCTGCCATGGCACAGCAGTGAGAGGACAAAAAATAGTAATGTGTATAATGGAACTATTAGAATGCTGAAGTATTTCTGTGCAGAGAAAGCCTGGAGCTAAGCTGAAGGCTAGCATTGATTTATACATCTCATGGCACAAGAGTTATCCTTTATTGAAAACATACATAGTGTAATTCTTCACAAAGTCCTTTTCCCTTTTCGTGATGGTTGTTTTAGAAAATTCAGAGCCTTAAACATGCTTGTCACATTCATGATGGAGTTTTCTAAGAAATAATCCTGATTTATATACATATCTTTATGGGCTTTAAACTGTAATTTTTCGTTTAGAGTGCACTTTTGAAGCTTATCTTTTCTTTTGCAGTTGTTATCTCCTTTAGCAACAGCATGCCTCTCCTTTTCTTCTAATTAGAATTGTTGTGTACGAGATTTGGCTGGTATAAATTCAGTAACATGTAATGCCTAACATTTAAATATTTATGAGGCTCCATAACAATTAATTTACTTGGATAATTTAGTGATTAATTATCTAATTAACAATGTATTGTGAATATTGTACCTTGGCAGCTATGTAAGTTGCATGTCTCTGCTGGCAGGCAAAAAACTGATGGGAAAAAATTGGGTCTGTTTTTGTTTTTTGTTTGTTTATTTTGTATGTTTACATTGCAAATTCTTGTCCCTTTCCCTGGTGGTGCCTGTTGGTCTTTCAGTTAAGTAGCCCTAGAGGAGTTCTACTGGAATCTGACTCAGGTACACAAATAGATTTCTGGTAAAAGAGAACCTTTTACAAAACCTTGAAGGCAGAGAGGAAGGGTAGAAGTGGTTAACTTCGGTTGCAATTTCTAATTACTCAGGGGGGTATGATGCAGTGTACTATGTACCATAGCAGTCTACTATATTATCATAGCCTACAATTCATAACCCATCTCTTATCATAATTGTAACTGTAAATTTAACTTTTTCATTGCGTTTGGGATCATGACTACTTAGTATGAGATTTTTAAAGGATTTCCTTTTATTGTCCCTTTACGTGATGTTTAACTTCTTCTTGATGCTATCAGTAGACGTCCCAGTATTGACTAGTGATACTTTCACATTCAGAGCTAGCCTGTGTCTCGGGATCACTTTCTGAGCACAGCAACAACATAAGATGAAAGAGTGGCTCAGCAAGCGAAAGTATTCTGCGCACTGGGCCTTCTGAGCCTTGAAATCGTTGCAATTGTACTTTTCCATGTTTGTCAGTCTGTGAAAGAATTATATGCAGTTATGTCTGCGTGGGAACGCAGACGAGGGTGAAGGCAAAGAAGCGTAGAGAAACAGCAATTAACAGTCGTATCTCATGGACGTTTGGTAATTTGTCAAAAAGAGGAGTCTGAAGAATGTTATGGAACAAGTTAAATCTGGGTGATGTTGCCCCATCATGTGTGGTGACATGTAAGCTAGTTAGAGATAAAAGTTGCTAAAATTACCAACTGCATCACAGACTTCCCCTGCATCACTTTTTTTCTTTCCCTTTGATGTTTATAGTACACTGTATTGAGTGTGATGGGCAGGGTAAGCAAGAAAATGAATGATGAAATGATTAGTTTTGTATATGTGTAACAATATAATGTGGGTGTATGTGTGTGTGTTTATTGTTTGGACAAACGTGATAGAGGATTTTTGTGATAGAGGGTTCTGAACCTGAGCATCTGTGCTGATGGCTTTTACATTTGTCATACGCAACTAGAGGCTTCAGATTATATGTTTCGAGCCCAGTGTAGACGTTTGACTGAGAAGGCTTTCCTGCAGATTAGTAGCTCTGTCTCACGATGAAGTAATAGAAATTCCAAATCCTGCTCTCCTACTTGTTTATTAATTTCTGCCTTACGGAGATTATCGCTAAACTTGCATGGAAATACTTAACATTTTGAGTGAGCTAGTGAAGGCAGCTCTACAGTTGTTTGTATGTATTTGGTAGACTTAGGTTCTACTTTTTGTACCAATGAATACTTATATTTTTGAAATAGAGCTAGAATAAAATAAATCAATGCATGAATTGTTCAGACTATCTTATGAAAGATATTACACCTATGCTTTGGTCACTGTCCGACCAGTATTCTGGAGGAACATGTCAGTCTGAGTCACCAGCGTTCCGGAATGCTGGCGGTGCCCTAACGATGCCTTAATGAGCGATACAGAGGGTAGGCACCCCTTTCTTCTATGTTGTATTTTTAGCTGTTGGCACAGAGAATATAGGAATCAATGAGATTGCGCAGAAGGATGTCTAGCGTGTGAATTTCCCTGGGCATGGATCCTGACCTTATCAGTGCTGTTCGGAGCAGGGTAGTTTAAGATAGATTCAACAGCAGAAACGTGGGTGCACTGGAGACTTCACTGCTGGAAATATATTGGTGACATTGGGCTGCGTCTATGACAAATGATCCAGCTCCAGCATTGGACACGGTGGAGTTTCTAGCCAAAAAGCAGTGTCTGTGGGGTAAAACACAGCTGCTACCTTAGACTGATGTCGTTTTTTGAGTTCATACTGTTAGGTAGATATGTATTGCTTCATTAGGAGTTAGTTTAGATACCTCAGTATGGTGCTGCATTGTACGATGTAGATGCATACTGTAAGGATAATGAAAACTTTAGTGGTTCTGATGCACTAGATTTAGGAATCTTAAATGTAAGTCAGTTTGGAGACAAAAGGTTAAACTGTAGTGTCATTTCTCTTCAAGTAATTTTTCACCGACCTGCAAGGAAATTTAACTTCCTGTTGCTGAGATTATGAGCTCCCACTCATTCATAAGGGTGGTTTTTTGGTGGTGGTTGTCTTTTTTTTAAAGTGTTTAAAAAAAAAAAAAAAGTAAATAATAGAGGAGTTGTCTTCTGAACTATTTGACTACTGACTACTAATGCAGCAAGACCTATGCATCCTCTGATAAGCCAAAAGGTAGTAAGAGAAATGGTGACTTCTGTTATAGAACAGAAATTTGAGACTTGTCAGTGGTTTCCTTCTGTCGTGTTTACATTGTGCATACATATTGATTCTGAATATTTGCTAAAATTTTAACTCAGATTTTATATTTTGAATGAAAATGCTTCAGGTTCTTGTAAATATCTTTAAGAATAACAAGTAAGTGGTGCTTAAAACGTGCTTTATATCTGAGTTTTTATTTTACTATTCAGGATTTGTATTTTGGGGGAATATTAGTCATTTTCAAGCAAATTCATTGTTTATTTAATAGTATGGTTAAAGACTAGCAAATACAGAAAGCAATAGAAAACTGGTTACTATAGAAGGCTTTCCATAACTTTAAGCTGTAAAGCCAGAAGAGTAAAACCTGTATCTTGGACTCTCTCACTTCATACAAGAAAAAGAAAGACGGAACACTAATTTCAAGCAGATTCTAATTAAAATTCCTGTCAGTTTTAGTACAAACCAACATGAGAACTGCAAAAAGCTCAGGGCTTAATGAGACTGAGGGATAAATGTATTTTCTTCAACTTGGACAATTCAGCCTTATTTTATTAAACTTGCTATTTTATATATAGGAAATACAAATGTGTTTTGACCAATAATCAGAAAGTAGTGTAAACCTATAATGAAAACAAGCGCAAATTCTCATACAGCGCAAGCTCTCAGTGGTGAAGCCATTTGTATGCAATGACTATACTGGCTGCAATCTGATTTTAGAAAAATAGGTATAAACTGCTGATAGATTCGGACAAGATATTTAATACAGAATTCTATTATCAAAGCCTCCTGAACCATTACAAAACGGCAGGTGAGACGTCTTTCACAGATTGTAGATTTTTCCATTTTTCTGGTATCTTTGTGAGCAGTAGGTCTGTTGCAGTTTGGTTTTGCTTGTCTCTGAGAAAACATGGGGATGAAGAGTTAGGAATGGGAAAAGGCAGAACCACTGAAGGTAAGTCACTGAAAGCACTTCAGATGTTAATATTTTTGTAACAGTTATTCAGCTTTTTGTGTTGGTATTATTATTATACAACATGCAGAATGAGAAAGCTATTGTTGCTGAATTTTACTTTCATTACTTTACTGGAAAGAGCAGATGCTGTTCCCCTAAAATGTAAGAACTTCCAGTGTATGTATTGTTAGGGTGATTTTTTTTTTTTTCCTTTTTTTAAAAAGTGATTTTTTTTTTAGTTTGTTGTTGTGGTTTTGTTTTTTTTTTTTTTCAAGAGAGATTGGGCCAACAAGTAGCAGACTATAATGTATTTCACATACATACAGTTGTATTACCCCAAAATGACATTTACACAGACGTGAATGATTAGTTAGAGGTGGGAAAAAGAATGTGAAGAACAAGTGAGGATCGCAACGTTTTTGCGTGCCTTTTGACCGCTTTAATTTTAGATATATTTTCATAGTTTTTCTTCTCTATTTCCCCTTCTTATCTGAATCAGAAAATACAAATCATTATTTCAGTGAAAGGCAATAGAAAGCTACTATAATAAAAACTAGTTATGTCCAGAAATCCCTGCAGAGTTTTCTTGTTTTGTTCTTTAACATGGTTTGGCTCTAAGATCATTCTGTCCTGGCTATAAAGAGAGGGGCATAGATTCACGATTTCTTAACTCTTTTTTTCCATCTGAATATGGAGCTTTTTTTCCTCTGAATTGTAGTTGTTGCCACAGTTCTTGAGATGAAACTGTGTGCGCGTGATTTACAATTTAGAATTCTTACAGGGAGCTCACTGCTAGTAATATATCCATTATTAGCATAAAAGAGATCTTAGCAGAATTGTGAACATTAATTGCAGATGTTAAATGGAAGCAATTTCCTGGGTCATCAGGTCCGATTTCCTGGTTCATCAGGTCCAATTTCCTGCTTTCACAGCAACTATGTCAGATAATCACTTACGTAATTTTATCAAGCATCATCTAAAAAGTAGTGGTGTTTTTTGCAAAAGACTGATTTTTTTTTTTTCTTAAAACAACTCTTCTTTTACTAGATGTTTTATAACCCCTCTCAACTTCATTCAGTAAACCCTGATTGTGTCTCAGTGTAATTTCAGTAAGCCAGGGGAGACAAGTTTGCCTGATTTCCTCGCGTACAACAGGCTTTTCATTCCCTGATTCATATTTGTAAAAATCTTTTCCTAAGTTCCAGGTTTCATCTTACCTGATCGTGGTTAAAATGTACAGTATTTCGGGGTGAGTTCATGACATTCTGCTTATTCTACAACGTACAGATCATCCAGTTTTTCTGTCTGGCGTTACAGTTTTCCTTTTTATTGACTAAGTTTTTCAACTTTGTGTCCTTCGTTACCAGACTCTAGTCTTTGTGCCAAAGTCACTAATGAAGATATTAAAGAAAGTAAAAGACACAGATCCAGTACAGCTCTGAACATGAAGAGCAACTATGGGATTGATGGAAAGTGAGAGTGTTGTTAAGAGCCATGATATGACCCAAATAAGCTAGGAAGGGCAATGCTGCATCTTTGTGTTCTGCTTTCCTAGTTTCTGCAAGAGTTATGCTGATGGCCCTGTTTCTTTCACAAACAAGTCAGCCACCCACTCCTTGAGGTTGCAGCCTGGGAACAAGACAAAGGATACGCCTAGTGGTGTGCACAGCTTTGGAACTGTATTTTTTTCTCCCTTTTTGGATGGATTTTCATTGTGCCAAAATTGACTTATGTGAACAATATTAACTGTGGCTTATTACAATGATACTGTTACTATTTATTTACTCAAGTAGTTGTGAAAGAAAAAGCACCTCTAGAAGAGGTGGTTGTTTAAGTTCCAGACAGTTCTAGAATAATGTGAACTGTTAACTTCATATTTTATTTTACTCTATGTATCCATTAAACCTGCATTATTATTGTGACATGCAATGCGTTAGCAACGAAATTCCAGTTACCTTTAGGGAGGCTCATATGATTATATCAAACAACCAGTTGCGAGAAGCTCAAGCCTAGACTCAGACTGCTGCTATTTATTTGTTTGTTTTTAAGTGGAGAGAAACTGTTTTTGTTGTTCTCTGAAAGACTGTAACAGAGTTGCTGTCACTGCCAGCACTAGCAAGGGTATGTCATTGTTCAATCTTTGCCTTTTTCAGCTGTGATTGGAGCTCTTTGAGAAGTGATTCACACCTGAAAACGGAGTAGTTGAGACTTTAAAATCACTAGTAATTTAATTACTCGGACAGGAACGAGCTTGCTGGGGAAATACTGAAATAGACTGGAATGGAGCAACACCATTTTTGTCATGTCATATTTTTTTCTTTCTCTCTAATTCATCCAAAGTTCTTATCATAAATCTTGCCTTGAAATAGACTACTTAAAGTAATTGACAGAAATTGGATGCTTTATAGCTTTATTTTAATATAGTTTTGATTGTTTTGCCAAACTTGGATAAAATTCTTTTGGAATTTTTTGGGCTGATCTCAGGATGGTGAGCTACTTTGCATGAGTGTCTTCTAGGAAGCATGTGCCAAAATAATTGGCGCATTTTCTCTGCTGTCACTCCAAACATATTCTTGGTCTTGTAGATTTGAAGAACTAAACTTGAGCTTAATTAGCTTAGATACACGTTCAGGGATGATGTTAAGTGAATGATACAGGCCAAAGTGATGGGTCACAACTTTTAACACATACGTGAAAACCTCTTCATAATCAGACATGATCTCATATGAGGACAAGACTCTTCAGTCATCTCCTGTGTCAGAGAGACAGCAGACTCCTTTGATCTGTTTAATAGTTACACTGGGCAGAGTTAGAAGGTTGGCTCTGAATATTTCCTCTTTTACAAGCCGCAAGGTCATTCAGCCTCTGTTTTGTTAAAGGCTGGTACTTGACTGGCTGAAATTAGCCAACCTTCTGACTGCTTTCGACATCAGATCAGTGATGCTGGGCCATGTGAGTACGCTGAATTGTACCAACTGCTGCTCTCCATAGCTCCTGGTACCCATACTAGATAGCTTCCGCTTCACTGATATTCTGTAAATGATGAAAAACCTTCTCATTCTCCCAAAGAAATACTTTCCCCTACAATCACAAACAGCTGCCTCTACGTTCATGTGATTGATACCTTTTCCTGACTTCATCACAGGTGTGCTTCTCCCTGTACATGAACTGAATGAACCAGCTTTGAGGTGGCTCAGAAACCTTTCCAGGTTTCCCTGTCTTCCTGAATTCCAGATGCATACGTCTCTGGGGTGGGCGGGGACCGTGACTTATCCAGAAATCCACTGCAGTTGTCCTGGAATTCCAAAAGGGAGTTGCGTAAAAATGAGGACATATTTTTAAAACTTAAATAGCAAAAGTCCAAAGGAGAGCCCGGAGTATTCAACTGTTTCAGGTGGCTCAAAGGCCATGGAAGGACATCATACTGGAATTTGAGAGGCAATGCATACCACTTCTTAAAGAAAAGTTTACTTTTAAAGTCTTCATGGCTAAAAAAGTGTAGGGGAAGAGAAGCCACTGGAATACTTAAGAGTTTTAGTCATGTTCAGATGAAGAATATAGAATGGATCATAAACTCTGGCAGATTAAATATAGAAGGAAAAAAGTTGAAGGAACAAACGAGCCAAAAAAAATTCAAAATAATCAGTTTTCATTTTAACACATCAGGAAACTTGCTAAAGAGTCTGCCAGTCCAGTTAATGATCCAAGAGCACTCAGAAGTATTGCAGAGAAGCCAAATTAATATTTTGCCTTGGTACAGAGCATGCAGGAAACTGGGAAAATTCCTGCACTAGTGTCCACTTTGTGGTGCTTCATGTCAGAGAGACTGTCTGAAATTGAGGAAAGGGGGTGTGGAAGAGGTTACAGAGCAAACTGACGAAGTGAACAAAAGCAAACTGTTGATACCAGAAGGTATGTAGCCCAAAGTGGTTTTAGAGCCTCCAGCTACTTGCAGATCAGTGACAAACTACATCTGGGTCAGGAAGTATGTGTTTTGTTTGACATCCTTTGGCCAGGAAGTCCTCTCTGCTACCTGTTGTATGACGAACCACCTCCTCCTGTTTGTTTTTTATCTAGTTCCTGCATGCTTTTTTTGAATGCCCCCTGCTCCCTGTATAGGAAGAGACAGTTGTTGCTTCTTTTCTACCCAGTTGTTGGTTCTAATGATTTTTGCAATGGTCAGAATAGAAAGCGGGGGGTGGGGGGGGGAATAGAGTCGGCTCTTAACAGATGCAATTTTGTGTGTGTAAAGTTACAAAGACTAAGGCTGGGTAAAAGGCTCTCCTAAAATTATAGGAAAAATCCTTGTTACACAAACAACGTGTTAGTCTAATTAACATAACACAACAGAAGTTAGTTTTTATTTGCATATTTTATGAGTTAGAGTTCTACTTTTCGAAGAAATTGTAGTGACCCTTTCCAACAGAGCTCTTGGGTGTAGGACGCCTTTCTTCTGAAAGTAGAGCAAGGAGTTTTCTTCTTCCCCCCACCAAAAGCCATTGTTCCAGAATAAGTAATTACAAACAGAAGCAAAATTAGTGCAATCTGATTTAACTGTAAGTCCCTCTGTACAGTCTTGGTTTTGTTTTTGGTCTTGTTGTTAATTTTGGCTCAGCCTTCATTTGTTTGGGAATGCCTATTTAAAGACCTGTAACCTGAGGACATAGTTGGAAACGGTTAATGACTATCGAGGCTAAAAACAGATCAGTTTATGCGTGTGGCTCTGGCTTTTGGTACATCCCAATAGTGTTCTGAATGTAAAAGGAATTTAATACAACTCTTTCCTATTTGATATCATTGGATAATCTGATGACATTAAGTTTAGTCCTCTGCAAAAGGCAAATACAAGGCGAACGCATAGCTCGGCATACCTAGCAGCCTTTTTAGTGATTCTTTGAAATTGTAAAGGCATTGTACTGAACTACAAGCCTGAATTTCATCTGATATTTCTTGAATTGCTGTTAGAATTATTTAGAAAACCCACAAATATAGAGAAGCTTTCATAATAACGTCATCTCTATACTGCTTGCATTGGATGGCTCTTCAAGCTTTGTGAATGTGGCACTTGCACCTGAGATGGGATACAAATGTGGGATATGCCTCTTGTGCAAGCTACACGAGTGAGTTGCAAAATTTAAAGAGCTGGAAACTTCCTGTGGAATCATATCGGCAGTTTCGTCCATCCTTTAAAAAAAAACAATGAGTCATTTTCTATGTATTAGACCTTACATTGAATTTACTCCTATTTGGTAGGCTTGTTATCACAGTCACAGACCTAATTTTCTTTTTTATTGTTGCTCCTAAAGGAGTAGTCTTCAAGGAAGAGAAAAATCCCACCCTCCCTGAGCAGGCGCGTGTAATTACAAACACAGCTGGTATTTACTGTTCTGTGCAGCAAAGAAACTTAAGCTCCCGACAGATTCGTAGCCTCATGGCAATCAGTATGCTTATCTGAACTTATGATTGTCATTCCTTCAGTTACCATATTGCAGGAACTTTTGGACAGAAGAGGCATCGACAGTGAAGCTGGCATTAAAGCAGTTTTTAGCTTTTATAAGGTTTCAGTGCAGTGAGTAACAATGTGTTAGGATTCATGATGTTCATAGCTAATTATCGGTTGCTTTGCTGAAGGGTAATCAGGTTTATTCCTAAACTGCCTTTATTTTGGACTAGTGTACATTTTGCAAGTTGCTTACCACGTACTGGGAGAGCTGTGCAGGAAATAAAACATTTGAAACTGAGCAGAATACACAGGGCCATTTTTGTGCTAATGCTACCCGTACTGTGAAATTACCTTTCTTCAGTGAATAGTGGCTTACGAGATTCTGAAATGCAGTAGAATGATGCAGTTAATCAGCCATTAGCTGTTTTGCTGACATGACAGTACCAAAAAGATAGGTCTTTTGTACAGTTCAGGATAACGTTGGATAAGGTTTTCTGAGCAATTATATGATTCAAACATCTGGGTAAGCTGTTAATTGCTTCTGAATGGTTATTTGCTTCAAAAACTGCATCGTTACCTAATAAAATGATAAAATCATTTGTACGTGCTACATAATATGCGTTATCTTGCTGCATGATCGTGATTTTCAACAAAATAATAAAATATATTTCCTATTTAAAATTCAGTCTGTCTTATAGTCAAACAGATGCTGCCATTGAGCATTTTTTCTTATTGAAAGTAGATTTTAATAAGGAACCAATAAAAATATTAGCTTCAGTTTTTAAGTGCTTTACAGAAAAAATCATATTAACAGGTCCAGTGCACATTTCATTATAAAAATGCACCATAAGCAGTTTATGCTTCTAAAATGCAAAGTAGAAAATGGTTCAGATTGTAAAGTTCTTTGCTGCTGTAGGCGGAGTAGAGAGACTTGTATTTCTGCAAAGGTTTAACCCCATGAAAAGTTACAACTTGATTGATACCGCCTTTACTGCTTCAGTTAGAAAAACATCCATAGTGGTTATTAATATTGGTAATGCAGATGATTTGAAATCATTTACTTCAAAGAGAAGGTATAATTGTTAGCAAAACTTTTACAGCGTCTCTACGCAAAAGAGCGCTTCAGTTTAACATCTGGTGGCATGTAAACAACTATTTGTGTATTTTCATGATCAACACTAACAAAAATCTTAAACTATTGTTTAAAAAACAGTTACATAGGATTAATAAATTAGGACTGTTTTTCCTATCCATTTTATGCATTATGGGCCTATATGAAAACGTAGGCAGACTACTGTATCAAGGTTTTCTTGTTTTATTCTCACAAATTAAGACTCCCCCCCTATGAGCTTACATGTATTCTGGTAAGCCAGATGGCCATCTTGTACATGTAACTATGTTTTAGGTGATGGTTGTGAAGAATTAATGGGGCTTAAACCCAAAACTAGAGCCAAAAAATGGAGGATAATTTCTAGAATTCTGTGTGAAGCTGTGGTATTTTGCATGTAAAGTGGGTACTCCCCCATAAAGAACAAATAACAGATACTAAAGACAATATTTTTCTTCTGTAGTTTTTCTTATTTTTTTTTTCCTTCTAGATTGAAAACCAGTCTTTTTCGTCAAAAGGAGAAGTGGTTAACTTCGTCAATATCGGATTGCACCTTCTCCTTGATAAGTTTAGTATTTGTATAAGGATGGCTTTCTGAGTCCAGCACATCTGTTGATTGTGTCCTTCACAATTAGTGGATTAGTGGAGGATGATTTTCAGAGAAACAGATGAGGAAAACCTATTGGGAGGTCCCCATCTCTACTGTTACTGCAGTGAGGCACTGAAATCCCATTGCAGTTCAGTGAGCATCTCGGCTCACTGAAAAGTCTAGCTGGTAGACATATCCCTGAGGAGATGCTAGAGAGCCTATTGATATACTGAACTGGATATAAGAAAATTTTGGAGCTGGATGTAGGTTTATGAGTCATCAGAGAATAGGATGAGGTTGTGATCAGGGGAATGAATTATCTGATTCAGTAAAAGGCTTTAAAGGGAGATGAAGAGAATACAAAATGCGTCATAAAACAGTGCCACACAGAGACAACTAAGCTATTGCTAAACCAAACGGGGCATGAAAAGCAGGACATTTTATCACAGGCAGAATACTGTGCTAGCACAGTTGTATTTCTGGTATCAAGGTAGGTAGCTGTGATACCCTTGCACACCATAGCATTTTGTCAGGCGCTACTTCAGATGACGTAACGGTCAGAAATACCGAGTTCATTGTCTTAGTGGTTATGCGTCTTTTATTAAAATGACAGCGATTCCGATACTTGCCTCAGTTTTTCTCTGCCTTTTGGCAAGGAGTCTAAGCGGTTGAATCCTGAGGGAGAAAACACTATTTTGGTATCCTCAGCCATCGTCTTTTCTGTCTGATTAGGGGGCATGTGTCTAGCGTACAGATGGATGAATAGATAAATGCATAAATAAAACTGTGGAAGGACTCTTCATTTATTTTGTTTGTAAGCTGCATCCGGAAATAATTGTTGAAGATGAAATGAAGTAATTCTTTCCTGATTTTTGTATGGAGAAAGCGCAGGACAAGGGTCTATTTAATCTGATGTTCATAGTTAACTCTGTCTGTCTTTCTCAGTGTGCCTGTGTGCATTGCTATACCAACTTTACCTTAAAAATAGTCCCCATGTTCTTCTGATAGCTCATAATATATCATATTATAGGATTAAGAACCTTATATGTCCTTCTCTTCCCCCAACTAAATCGGGGAATTGGAAGAGTTACTATCTATTATAGAAATACTATCACCTGATGGTGAGAAGGGATTTTTTTTTGGAGGCTTAGAACTTTGAGAGAAGTATCTTCCAGTTTATTGTTAGCTGCTGTTAATGACATGCCTGACCTTATGTGAAAATTTAAGGGTGTGTGTTTTTTTTTTTTTATTTTAGCATTGAGCATACAAACAGCATCTGTTTCCAGACATTCCAGAAGTAGCTTTACCTCCAGCTTTAATGTCTTCTTTTGAAGAGACTTTCAAATTGTGATTACCTCCACCTTTGTAGTTTAACTTTTGTTATACTTATGGCTTTGTCACTGCTACCACTCCAAGTTTGTAAGCAAATGCTTTATACAGGCCTTTATACAGGCCAAAAGATGTTTAAATTAATGATTTTAAAAACATCTTCCAATTTTTAACGATGCAATTAAGTTAAATTTAGCTTTATTAGTCAAGATAAACATTGGCGCTGTCACTCCTGCCTGTTTTATTTTTACATTGATCTTCCTTTGATCTCATCTGCTAAAGAGGCAACTCTGTAATTTGTATTTAAGTATTTAAAGTATGAAATTTGAGGGCATTAGAGCTCTATCAGACAGTTTTGGTGATGAGAAACAATGTGAAATTACTCTCAGGGAAACAACAGAGCTACTGAACTGATCTGAAAGGTAGCAATAATATTTATTTCAAGGAAATTAAATAATTGCTTCCCACTTTGTTGCATTTTTATTATGGGGCAATAAGTCAAACTTCTCAGTCATGTTAGGAAGAAGATAACGCTTGAAAAATTCTTTTGAATTTGCTTGTTTTTCTCATTACTGACCTAGACTACTCAGCTTGTAGTTCTCAGTTGTAGTTCTGCTGAAGTTTTAGAATAACTTCCCTGACATTCAAAACTTCAGATGAGGAAAAAAATAAAATGCCCCCACTAACCCTACAATGAATCTGTGGGATTCCAAGCAAATGCCATCAAATAAAAACCACCTGCTTAAAGAAACGTGCTCATTTTTGTATTGAGCAGTGGAAGGCAATCGGTTTTTAATACTAAAAGATAATTTATACAACAAAAATGATCACCTCCTTTCTGTGTAGTGATCATTACTCCTCCTTTTCCCTCCTTACAAAAGCAGTACCCTGGAAGTGATAGGGTAGCCTCAAAATGTGAATGAGTTAGATGGTTTCAGATGTGACTTCTTTGGACTACTTCTAGAACTGCAGAAGACTCGGCTTACGTGGAGTCAAACTCCGGTGTGACCGTGTGTCTTAACAACAGTAGTGGTGGTTAAAATAGGACAGCTAGTATGTTTCTGTATGTTTCTGTGTTCTGATATTTTCCAAATGGGGCAATTGTCTTTTTGTCTCACGCATCCAACTTTTTCTACTAGCAATCTGCAGCAGAGAATCTCCCTGCCCTTAGCAAGTAATAAGAGACTCCAGTCTTTTATTACAGTGACCAGTATCGTCGTGCCTTTAATAGAGGCTCTGGCTGTTTGTTCAGCTAGAGGGTGGTCCATCAAACCAGCAGGCCAGCGTGGAATAAGGATGTATTCCGTTAATACAACTGAACATTAACAGAAGGAGAGAGCGGGCAGGGGTGCTAGACTTCATGAAAGGAATGAATGTTTGTAGCTTCTGGATCTTATTTTTGTCCCATAGTGTTTCCATCAGAGCTCATATACACAATTGAGGTATTGCATCCTACTGAAATAAGGCATCAGTATCTCAAAGCTTCCGAGTTTAGCTAAGGAGAGGTAACTGGTAAAATCGTTGTAATTCCTCCTTGTACTCAAACCTCCAGAAGGACAGAGTGTGATTCTCTACCTGAGCTCCAGGAGTGTCTGTTGGTTATCCTGTGTGGATCATTCATTGGTAGATGTCTTATTGAAGTTAATATTTCCAGGTTATTTTTCCCGATCCGTATGTTTTATACTACCAAAAGGCTCCAAACAACTTGTTTGTTCCTAATATTTTCCTTTCATTCTGTCCTTTTCTCTTCCCTCCCACGGCAACTTTGATTGGGCATTAGGTAGTTTTCAAAGTTCCTTCTGTGTTTAGTTGAGTATAGCGTAGGTGCACTGAAAAAAGTTTTACGTCTCAAACGTATCCAGACGTAACAACTCGAGTTTGAATGTAAATGATAACAATGCAGAATAAAGCCATGGTAGATATTGTAGAGAAACACCATTAAAAATATGAAAACGCAGTAAGTGTTTCTGCTGGTGTTGGTGAAATTCGTGTTACGCTGTACAGAGGAGAAGAAAAAGAATATATTTAGGTCTTTCACAGTTAGAATGTTAAGATCAGATGCAGTTACAGCTATTGTAGCTGAACTTGATCATAGTAACTGCTTGAGGCTTCAGTGTAGTGACGAAAACAAAAATGTTCAGAGATTTTCAGCAGATTAATATAAATCTGTAACTTTGGGAAAAACTTGATACAATCCAAACTTCCATTAAGCGGGTAGAGGCTTCTGATAAGAGTCCTTTTTTGGCACATCTTGAAGAAGTTTTTCCTATGTCTGCTACTATCACTTTTTTTTTTTCCCTTTAGAGTAAACTGTCTTTAAATACAAGTTTGTTTATTGTTTTGGTTTCACTCTGGAAGTGGTGGCAAAGGTCACTTGAAAAAGTTCTAATACACTTTCCAAAAGTTTCCCCAGGGTATGAACTTTGGACTACTTTAAATCCCAAATTAATGAGTACTCGGACTCGCAAATAATGCAACCTACAAAATATGAGAGATGGAAGACTTTTTTTACTTTTTTTATTGTCATCCTTTATCCCACAAAGTAACTCACTCATCGTGTTGTCCCACAATGGTATACAAAAGGTACTAGAATTAACCTTGTGGATTTTGTAATATGATGCATTAAAATAGAATTATTTACCTGCTGGTGCTGTTTGAAGGGTACAGTTATTAAATCTCTGCATTTGAGAAGTTGTATGAGATAAATACTTAATCAGAAGAAGCTCTTTTTCTTATCATCCAATAACATTTACTTAATATGATGGTCGCTCCCCCCCCGCCTCCCCCTGAAAATCTTAAATTCTGGTTCCCTTGTTGTTTTATGAAATTGTTATCCTCTTTGCAACCGCTTGCAAAGGGAACTGGACAGCAATTCCGCAATCATGCTTTCACGGAAGTACCTCTGTTAGATGCATTACTAACTTTTTAATTCAGAGGAGAAACACAAATTATGACGGTGGGAACACCACAGAGTTGCTGGAGCACACGCCTTTCCTGCAATTTAGGTATGGCCTCACAGTCTTTAGAGAAGAACATAGTTTACTGAGCAATCGTGTGTTGGCTAATATAGCCTTCTGCAAAGGGCAGACTTATAACACTGTAACTTAATTCCCCCATGACATCATTACAGTCATGTTTACACACCATTACAGATAGTGTTTCTAAGATAGTACATCCTTATATGTGTATATTTTAGCCTTAATATTTTTTTAGAATATAATTTCATATTTTAGTTTGATTCTTAACAAAAGAATTAAAGTTAACTTCAGTATCTTTTCCTGGTAAAAGTAAAATATCACGTATACCTTAAAAGGGCAAAAGTATATTGAAATCTGAGGTGGCAACCTCTGCAGCTCTCCAGCAAAGATCAAAACAGTTCAAAGGAGATGTATCTCTGTCAAAACAATTGGCCTTTGAAGCTATTATCAGGGGAAGGCACCTCAAAGTCCAGTTAGCGGAACAAGAAGAAAATGATTTTCATAGTGACAATTAATCAGATATCAGGCCATCTGTGTCAGGGTAGGAATCTGTAAGCCAGAAGTCCTCTTCCAATAGTTTCCAGGTCTCCAGTTAAGAGGAGAAAAGTCTATTAGTGGAGTCTCCTTGAAAGTCCATTAAAAGCTATCCTGGAAGCTGTCCATGTACTTTCACAGAACCAGTCCTCACCAATAATGCTTCTGCAGGTGGGACAAAAATTGGCGACAGTAGTAACATAAGCTTTCTGTTTTCTCCTTTCCATTCTGATTAACATCTCATTGCATAAAGTTTTTGTATATATTTTGTGTGTGTGTATATATATATAAAAGTATTATATAAAAGTATTATATATATATGTTAGTATTTTGTATAAAGTATTTTTTCCCCGTATTTTTCATTTTATAGCCTTTCGGAGAACTTCTGGAACTTAAATAGGTTTAGTGCTTAAAACTAGATTTTACTTACCTTTTCCAGTCAGGGTAAGTCCAGATGTTACTAGTATGGGTAGAATTTAAGTTTTTATCTGCCAAGGTTATGGATGCTATAATTTTATTCAAGTTAGTGGAAAAAATGGGAAACTATTGCCGTCCCTTAAATTACGGAGATTACTGATGGTCAGGTCCATGAACAACAAGCACATCTAAAGCAGGGCTAAGGCAACCTTGGCACACTTAATTAAAAACTGTGACCAAATGCACCCTGCTTAGTGCTTAATCTCTTCCGGGCCTGTGGGCGCGCCCAGGTGTGACTTGCGCTCACAACCCCTTACAGGCCTCAATTCTACAGTGTGGTGCTGTGCACACTCAAGGTGGTTGTGGCTTGAGTAGCTGGTTCCTGTTGCTACCCCCAGCTGCACAGAAATTAAGTGATGTATTTCCTGAAAAACTAGTTTCTATTACACATGCTCACATAAACAGAGATAGGTCCTTACAAAATACAGCCCTTCTACTTTCTTCCTTTGTCCATGATTTACAGAAAGCAGAGCTGGGGTAGCTGGCATACAAATGTAATGCGCATGTTTTCAGTCCAAGAGGCCAAACTACCAGGTTTCCATTAGAGCTCTGCCAGCCTACAGAAGAGGATGCAGGATTCTTGAGGTCACAAGGAAAGCAGCAGATAAGATGAGCCTCACTCTGAAACTTTGCAGTTAAGGCACTCGGCTAGCTGGGAATGGGGAGAAGGCCAGTATCTTGCAGCTTGTGATCGTCTTTAAGATACTGTGAAATGGCATCAGTGAAAATCCATATCCAGAAAGTCTCTTAGCGAGATGTTAGGATGATGACAAATTTAGATTCAATGAAAAGCAATTAAAAAAAAATTTGAGCTTTAACTGAACAAACTTACAATTTTATTATAGTTAATAAAATCATAACAATGATTTTGTAGTTTGTTTAAATAAACTTATTTATGCTTGCTTTCATTACCCATACCCCAAATGTGATTGCTATTTACATTGCTATTTACATTGTATTATGGCTATTATTTTGTTTTTATGAAGTCCAAGGTTTATGTGTATGAATATTCCAGAAATGTTAGACCAGTCGTTTGAGTTTTGACTTCATGAAATCTGTTAGCAAGTCTGTTTTAGTCAGCTAAAATTCCCTGGAGGCACACCTGTGTCGCAGGTACATTGGTATTACAGTTTGGGGTTCCCTAAATATCATCCTGGCGCTTCCTGCTTGGTTTCACTGGGAAAGTATTTTGTGTTCCCAAGTGGTGCACATGAGTATACCACTCAGAACCAAGTTTGAATAGCAGGCAGACTTGCACCTTAAAAAACCCTGGGTATTATAAAAGTTTGTACAGTAAACCACTGATGTAGGTACACCCTTGTCCCCTCTTAGAAAAGAAAAGAGAAAAAGTATTGGTGTTCTGAATGCTTAGTTTCGTGGGGGTGGATAAGTAACAGATTGGAATTCTGAAGGCACCAGGAAGGCTGTTGTCCTAACTTGTTTCTAGTATGGAGTTACCGTGCTTTTTTCAGGAAAGCTTTGGACTATAGAAAAGCCCACCCTTGCTTTAAGCGTTATCCTTTGTGGGGTCATTGCTATGTTAAACCATTTATTTGAACAGAAGGGTTCCCTGTGTTCTGTCGGATTGTCTTTCACACATATTGGTGAAGTTGAGCCTTCATCAGTGCCTTGAGTTGCAGAATTGAATGTTTTCACCTGTTCACTGTCCTTTATGATAAAAATAAAGGAAAATATAAACAGTCTCCGTGAATATAGCTGTTAAGCTTTTGGACTTTTTGCGAAGTGTGAGGATCATTGAAAATCTTCACCCATTTGCATGGGAGCAGAGAACATAAAAGTTACCTGACTGAAGAGGCTGAGTAAAAAGCTGTATCTTAAATTATCCCCTTGAAAAATGACTGTAGGGGAGAAATGCTTTCTCTGTATCTCCTGATGAAAATATTCCTCTTAGTATTCAATAACTTAAGTTAATAATATGTAATTATTTCACATGGGAATTTCTGCCCCATTTGTGCTGCTCCAATGCTGAAAACATAGCCAGGAACAGTTACCACAGTATTTAACTTCTGATGTTCTCTGTCTTTTTAATTTCCACTACGTAATTGGTACAATTTTTGGAGGACTGTTTCTCATGTGAGCAAAGTGAACAAAGTGGTAAACCTTAAAAGAGAGCGAGCGAGGACAGAGAGCAGTTGCCAGGACTTTATCGTTTATCATTTGTTGTACTGCTTGTGAGAACCAGCATTTCACTTTCTCTCTCTTTACGGTCAGTTGTAGGCTTTCTGCTTTGTAAAAGCCAGCAGCTGGCAGTTGTGGTCATCCCAGGGAGTTATGAATCGTTCTATTTATGATGTGATAAGAGGAAGGAAAGCAGTCTGAGCATGAAAGATTGATAAAGGCAGGGATAAGAAGAGAGATGAAGATCAGAGGTATGGAATGGCTTTTGGATGAAGAACAGCTGCTTTAGACAATCTCTTCAGCTTGGAAAAGCAAGAATTGGGTAGATAGCAGAGGGGAAAAAAGGGGGGGTTTTATGAAATCATGAAAAAGGTGAAGTAATAACTGGAGGGCGTCAAATGAAACAAGCAGACCACAGGTTTGAAACAATCAAAAAGGATACTACTTTACAGCGTGTGTAGGTAATCTGTGCAGCTTTTTGCCACGGGATTTTAGACATGCCAGCAATTTACATTGGTTCAAAAAAAAAAATCTAGACTTATTCACAGTAATATCCTTTCAAGGTTATTAAAAACAACAATAGCACATTTGACTTGTGATCTATAGGCAATTAATTGACCAGAGGCTGGGAAAATACTGTCATATCTGATACTGATATCACTGTATGCTTGCCCAGCTCTCGTACTTTTTGTAGGAATCTTCTGTTGGCCAGGATCGCCGACAGATGGAGAGATGGACCTTTGTTCTGATCTTGCTTAGCCGTACTTACGTTCTCGCATATTCTTACCGATTGTGAGACCTAATTCTAATAGTGAGCAGGGTGTTTTTTTTTTTTTTTTTTTTGGAGGAAAAAAACCTACCTGTATGCTACCTGATATACTAATTACTATGTAAATAGAAGTAACTGATGAACCCAAGTTCAATGCAGAGCTTTGTGTTTCACTGTTTTGGAGAGATGCAGCGTGGTGTATGCTAGAGTTTTTACGGTATAGTGTGGCAGAGTGCCTGAGTTCATACTGAAGTAAGAAGAAATATGAGGGGGAGACAACAGAAGGCTGATCCCTGGGAACACTGGTGCTGCTTCAGTGACAGTAGTGAGCAGCCGCTTTTGAGGGTGACCCGCTTCTGAATCAATTCAGAAGTCTTCAGCCAAAAATATAAACATAAAATATATATTAGATCTGTTTTATAATTAGGTTCTCTTAGAAGTTAGGACGTGGCTCACAATAAGCCAATTAGGATAGTGTGAAAACAGTTGCACATAATCACGTGTTCTGTTGCATTTTATCACCCATACTGTGTAGCATTACATATGGTGTCCGTAGTCTGGATTGAGGACCACTTGTAGATGTTGTAAAGAAAAAATGGTACCCTCGCATAGCAACTTACCAAAGGTTATGTTTTTATTACTTGCGGTGTGCTGTTATGCTCTATGTTTAAATTGTGTTGTGCATAAGCAGCACAATTTTTAATTGAAGCTTCAATTTTTAATTTAAGTTTTAGTGTATATTTGTTCAAAGTTATCCAAGGATTTGGTCTTACAAGCCCTGATAGTATACTTGGCAGTATTTAGGATACTCTGCTGTAGAATGACTGTTTCAGTATTTATTTCTAAATTTCTTACCAATGAGGATTTTTAACCAGTTTAATTATCGTGTTGCCACCTCATAATATTCTTTACTAACTGTATTATAGTCAGCTTGTTTGTCCTCTTCGTTTAGCTCTTTTCTTGAAGAAACACGGTACTGGCTGAACCACCGTTGTAACTGTTAGCTCCAGTAAAATACAGCATATCATTGGATGCTAAGCCCGACAGAAGGTCTCACGTCAGTTAATAGCGCGAGTGAACCAAAGACCCCTAGGATAAGAAAAGCAGGGGAGTAAAATGTCATGTGACAAGATAAAGACGTCATAACAAGATTATGCTTATAGGCCATTAAACTTCTTCAGAAATGATCTCAGGATTGATGAGAGCTGACATAATGGAGAGAGTCCTAAAGATTGCAGTAAATAATTGCTTTATGAGTCATGAGGATTTGTTACTACTATTCCTAAAACATATTTC
The DNA here is from genome assembly GCF_040807025.1 of Struthio camelus. NCBI lineage: Eukaryota > Metazoa > Chordata > Aves > Struthioniformes > Struthionidae > Struthio > Struthio camelus. The sequence goes on from NC_090945.1 coordinate 21,500,468, forward strand.
TTCTGTGCTGAGGTCGTACCCCAGACAAGGGGAAAGCGTCATGTGGCCAAATTCTCTTCGGCTCTCCCTCAGAACAATAACGTCTGTGTAAACAGAGGAAAATCTGGCTTCCTGTGTAGGAGGCAGTACTTTGCTTTAGTTCCGTAGTTCTTCTCAAATCAGTCTTTTGCATTCCCCTCGTGGTCTTTTATGATCTCATTACATTGAATCACACAGGATTATGTCTGAAATCCTTTTTTGAGAAGATCACAAACTCGTATTGAGAATTTTTTTTTTCTTTTAGACAGTGATTCTACTTTACGTGTGCAGGGGCAAATTCCTGAAATAGGCTGTCACTTTCATGCATGGGTTAGTAGGATGTGCATATCTGTCCTTACTGGTGATATTAGTAGGTCAAAAGGTTTGTAAGGAGGTTGAAGCTTGTATAGACTGTTTTTGGTAGATTTCATTAGCAAAGACCTCTGGGGAGATGAGTAGAGTTTGGATATTATTTAACATCTCAGTCACCATTGTACTGTTTTAAATCTCTGTCAGTTGTGGCTTCTATGCAGATGATGATTTGTAATTATTGTCTTATTGAATCGTCTTTCTGCCAAACCTAGAAGCTTTATTTACATATAAATTCCAAGCAGCTGTTGTTGACAAATAATGTTATATATATTTATATTTATGTAGTGTAAATATATATTGTATACATGTACAGTTATGAGTTTGTCACTGAGTGTAGCCTACTCAAGGAAGTCATCCAGACAGAGAAGACCTAACTGCATCTGCTTAGTTCAGATGAGCCAGATTAATTTGATATGGGCTGGACAGTGAAGGAGAGGTTGATGCACTTTGTTACAATGTTATGCATTCTAACATTAACGTTTTTAGTGGGCGCCAGAGGCTGATGGGCGAGCGTAGAAGACTAGTAAAGCTACTGGTGGCCTATGCCAAGGAGTTAGTGTAGAATGCAATAAATATTTAAAACGGTAGCCCCTTGGCGGGCAGTGCCATACATGGATGTCCAACACCATGTAGAAGCTGTAGCCTGAGGGCAGGAACTCGCACGTGTATCATCCATGACCCTGCCAGTTCGACTGTTAGGAGCGAGTGCCCTGTTCCCCAGGGTCACTCACACTGGTATTGGACTCGTCTAAACTGGACTGGTGAGACTGGTGTTCTGACGTATGGGTATGATTGTGTTTTGTAGAATGCTGTCCACCTGCAATACCTATCCTGCCCAGTAAGTAAATTTTAGATTGTATGTCACTGAAATGGGTAGCTTTGTTGTAGTGACCACCGAAACCTAGTCTCCTTGACGTGCTAATAATGCATATCAGAAACTTTTCAGATTTTGATACTTACACGCAAGAGCTTTTTCTTTTGGCTTAGAACTGTTTGCCCTGAGGATCTGGCGCCTGTTTCTTCCAGGTTAGGCCTAAGGTAAAAGGTGGGCTAAGGAAACCTCAAATTTGGAGAAAGCTAAGGGTCGCTGGCTGGTGAGAGGTCCTTGGAAGCTGACTGAAGGCTAGCCTCAGTGTGGGCATTTGTCTCTTCTGCTGCTGCGGTACAGGGATTGGTGGACTGTAAAGCAGTGGTTGCACATCAGGGCAATAGTGGGAAGGTGTAAGAAGGCTCCTGTCTTTTGAGAGCTATGACGTGACCTCAGTCCATTAACAATCTGATTTCCCGAATGCAAATCATAGGCCCTATCCAAGCTGCGTTGGAGGGGCATCTTTCCTTTAGCTTTCTTCTTTTCACTTTTCTGCTAGCCAGTGTTTCTTACTATCGTGCAGAAAGTATATTAATAATGAATAGTAAGGTAAGATGAACTGATCTTGAACACACCTGATAGTTTCAGTTTTCTGTGATATTCATTCACCTGAAGTTAATGAATTGTACATGAAAGGCTCATTGTATTTGTAGTTCTGCTGCATATTTTATGTCCCTGAAAAAAGGTAGCTGCTGCAGTGCTCATATCGGCTCCAATATGTATAGCAAGAACTTCCAAATTCCTGTATTCCTAGCGTAAGTAGGATCCTCATCTATAAAAGGATGATTTAAAAGAGTACTTGCTAATACAGTTTCAGCCTGTACAGCTACTTAGAGGGGTAAAAATCTTTGTCTGCTCTCTGAGTTAGACGGAATGGAAGTCGTTAAGCTTATTCCATTACAGGATGCATTGGACTTTCATGAGCGCTTTGAAAGGCTTTGAAGTTTAGTTTTGGGGAGTGTATGGAATTCAAATACTACTTCCAAACGCTACAAACTATTTTGGTTGATAAGTCATTTTGACAGCTTCATTGGCCTGTTGCCTCGTTGAGATGTCTTGTTCATGCAGCATTGAAAGACTTGTTATGTTGAGTATTTCTGTAAATATCGATGTAGTATATGATAACTTGCACCTAGTAGAGGGCAAGAGAATATTTCATGTTCTAGCCTGGGAACAGCAGAGCTTTTAATCTAGTACTAAGCAAGGCTCAGGGTAGAACCTACTGAAAAAGCCCCAAACCCTGAAAGTTAATTTTTCTATTTTTAAGTAGTAATCTACTGGTTTAAGAAGTATATATTTAAAGTACAGTGATACTAAAAGGCCCTGCTTAGGAGCCTCTCGAGTTAGACTTTTAATAGACGCTGAAGAAAATATTGCCCCTGCTGTAAGCAGAAAGAACGTATTTAGGGCTGTCTCTGAAAGTACAAAAATTTAAGGCAGTTGGACAAGCATTTTTACAGCAAGTTTGTTGGAAGTAACAATATTAGTAGGAAGCTAATAAGTTCCTGAGAACTGAACTGGGAGCTTCAGAATTTAAGCTTAGATGGGAATTTCATTTTGGTTTCCAAAATGATACATTGATATTTTGAGGTAACATGGTTTGGGAATTTCCCTTGCATGTAAAAAGTTGATATATTTCTGTTTTCTGTCAGTTTTACTATTTCAGTTGAGATTTCTCTTCCACAGGTGTTTGGTTTTGTTTTGTTTTGTTTTTTCTGACAAATCCTAATCCTAGAAGGTCTTAGCTACAGATTCTTTAGTGTTTTGAGTATGAAAATCAGCTTATGTGCAATGATCCTGTTCTCTCTGCTGGAGATGAGCAAACAGATTCAGTTAGCACAATTTACACCTTGCCCTTGCATGGGTATTCAGACCTTTCTACAAGGCTTACCTTTCCTTTTAAAGGGAAGTGGCTTAGCAGCATTGTTAGAGCAGATGAAGAATCGAAGGTGAACGGTGGTTATGCCTGTGCAGAAAATAAGGAATAGGACAGTCAGCAAAGAAGGAATGGAAGGGTGGTGGTAGAGGAGAAGGAGGACTAGAAAACAGTGATGGAAAATGCAGAAGTATGAGCGTTGAAGGAGATAGTGCGGAAACGTTTAGGAAGGGGAAACACAAGTCAAGGAAAGATGATGTTAAAGGAAAATAAACAGCATTAAAATATTCTAGAATGTTCTAGAATTCCACAAAAAGGGACGAGAATAACATTTTATATAATTGCTCTATTAATACATTCAGTTCAGGTGGATTTTCAGCACAGTCAGTGCAATTTGGTGCCCCCGGCTCTTTATGAAAGCTGAAAAAGGAGCAGCTCAAGTAAGGAAGCGTTAACTCAAACTGAACTATGCACTACCTGGTTAATACGCTGAAAGGGAGACAGACTGTAGGTTTTTTTAATAGAGAGCGACAGTTTAATTTGGCAGAGTAGAGCTGAAACGATACTTAAACCCAGGAGAGAGTGCTGGCATCAGCAGCTCCAGAGTAGTTGAAAACAGAAACACAAATAATTAACAGATAAGCTCCAGCTATTAAGTATTTTAAAATTATTTACTTTTGTAAAGTTTTTCTTCTCCACTCAATCTCAGAGGTATGTTTTTTGCAGTCAGCCTGGTTTTGCTTACTGAAAAGATAGCAAATATATGTAACTTTTGTATTTTATGAAGGAAAAGTGATCTAGTTTCAGGTACACTCAGAGCATTTGACTCATTAATAGTTTTTTTTTTTCTTATAGTCATATTGGTATTTCCTTCCCAAGATACAGCAGCATCTAAAAATAAGTGTATTTCTTTCCAGTCGTTGGGTTCCATAATGCCAGATGATCTATATATATTAAGAAATACGTGAACAATTGTAGCCTTGTCAACAGGGCATTCTTTACGAATGTGCAGCTTTATGCAACAACATTGAGTTTTTACACAACTCGGTTGTTCTCTATGCTTATAGTAAACAGCATTCAGAAAGCTATTATCATGATAATGATATATAAAATACTACTTTTTTTTTTTTTGCCCATTTATACCATTTCTGTTGGTGGTGCAGCAACTTCATAAGGTGGACGTTTGTTGCAGGTTGAACTTCTTAGTTCAGCCACATGCTGGAATCAGTGCTGCCAATTTCCGCTTCAAAGATGTTAATATGAAAAGATCTCTGTTTTCAAAATTTCGGTTGTGTATTTCAGCCTACAAGAGATGTTGCTAACTCAGCTGGTGATTTCGGTCAAGAAATTTGTTTAGGGTAATGATAGCATCTTGTTAGGGAAGGCGAGGCAATTTTGCCTTGACACAAAAAAAAAAATACCTGCACCTGCAAAAATGTGATTTTGCCCTCTGTTCCTGCTCAGTAATTAGGATGGAAGCGTGTTTTCCTCTCATTCACAGTAACATAATTTGGAAAATGTTTCTTATTTCAGGAAGGTATACGCTCTTTATAGGGAACTATAGTAAATTTAATTTCTATCCGAGCGCTCTGACTTCTGATTTAAGTAGATTTCTAACAGCAGGTGCTAAGCACAACAGAAATAATATTGGTATTTCTCCTTCTTCTGATGATGATTGTACTGTATTTCGGTATAGAATACTTCTTGACTAATGGTTGTTTTACTGTAGCCTCAAATTTAAAAATTGTTTAGTAAATCAGCAGGAAGATGTCTCATCAGTACCACTGTATACTTGGAGATGGGCCAATGTCCTGAGCAGAGCCTCTGCCAACAAGTAAAACTAGTTACGTTAAACTAGTTACGAATTGTAGAGTAATTTAGGTCAGAAGGGACTGCTAGAGATAAGCTAGTCCAACTTCCCACTTCAGGTGGGTCTAACTAGATTAGATAGCTCAGGGCTAGTTGAGTTTTGAGTATCTCCAAGGAGGGGGATACTGTAATAAAAGGGTCTGGCAGTTCAGACATGTACTATCTGTTCTTTCTTAAGTAACATAACTCATTACAAAAGCAGTACACGTGGTAGATGCTGCCAAAAAGGTGGCTGGATTCATTTGTGGCACGGCTTCCACTACCCTTTGTGAAATGTGAGTAAAATAGGATGTAATGTTCTTACCTTTTATTTCACCAACTGATGTGTTTAAGGGAAGGGCCCTCACAGCAGGACTTGACTGTAACGGATGCTTCAGCTTGCAGTGGAGCTAAAACGATTGTCCTGAGGTAGGAACAGTCCCAGTCGTTTCAGAGCTAACGCAGATGCCAAAAGTGACGTGAATTTATTTATTTCACTGCTTTTAGAAGTGTGGGAAGAGTAATGCTGTTTAAAAAACAAAAACAACAACCAAAAAGCTTCTGTGAACGCATTAGGAGCACAATTTATGTTCTTTTGCCAAAGCTTGCCAACTCTTTGAAACAAGAAGTAGCCCCCGTGTTCTGTTGCGTATTACTCTCTTTTCGTGTTACTAGTTTTTGTGTAATACCCAGCTCTGCAGACTAAAATTCCTCTGTGTTGCCGTATAGGGTAGTGAAGCTTGCTGAAGCAAATTCTTAGCGTGATTTTTCTCCCAGTGTGAAAAATTGAAGTCTCAGCCTTGTGATAGTGATGTCTTTCCCTTTGGAGTGACTGTTGTAATTAAGGTACGTAGGCCTAACAAGGCGTTCAAGTGAGTTATTGTGGAAATCCATGGCAACAGCAGGTACCATCGGTCTGTAATTACCTGAAGCATAGAGTTGGGGGCGGGGGGAGGGGAGATTCTGCAACTTATATTAGATGTGAAAACAGCAGACTGATAGTGCATACCTTTTTTTGTTTTGTTTTTTTGGAAAGCTGAATTACTGAAGTAAAAGATGTAGAATTCCTGTTCTAACATGGCTTATTATATAATGCCGTAGTGAAAGAAAGATATAGGACTGAAGTACTTTTAGACTTAAGATAATTAAGTTGACAGATGTTCTTGTTCTTTTCTTTAAGTGTCGGATTGGTTCTCATTATTTTACAACCTGTTGTTCAAACATAATTGGTCAGGCATTACTCTCATCAAGGCACTCTCGTCCACGTGCCTTAGCGTCTCAGATGCTAATCCCGGCAGTATTTTATTACATTCTTATTAATGAAAGAAGAAATATATTGTCACTTTTCTTATTTTTGATGTCGGCAAAAAGGTTACTAGCAGAGAATGGCGCTTGATTTCTGCGTTTTCTGAGTGTTTTCAGTTTTAACTTTCAGGAAGCGTTGTCAAGGTTTCTTAGAGCTAAGGGAAAACTTTCTTATTTGAAGAGATTGTTAAATACAACCAGTTAAAATCCATTCACCTCCATTTGAGTTCCACAATATTTTTTTCATGTGCGTTACTTGAAATCATTCTTGAAAGAGCCTGACAGCCTCGCTGTAGTGTTTCTTCTGGTTGTATATGCGTTCTTGAGAAATATGTCCTGTAATAGATTGTTCTTTTGCCCCATCTTGATCTGAGGAGTACAATTACATGCGTTATTGACTTTTAGTTTGTGGTAACTTCAATTTTTGTGCATGTATGTACACAAGAAAATGTATGTACAGATACATTCATGTACAAATACATACATGTATATTCAGGTATATGTAGAAATACATGTTTAGTATGCAAATTCCTCTGAGGGTTTTTAATTTACTATTCAAGCCTCATAACAAGGACTAAACGAGGCACATCCTCACTACTGCACGGAGAAGTCAGCTAGCCTAAATCCTAAGAGATTTAATCCTGTACTTTTTATTGTATAGCTATATATGCTACAACAAAAAAATCTACTAAATCTAAATAGATCTTCTTAAATCAATCGTACTGTGAGCTGCACTGAAAGCAGGCAAGTAAGATACTGCTCGTCCTTGTTTTGAAAGGATGTGAAGGCATATGTGATACGATCCTGTTGGCTGGTTGGAGAAGACATAGGACTCTTAAAAAGTAACAAGATGTAAAAATTAGTAACTGCTTTTGCCTGCTGCTAAGGTATTACGCTCCCATCCTGCCTAGCTTTATAGATGGAAGGAAAGTGAAAGGTAATAGAACTCCATGTTTGGTGTCTACAGGAGACCAAGCAGATTAAAAGCCTGTCCTGGCTCTGCTGCAGATATGTTTTGGGGGAACTATGTGTTGCATTCATGAAGCAAAAGGAAATAAGGAGGTATGGGACAACCAGGAAAAAACAAGTCCCTGGCCTCCCTGAGTACGCACGTGTTTGTGGCCAAGGAGTGTGTGTTAGCGAGTTTTGATTTTCATTCTGTAAGGGGGGCAGTCTGCACTTCCATACACTGTAGTCTTCATAACAAAATTTCTATGTGATCCAGTCCACAGTCATTGCTGTGTTGTGAAAGAGGATCGGTCCCCCACTGCAAATTCTACTTTGTGAGAACTGGTTGCTGCACGTGGTAGGTGGCTGTCAGATGCTTTGCCTTGGGTGGTTAGTGAATAGCAGAGGTTGTTACTCTTGCAGTATCTGGTTGCCAGGTTCAGTCGCGTGTTTGTGCAAGGAGTGGTACATCAAGTGATATTCTAATTCAGAAGGTCTTTTCTACCAGTTTGCTAGAGCGCTTTAAAATCTGTAGGCACGTGGAAAACAACGTTTTCCCCTCAGTAGCACAGTTTGAAGTGAAACAAAACAAGTATCTACTTAACAGAGGTATGTAGAGAAAGGTGAATGAGACTGTTGCAGCTAGAAGACAATTCAGAGGAAAACATAGTAGATACAGAAAACTATTGATGGAACTCTAGATAGAATATTCTTATACACTAAGTAACTTTGTGTATTTCACAGTATTTTTAATAATCTCTAGAGAGAATATTTCCCTTCCAAACTCTCCTCTAAAATAAAAGAGTGAAGTACTCTCCAAGATGCAGGCATGTGAAATCAGTATAGTTCTATGACTATAGAAATCTCTTTATTATCCTGAACTTGAGTTTTGCATTTATCTTTTTACATTCAACTATGACTGTTGTAAAAGACAAAAGTCTTTGTTAAATGTGATAATTGTACTTCCTTAAAGAGGAGTTCCAAGTGCAAAACTTAGAAATGTTTTCGGAATTTTTGTGTACGCATCAATAAATTACTTGAGAGCATCTAAAATGAGGTTACCCTCCCAAATTTGTTTTCTCAGTTTCCTAAGGCTATTGGAGGTGTAATAGCTATTACCCAGGTAATAGCTATCTGGTCAAAACTTGACTGTGCTTAGAAGAACCTGCCCCTTTAGATGATGCATTGCTTAGTAAGAAATGATAAACTGTTACAACTTTGGTTAAAAAATAGCTCCTTACTGTGGCCTAAGGAGGAACATTCTGATTAGTGTCCCCTCTTCTGAGTGATTAATGAATAAAAGACAATATTTTATGGGAATTCAGTAATTGCTATCAGAATAATGTTTTCACACTCAGAACTGGAGAATCTGACAAGATTCATGACTGTTACTGGAGCAAAGAATTTTGAAGACCTATAGCTTTGGATTATATATTTTAAAATATAAAAATTCGTTGTCCTCTTTGGACAATCTGATTGAAAACCATACATTTAATTACTTTAAGAAATTACTTGCAGAATGCTTAAGCTAGAGAAGAGGATCTTTAAAGGAGTCCACACGTATCCAAAACGTGTTAGGAAGCGCTGCCAAGCTGTCCTTTTCCATGATATGGCCAATCTGAAATTAGCAGTGTTATCTTCTCTCCTGAAATTTATTAGTAGTTCATGCTTTCAAATGTGCCGTTCATAACTTGGGAAGTCTTAGATACCAAGAAGTAAGCCTGCTCTTGCCAATCTGTTTTGTGTGGAAAATAATCATATATTAAGCGATCCGCAATTGCGATCAGCAATATTTTGAAGAAGAATCACAAGTGGCATCACCCATCAAGAAAATTTTGATGGGATATGCTGTTTCTATTTAAACAGTTTATAGCAGAGTGAAAAGTTTTTGTTTTCCACAGGAACCTCTAATTATTCTTGAAAAACAGAATACCTAAAATATGAGAAAATAAAACAATGATAAAATTAAGAGAAATGCCATGGTACAGATAGTTGAAAGAACTTTCAGCATGTCATTCTGCAAAGTGGTGGATGTTCTGTATCTCCCATTGACAGTATATTCTGCAATATGACACCTGAGGTCTAGTAGGGGAGTCCATGTCTGAGAGATGGATAATGACATGAGTAGAATACCTGTAATTCCTGTGAGGTACCAAGATATTTCTGAGACAGGGATAAAGTTTTGCTTTTCATTTATTCCCTGAAAACACAGTTTTTCATAGTAATATTTTCAGTCAGAGCTAGTAGTCTTCTGCTGTGAATGGTTGATTAAAAGTCATTTACCTCAAGATGGAGCGTTGTTTTTTTTCCTTAGCTTCACCATTAAATTTAAATCCTATCCAAAATCATTGCCCAAGAGCACGGCATGTTAGAGTATATCCTGAATGACAGAGTTCAAAAGTAATCAGTAGGTACTGCTTTTTTCCTTATTACCTGCTAAGCAGCTCAGGTTTTGACTTGAGAGAAGAATCTACTTTCACTTACTTTATGTATACATGTCCCTCAAGGGTAATCCAGACTACAAACAATCTGCAGAAATGTGATGAAATTTTGCGAGTCTTAATTAATTCCCTATCCCAAGCTTTTGTCAAGCTTTTCAGTATGGAAGCGAGGCACGAGCTGGAAAACATTGATAAAACATGACAAAGCTTTTAGTGTGTTTGATGTGTCATTCAAGTGTAAACAAATGCTGCAGCATAAAGCAGAAATATATGGCAAGGAGATGGAAATGGGGAGGGGGGCCCAAACAACAAAATAAGTAAAAAAAAAAAAAAAAAAAACAAAACAAAACAAAAAAACTAGCTAGTGTGTATTTTTTTTTTCCTCTCTCTCTTAATATGAAATCCTTCTGTTAGGAGACTGATACACGGATCATCTCTCCATATCTCTCCAGCCACCCATCCTGTCTCCTATTGAAATATACATTACATTCATAAGTTATGACATAAATCCTCACAAATCTCTCCAAAACAGACTCAAAGGTGTAATGGATTGAATTAAGATTGAGAGTGACATACTTATTAAAATAACTTGGTAAAAATGCTTAATCCTGATGAAAGGTACAAATGCCTTGCCTGAAGCAAAGATAACTTTGAACTATAAATAATGTAATACATTTTAATCAGTTTTACTGCGGCAGTTTTTATCTATGAAATAACTTATCTTGGAACTTCTTTTAAAGTAAGTTGAAAGAAGAATATAATTCACTGGAATAGAATTTACATAGTGAGTTCTCCTTTGTTTGGAATCTGAACAGGCTTATGATTATGTATTCTGTTATTCTTTATATGAACACAGTAACGAAAAAAATTACTTTTTGGGTAGTTGCCAAAAGTGTTATAGAAATTTCAAGTTTTAGATGAATAGCGTTTCTTCCTTGTCAGAGAGGGGCTGATTGACCATATTTATTCAGAAAATCATAGAAAACTTAATAGAGCAAAATTCAGCTTTGAGCAGAGGACCATCACAACAATATGAGCCATTGGAGCTTGTCGTCTCTGCTTATGATGGAAAAGTTATACCTAACGCAATTTCAAATCACTGTGTAGACAGCTGATGTTTTGCATTTGAACTAATACATTTGAGCCACAGGGAGGTCAGTGGAGCCTCTAGGGTTCTTGTTTGAACAGCTAATACAGTTTAATAAAGATAAAACCTTTTAATCTATTCAAGAATTTTAATACAGATTCTCTATCATGTTCAAAATGTAGTGCTCCCCCACAGAAGAAAAAACATCTTCTTACTGAGTGCATAAGGATATTGCCAAGATGTAATCATGCTGGCCATCTTCAAGTAAGCTCATTGCATATTCCACATCACCAATCTGAGCTATGCATAAATTTCATGGCATGCTTTTTTCTTTCTAAATGAGCGGCTGGCATTCTTATCTGGTAAGTGCTCCAGACTGAGGAGAAAGAAAAGGGTGGGGGGTGGGGTGGAAGACGACATAAAAACAGTCCTCAGCGAGAAGAGCAAAAAAGTGGCTACATCTTGGGAGGAAACTTTCCACTTTTAAACTGGAAATTAATGAGACTGATTCTTTACTGTCCAATTCCGTGCATAACACTGCATTTTTATAGCAGTGATGTAAAAATGCAATCATGTCACCATTGTCCACGCTTTGGAACGCATGAAAGCTTTGCACAAGCACTTTACATTGATTTTATAGCATGAAGTATGATTCAAAATGCCAATATTTTAAAATATTTTTGTCCTAAAAATGTTTTAATATTTTAAATCAGTTTGGAACAAATGCTGCATAGTAGACTGCAGAAGTATATTCAGTATAAACACTGTGAAATGAAACCTGGTCATGGTTGAGAAATATAGGTGGGATCATTCTCAGTTGCATGTTCCTGGCAGTAGAACCCAGTACATTTCGGGCTGTAGAGCATAAATTAAACCTTTGGAGAAAGACGACTTCTTGCGTTGGCATTGAACATTTGTTTTGATATTAAATAACTCATCTGACTGGTTTGAGGGGAATGAAGTGGAAGATCAGTGATTACTGCTGCCCATTAGAATAATTTCAGGAGCTTTTGTGTTATTTTAATATATAATATAGACATGCAAATCATGTCATAGTGATGTATATAATCAATTATCAAAAACACCCTTCCCCCCAAGTAAAAATTACTAATGGCACAAAACAGGAAAAACGCATTGTGGAAATATCCATTGGGTGGAGTACCAGTACAAAGCTCGTGTTGATATTAAAAAAAAAAAAAAAAAAAAAAAAATCAGATTTTCACAAATTCAGCATAAACTATGAAATGCTGTGCTCTTAACCCTGTATTCAGCTAATTTATTTTTTGGATTGTGTATATTCGAAAGAACTGTTCTCCCTTTAAAAAAAATTTTTCTTCACTTGTCAAGATAAGTTAAAGTTCGCTCGGTTTTGGATGTTCTTCGTTTATGCTGAAGCTTTCATGTCAGCATAAGGTGGTGATCAATGCCAGTATGTAGTGCAGCTGATGTACCACCAGTTTCTGAAATGGGAACGAGGTGTAAGGCATCACGCGAGGTAAGAGAACATGTTGGCAGCGGAGTTTTTTTTTCAGTCTGGCAGGTGGGCTGGCAGTAGGTTTGCAAAAATGGCAGAGCAAAGGCAGCTGATGCAGTCTCCCCTTCCCTTCTTGCCATGCTGAGCAGTCCTTCTGGCAGAAAGCTACAGGATAAGACAGCGCTTCTTTGTCACGACAACTTGGGATTGACTAGCCCCAATTTAGGAACTCTGCCATGTAGAAGGATACCTTCTATGGGAGGATACCTTTTTGACTGTAGCAAGAGTTTGCCTACACTTAATAGCACTGGGACCTTCAGATGAGGCTGATCTTGCTAGCTGATGGCAGGCCATTGTTTGATTATTTGCAGAGAGAGAAAAACAGGTTACCCAGCTGGTGTTCTTGAAGCAGTCGTTGCTGTGTTTCATTTGGAAATTGAAGGCATATCTAATATCCTTGAAACAGTAGCTGGGTTTGCACTGGCTGCCTGTGCCTTGGTATTTGCTTGTTGTTAAGGCCGTCGTCTGCGTGATCCGTTGCACAAGATTAGGAACACTAATATAGGGTATACTAATAGACTTCAAATGCCTCTTGGTTGATAAAAAGGATTTTAGTTCCTGCCAGCGATATTGACAATAAAAGGTGTATGTTCCCAGTATTACTTAACGGAAAGTAGCCTGTTCTCTGTTCTCTTGACTCATGAAACCCATGCGCTTACATGAAAATATCTTAAGTTGCACATAAGATGGAGATAACTGTTCCTTGAATGACAGAGGACGAAATGACGCTATCCACATGGATATAGAGGCTTTCAGCAGGTGTGAATCAGTGAAATGGTTTACTGGTTCAGTAGAGGCACCTGGAAGATGGAGCAGGCATAACTGGTGATGAATTCAGGGCAGTAAAGAAGAAAGAGAAGCATAATATGCCTATATCCTTGCTTTATATTGACAAGCATGCTGTTGTAGAGTGGTGTTGTTTAGCCCTACATGTTACTGATGTCTGATTTTTGTTTTTAGTATGCGATTTTAGGAAAGGTTTGCTTTCACCTTACGTCTTTAAAAAAAAATGTTTGCAATATTCATGATGGTGTTTATTGTGTAAGCTAATACTTCATTTATGTTAACAATGCTGCAAAATAGCAGAGAAGAAACAATGGTAATACCCAGTAGTACACAATGTCACTGGTAAGGGAACTGAATATTAATACGTCTGTTAATGTGTCCACTGAATAGTTAATGTATCTGTTCTGTTTCTCCCATGCTTACACCGAAGTAAATTAAATGAGATGCAGCTCCATATTTATACTCCTTTTTTTTATTTTATTTTTATTTTTATTTTACAATGAATGCTAACTTAGTAGCAGTACCTTCCGCCTGCTGATTGGCATGCTTTTGCAAGGTGATACTTGAGCTTTATTAGTCTAAAAGAGATTCTTGAGTTATATTGTTGCCAAAATGTATGTTAAATAGTTTTTTTTTTTGAAAGCATTTAGATGTCTTGTAAAACACTTTTGAATCTCTAGATTTTTGGTTTAGACATTATCAGAATGATCCCTTAGTTCAAAAACATCAGTGAGATAATCTGACATGCTATTGCCCTTTAGTCAGAAATGTTTTGGTTGGTACAAGTCTGGAGCTTTACTTACCTGTGTATTTGAGTCTGATTCTAGTTCATATTTATCTGTCGCAAAAACGTCCATGGCTTTTTTTGATAAGCTCCATGATAGCAGGAACTGTGATACTGCTGTCCACATCCATGAATGTCCAAACTGCCTTTATGAGTTGTGCAGTCATAACTTGTTGAGCCTAGCAAAATGAGTCCACCTTATAGGCTTCCTCTTCGGTTTTCTGCCTGATAATTTATCTCTATAGTGGAAGCAAATCATTTGCTGCTTTTTGGCACATAATACCTACTAATGGTATTTGTTGATACCTGTTATGTTTTGGAAGCACAATGGGTAGCATATTAACTTCTAACGAGTTGAAGGAGAGCTGGTGAAAGTGACAATGCTTGTCCAAGCTTAGGAAAGGATTTGTCAGTAAGTGTGTGAGGTTTTTTTTTTGTTTTTGTTTTTGCATAAGCTGTACAATACCTATCTTGTGTGAATAGAAAGTATTAACAGTTTATCTTTGTTTATTGATGCAGTAGTAAATTAGGGCTTTTGCTCTGTGGTCCAATGAATGGAGGCTGAAAAGTGATATCATTTACATTATGCCATCCTGTATCTTTTAAACATACTAAGCTGGGGATGAACAGAAAGGATTTAGGTCATGTTCCACCTAGACTTCAGAATCATGCTTACGATAAATCCACGTTTTCAATATCTCATTTCTCTTGCGTGCTGGTCAGAAGTGTTGTTATAATGAGCAGTGGTACTACTGAGAAACGTATAAAATATTCTGCACTTGAAAGTCACACTATGAATCAAAATTTCTTTTTATTAAGTCTTCTTGAGTATAATGTTTTATGCTAACGATGATGTAAGAAAGAATAGATTGCCGCTTATATGGCTGTGTTTGTAGCAAATACGTCTGTCTTGTGCACGCATCAGTGGAGTGTGACTGACAAAAAATGGGTAACAAAAGCAGTTTTCAATATCAACATTTTTACAAGTAGGAAAACACTGTAAGGCATTCCACATGTGTTAATATTAAGAATGTGCTATATTACTATATGATAATGCCTTTTGGTTTTGCTAGTTAAGCCCTTTAAAAATGAAACTTTCTCTGAAGTTTTTTAAGGATTTTAAAATGCTTTTTGTGTCCGTTTCTATATATTCATGACCATCTGTAACACAGTTGAAAGCAGTCGGAAACAAATTCATGCAGTAACAGATCAGAAGCCATATAGTGATTATGTCAAGGGAGGAATGGCCTCTGAGGGAGGAAGAAGTTTTATCTACAGTAATATTAGCTCGGACTGATCACAATCAGTCCTAGAGATCTTTCTAGTCTACTGGGTTATTTTCGAGAGGCTTGGTGAAAAATGTTAATTGTGTTCTTTTTTCCAAGTGCAACTAATACATATTTTTCCCTGTGTATTTCTTCACGTATAACAGTACAGTGCCTGCATTTTCTACAGTGTATTTTAAGTCGAAACAATATACGGCTGTGGTTTGATTTGTCAAGTATATTTGTGCTTCAAGTCACTGTGTAAAAAGACCTATGCCTTCTACAATTTTACTTGTGTTTACTTGAGCTTCTGAGGCATTGTTTGCACTAGACCGGGAAGGCATGCCTAGTTCCTGCTGGTGTCAGATGTCAGTTTTTGTACCATTCGGTGCGAGTATGGCTCTGTGGTGAGACCCTTAATCAGATAGATCTGTAAGACAGATTTGGCTACCTTCTACAGTGAGCTGTCTCTGAAAGACCAAAGTCAAACCCAAAATTTTGTTAGATTATAGACTAGAGGAAAATTCATTTTTGAAATAAAGAAGTCTCAGAGTAGCTAAATGGGAATTTTAAATGGTTTATAAACTAATTGATCCTTACCTCTGTAGGTCCTTTTCTTCACGTGGTCCCTTTTAAATTTAACATCTAGTTGCGTTTTATTTTGCTCTGCAAAGGTTGGATCACAAAAGAAGCAAGGAGAGGACTGACATGCTATTGGCAAGGGTTTAGAAGTCTTTGAAGTTTCTTGAAGTTTCCTATTTTCTGGATGGATTGACTTGTGATCGTGCTGGTAAGGAAGGCTACTGGCCCAGAGATGTTCATCCCCTCCTTTTGCTAAAGGACTGGCAGGTGATGTGGATCGTGTGACCAAGTGGCGAGTCACAGGTATGGAGCAGGTCAACTGGGAATTTACTGAGGGCTGAAAGACCTTCTGAGAGGGCTCTTAGGGGTTATGGGGTATGCATGTGCCCACCGTTCCTCCTGTGGTATGTTCTGAGTGGACGTGTGTACGTTACTTCATGCCTTACTAGCATGAAGTAGCACTTGAAGGGACATAACAATACGAATAAGAAATTTGTTCTTACTTCTCTACTTCTTTCATTGCGTATCAGCCTAATCATTTAAGTCCATCCCATGCTGAGAATTATCTCGCTCTGTAATGTTATCCAAGTTCTGTATTAATGTATAATAAGTGCTTTATTCTTTAACTGTAAATAATTCTTGTTTGTTGAGGTCCTGCATATAAGAACACAGCACAAATAAAAGCTTAAATTAAATGTTACAAGTCATAGTTCAACCATAGTGTATTGTTACGACTATGAAGATAATAGCGGTGTTGTAGATTTTCCATTCTTTTCGTAATAGTTGTCTTGTAGTTGGACCTAACTCTCAGTTGTGAATCTTACTGTAAGCTCATACAGTGTTTCAGCACCCACTGTAGTGACACACGATTCCTGACTGGATGCTCTGGCCACTACTCCCAAATATGTAAGTAAGAGGATTAACAATCTTACTGCCAGTGAATGGAACAGCTTGTGTACCATCGCTTATGTTTTGCGGTACGTTTTCAGGCTACCCTGTTGTTACCAGAAAGGTAGCAGAGGCTTGTTCCTCTTAAGGGGGAGGAAAGACGCTTTGAAGTGTCAAGCATTTGGAACAATTTTTTTTTTTTTTCAAAAGACTATAATGATTTTTTTATCTCTGTCCTCGCTGAAGTTCCATTAGTGTTTTCTTGGTGAACCGTAGTAAGCGGAAGGCCATTCAAAAGCCAGGTGTGGACACAAAATAATAGGACATGAAGTGCCTTTTGACTGAGCTGCACTACTATCTATATTCAAGGGGCATAATTTAGATCTGACAGGGGAATGTGTATCTCAGAAGGAGGTTAATCTGTAACTGGTTGATAGGTACCACACAGGCAAGCGTGGGAGTCCGAATGGTGCGGCCCATAGAAGAGGGGTTTGCTCTGGGGTGCTCCCCAAGAGTTTAGGAACCCCGGGTGTACCATGGCCATAGTCACCACGCTGTGAGGTTGCTGTAGCCCTCCGGTGATCGCAGAATTGCTGGAAAAACCTGGTCAGAATGATACTGCAAGCTCCCACTGTAAGCATCTCGGTACTGTGGAATTTTGCACTGGGTTACCTGTTGAACATGCATACTGTTATCTGTTGAACATCCGTACCGATATCCATTGATATGTGTACTGCTGTCTGTTGAACATCCGTACTGTTCTCTACTGGTATACGTGCTGTTATTGACTGAGGCCATGTGTTCTGTTGTGTAACTGTGGTCTGGCATTTTTCAATTGGGTAACGAGCTAAGCCCGTGAAGGATAGAAGAAAGCCAGCCACGCACCTCTGCGTGGGCTCGGGCTCGCCGTCAGCTGGCCTGTGGACCTGACAAGCCACCTATCAGCAGGGACGTCCCTGATGCCAGCTGCCAGGAAGAACCTGAATCCTCTTGGTGCAGCTCGAGCATGGTGAGAGCTGTCTGGGGAAAAGTATACCAGAGAGTAGGCCAAGGACAAGGAAAGGGCGAGAAAGGTCATTGTACCATGCATCCATGGCTTAACCATAGAGCTCTGATACATGTATTCTATTTTTAGTTCTGTTACGTTTCTAGCTTTACTATACACTTTAGCTTTGTTATGCTTGTAGATTGTCTGCTGTTAATTGTTGAGTGTTGTCCAGTGTCCGTCGTGCGTGTAGAACCACTTAGCTCTACTGCATTCTTATACTTGACAAATGATGGTCTCTCGAGTTCAGCGCAACTAACCCTAGAATCTGAAAGAATGCCGGATGCCCCTCTGTTGCCACATCGTACTGGTATGGTAAAGTACTTGAATGAGCAAGAGAAGTTTGAAGCCTTTAACCTGTCAAAATAAACCTAATGTCTGAGAATACCGCTCACAAGCAGGGGCTGAGAATAGCCCTTCTCTCTGAAAACATCTCGGATTCTACTGAAACGATGGCACAGATCTTACGCAAAAGCTACAGTCACATCTTTGCAAGAAGCTTGTGCATTAGTGAGTAGGGTCAAATTCCTTTCTTAGTGTAATATTAAGCAAATTGGTAGCTATAGAAAGCCCTGGACAAATGTGCATCTTGGCAAACGTAATGTTGTAGCCTGGCTTTCTTGGTCGTGATTTTCTTCAGTCGTTTCTTTGGACGCTATTTTGGGACCTCAATTAAATGACTAACTATCATTAACTCAGGAAATCTTTCTTTCTTCACTGCAGTCTCTCTGAACAGCCTTACTCTCTGGGGGTAATTCACAGCTGTTCATATAACAGCAGTATGTCGCGTCCAAAAGGTTTTTTTTTATTGTAACTCCTTAAAGTATAACAGCATGTTTTCAGGCAGTACTAATGTATTTTTTGCATGAAGTGCACAGCTGTCAGTTTCTTTTAATTTGATGTGTAGTCCAAATAAAATGTAACATTATAGCCCTTGAAATGGTTAAAGTTTTTATTGTATGTGTTTCAGCACGAGCTCGCAGTCTCTTGTCATTTTGCAGTAATTTCTGAAACGACCTGTTAGGCAAGTAAGTTATTGTCTGTGAAAGAAAAGAGTTAAGAATAAATTCTAATATTCTGGCTGCCAGCTGATGTTATCTGTCTTCTGGCAAACTTAGTTTTAGTAGTATTAAACACATTACATGAAATACCTCTAAGGAAACAAGAAAATAATGTGTCTTGTTAGGTAGTCGTAACAGTTTCTTTCTCAAGGGGAATGTAAGTACCTGATTGATAGCATTATCTGGGTATGTTTAGTGATACATACGAAGTGTGAATGCAAGAAAGCCCTCCTTTGAAATTCTGGCATGTCTTTACAATGACAGTGAAATACCATCTCTCTCTTCCTTTTTGCTAGCTAATATTTTTGCTGGCCATTTACTGTAGTGTGTTACACTTTCTGAGTCTGTAGTAACTTCCTCAGGCAATCTCAACAAGCAGAAAATCTGTGTGTTTGATGTTGTACCGAGATTTTCAGACCTTTGACTGACAGCATTTTAGTCTTTTACCAGCCTTCCCTGTTACCACCATCACTTGAGTTTTTTAAACAGTATAATCTCTTACAATCACTTTAACCCATTGAGTCTTTATGTTGGCTGAGGGTAAAGAGGCGGCATGCTCGTTAGTGTTGCTTCAGTAAGTGTTTTAATAGTGTTCCAGACTGTGATCTCTTTCTCGTTGTGCATTGCAGAGGAAACTAAATCACAGGTTTTATTCTTTTGTGATGCACAAAGCTAGATACAGTTAGTGCTTTAGGAGAGAAGCTGGATAACGATTGCGCTGAGAAAGAAACTTATTCCACTATTGTTGATCTTTCTTCTTGTAACATGCTCAGTGGGACACTGCACCTAACTTACGTAAGAAAAGCAGCAACGAATGTGGCAGATCAAAAAACCGTAGCACTTTCTTCATCTCATTTGCATTTGTTATAAAATCATTGCAAATAAAAGTGCTGGTATTTGGAAAGCAGTTGAACAAGCGTGAAGGAATCTGAGGAGCATAATAGTTCTACTGGCTTTTCTCTCATTTGTATTTTAGTGGTAGCGTTGCACAACCATTTAAATATAGATCCATCTCAAAATAGACACCTAGAATAGTCACTGTCACTGAAATAATTTCACCTAGGAGAATGACTGAATGTAAAATGTGTACAGTGCAGAGTTCATAATATGACAAATGTTGACTTTCCTGTAAAATGCCAGGTAAGTTTAATGTCTATAATAAGGAGAACTTATTTAGCGACAGTGAAGGGCTAATGCTAACCCTGACAGATGAGGTATCTTCTTGATACCTCATGTATCAGAATGTAACAGAATAAAAACTATAAAATGCTACCTTTCTCTTATGAGATTCCCATCCTGAAGGGAGAAGGAATTCATTACAAACTTCTGAACTTCTGTAAACTCAGCAGTCTTCTAGCTAAACAAAAGAATTTTTAGTCTCCAAGAAAGTGTTTCAGACTAGATGTTTTCACCACTAATCTATTTCCTCTCTCCCATATATATATGTGTGTGTATATATATGTGTGTGTGTGTGTGTGTGTAGCATATAGTCTACCTGGATGTTGTTTCTATTTTTCTGTTGTTAATGATTCTGAGAGTAGGCAGGATTTTCGCGTTCATTTTTTGATTGATGGTGGTTAGCATCGTGGACATTCTAACCGACACCAAACAAAGCCATTTTTGAATAATTTTGAAATGGCATTACTGATTTTATAGAGGCATAAAATGGCCATAAAATACTCATCTTCATTCTTGTCAATGGCCTTATCTCTTAGAATAACATAAAACATGCATTTTTAACTTTACTTGCTAATAAAAACGTTATGCTATCTGTTATACTAGAAATTTAAGGCAGTAAAATCCTACCGGTCAAACAACTTTATAGAGAAGTGACTTTGTTTATAATAAAATGCTAGTGAATATTTTGCTTTCATTTGTAGTCAGTTCAGGTGTCTGTATAATTTTGATGGCGTTCCATTTATTGAAAAGGAAGGGCTTTTTCACAGTTTGTGCCAAGGACTTTATGGCTAATTGATTGTAGTGGACACCTTAAGGCTGAAAGCACTTTATTTGTGCTGTTAAGTGCATTTGGGATAGTATTGAAATAGGATTTCTTTTTGTACGTTATGTAGGGAATTTGATGATGACTAGCCTGCATGTAAATGAGGCGAGCTACTGTATATAGCTACTGGTATATACTACTACTATAAGAACGTTTAATCCAAACATTGAATGATATAATTGTCTAAGTGAAGCATGCATGTTCACCACAGCCAACACCCAAAATAGGTTATCAAGTTGGAATTTAGACTAGAATTTTTCTAAATAAAAGTTGTGAGCAGCTGCAGCGAGGCATAGCACTCTTATTTTCCCAATGTGGACATCAGAGTATCTCTGAAAATGGTTTGCGGGTGTTACATAACTTCATCACTAATTTGGTTATCGTTCTGCTGCTTTGGCACTTGAAACACTGAGTTGATTGCTCTGCTTTCTTTCTGTGTTGTAACCATGGCATATCTTTCCTAAGCTAGTTTTAGCCAGAAAGGAATTGAGAGTCCTAAACACGTTTACTGCGGCTTATAAGCAAAATATTTATTTCAGTTTTTCGTAGCTAATCTAAATCCATTTCTTACTGAAGTACGGCAAGTACTTGAGAAGTTTAGAATTAGTTTTATGCTTTTAAAAATGCAAAACCAAAGGATTTTCCTCTTCTCCTACTGATGAGATTACTGTGTGCAAAAGTAAGCTAGCTCTGCCACACTGATTTATTTGCTGGCTGCTGATGTCACAGTGTTATTAGTGGAGAGACCAAATACTTTACTGTTATTGCTGTTGCTCTTATTAGCAAGCCATAAAGATTTACAGTGAATTTTACCTTTTTTTACTGTGAATTTTTTTGTGGTTTGATGCAGCAAGAGCTTGTTCACAAATGTGCTGCAGTAAAAGAGTTCACTTTGAAAATAGCGCATTAGAAGATACCAAGCCACGAGCATCCCAAACTGGCCAGAATGCTCTGTGTGAATTTAGTACTACAAATGCTGAACTGGCAATTAACCACATGACTGCAAAAACGTAGTGGCAGCCAACTTTGCCTAGTAAATGTAGAATATATGAGCAAACCGTATTCATCTGAAATAGATAAAACTGATCGGAAAAACAATATAAAACTATAAATTTGGTGTATCCTTTTATCAGGATAATGGAAGCTTTAATGGATTCATTGAGCTTTCTTTGCTCTCAAAAATTGCTTTTATTTTCATAAACACAGCCTTCTACGATTGGAATATCCCATTGGTCTATTGAGGGTGCTCGCTTTATAGAAATAATGTATGTAGATCCAATGCAAAGACCTCTAACTTGGGCTCATACAGAATGGCTCCAGAGGTGTAAGGTAGTCAACCTGAGGTTAAAAGTGAACAAGCAAATTTGAGGTTCCCTGCAGTTAGGGTGCAAGCATGTGTCCTCAAAGTCGGAATGTATCTCAGACCTCCGCCTCTTCAGAGAAAGGCAGGTTACTGTGGCTAAAAGAATGACAAAAGCCCAGCAGCTATAGTCGTTGATCATTTCGGAGGCTTTGACAGTGCTCAGGACCCAGCTCCAGAGAAGACCTTGGCAGGGGGTTCAGCTGGTGACTTTGATGGACCCTCTTTCGGAGAGGAGTCACACAGCACAAGATCCCAAGGACCTGCCACTAGGCAGCAAAAGTGACAGTCCGCATCACTGGGAGAGGATGGCCTTGACTAGACCTAGTGATGGGACTGCTACATCAGAGACAAGCAGTGACACCACCTGGAGGAGGACAGGTGGAAGAGTAAACTCATTTAGTGGTCGGAGTGCTACACTCACTTAGGCAGAAGGCTAAACTCCTTTGCAGGTACACAGAAGGGTCTACGACTGATATCTTTCTTAATATGTGTTAAAGGGCTTTTCTGCCATGTGAATGTGAGGATCAATACGAAGCTTTTGAAAACCAATAGCTTGAATTCCATTTTTATCTTTTACCTGAGTAAGGGATAATAAGTGTCGGTCACCTCTTTGGGTGTCAGTAATGCTACTGTTACTGTGAGACGAAGAGATGAATGTCATTGAGTTCGATTACTTGTACCACTTTCTGTAGTGTTACTGTCCTGTTGAACGTGCAGGTTCCTAGGAAATCCCTCTCTCTGCCCCGTGAAGAGATCAACAAAGAACTCCACTGCCCGGGAGTGAATTGGTCTGACCAGGAATCAGAACTAATTAGTCAGATTT
Source organism: Struthio camelus (assembly GCF_040807025.1). Taxonomy (NCBI): domain Eukaryota; kingdom Metazoa; phylum Chordata; class Aves; order Struthioniformes; family Struthionidae; genus Struthio; species Struthio camelus. Next base: position 21,523,364 of record NC_090945.1, read on the forward strand.
TCAGTAACATAGGTCTTTCCTCTTCCTGTGTGATCATACCAGACTTTGGCTTGCTCTGTGTAGCTGATTTTTCTCTAGCAAGTCAGTCCCTTTAAAAAGCATGAACATATCACTGACTCTCTCTGTGAAAGGGGTCTTTCCTTTTCATTTATTCCTCATTAAATACAGGAGATCCTTGGGTTCCTCTGTCATATAAAAATTTGAGTAAGAAGGAAACTCTGAATTCCTGAGGCTTTCCTGATTGTGAATACCAGTACCACTGGCATGCAGTATATGTGACACAGAAGATTTAAGCATGAACAGCTTTACAAGTTCTATTAGATGGCTCCGTCTTTGTGAATAGTAGAAGAAAACTGTAACTTTTCTACCTCAGCGTGTTGTTTGCATAAGGCTGCCATAAAGCTCGACGTACGGTTTGTTTCCTGAGAGATGGATCTCTTTGGGAAGTGTGTCATGGCTGAAGACTCCTACCAGCACATTTACAGTTTCTCTGCTTCTGCGTTGTATACAGTTGCAGCTTCTTGTACTTAGGTTGTAAGATTCACTGCTGCTAGGTTATCTTTCTCTCTTGGTCTAGCTGCTTTGCCAAGCTTCCACAGTGTGGATCCCCGTTCTCCATAAAAATTGTGGGAAGAAATTGTGAATGGGATATTTAGTGAATACGTGATATCTATCTGATATTTGTTACAGAAGTGGCACTACGCTTTAGCGGCCAGAGGTATGTGTGGCCAGGACAAGTTATATGGCAAGCAGTCTGATTTTTTTTTTTTGGCACTCCCAAATAGCACATCAAGGACTGCATGCAAGAGTTGATTAAACTGCACTGCAACCAGCGTTATAACATCCAGGATCAAACTCTTCTGTAGTCACCCTTTTTTCAGGAAACTCTTCTATAGTCACCCTTTTTTCAGGGCAGCAGTCTCTTTACCAAACAAAACTATCCTCTTGATGAGCACTGAGCAGACAGATTGCGAGGCTGCATCTAAATCGGCATTTGATTTGGATCAGCAGTGCAATTTTGAAGCAAATTCCCTTATTAACCTTCCTTCCTGCATGTTGGTTTGGTTTGCAGAGCAGTTTTGGTGTGTGCAAACTAGACTCCTTTAAAAGGTAACAAAAGTGAAAGCTCTTGTTGGGCACGAAAGGCACTTCAGATGTCGTGGGGAACATGAGGGTCTGTATCATCACAGATTCTGCCAGCACGTGCTGAACGTGTGTGCTGCTGGAAAACTCTTGAAGCGTTGAGAACTCCCGTGGTGCCCAGAAGGACTTGTGCTACAGAACAGGCCAAATGGTATGTGTGGTGTTACGCTGGCTGCTCACTGCCAGCCTTCCGTTCTTGGATTCTGCTGCTCCTTCCTCGTGTATCCGCCGTTCTTCAGGTTTGAAATCCTCCTCTTCCTGTTGTTGTCCCGTCTGGCTGCTTGCTATGTGTCTTCTATTATAAATATACCATATATATTAAAAATATATCTCTATATATTATATTCTCCATGCATTTTATCTATCTATCTATCTATATAAAAAATATTTTTTTCAGTGATGAAGTCTCCTTTCAGAAGATCTGACAAGATACAATCCAGGGCCCTGAGGAAGAGATACTGCATATCAACCAGTAGAGTGAAAGGGCTGAAAGTTTCTCTGGTGGCAGTAGTACTTGATGGCAGTATAAGAAGATTGCTAGCATATGGTTGCTGCTGTTACATGAAGAAAGAAAAGCAGTGGTATGTTAAGTTTAAGACGACCTGGGACAGCAAACGCACTTTGAAAGTGGTGCAGAAAAGGTGGGAGCACACCTCTGAGCGTGTTAATCACTTGAATGCACAGGTTACAGAATCGCCATGCGGCATAGGCTAGGATATCTCACCCTCTCGTGTCCTTGGAACGGGCCTCCAGCAAACCTTGTGAGGAACAACTTTTTGGCCAGCACTGTCTGTCGGCAGCCCTGAGAACACTTGGTGGCAGTGCCCTACCTTGTGATATTCGGTATGTCTTCATTGTTGCGGACAGAACAGCAGTGAACTATGGTTTCAGCAGGAATTAAGGCGTTGCCATCACACTTGTGTACAGGTGATAAATAATGCTGACCTGGGGCTGTTATGACCTGAAAAACGATTCTTCTGATTGAGCAAGGAGAGGGGGAAATTCTGTGTGTAGCAACTGGCTCCATCACACAGTAGAAGTAAATGTGACAGGAAGGAAGACGTCGGAAAACAGCCCCAAGGGAGGAAATATCCTCAGTTACCGCATCTTTCTGCCTCCGTATAATTTTCATTTCAGAGGTCAAAGAGCTATACAGAAAGAAGAAACTCCGCCAAAGAGGTAGGTGGGGTTCTCTACATAAGGAAAATTCATATTTGGTGGAAACCCTGGAGAGGTGGACCTCCCCCCACCTCTCCACTTCCTCCCATGCAGATATGGAGACTCTGCTGTGCCTATTTCAGGGCATCGGAGGGAGGTCCCACTCCAAGAGAGCAGTTTCAGATGAAGGTCTGGAGAACTTCCTCCAAAGTCTTTGTAGAGATTCTGTTTTTATCTGAGGCGAGTGAGGATAAATTCCCTGTCCCAACAGGCTAGAGAGCTTTTACTTTGAAAGGCCAACTGCTGCTAGCCCGTCTTCTCACGGTTTGGATGTTTCCAGTGTACACTTTTGCCTCGCATGAGTGTTCTGAGCAGTAGCCTGTGGCGGAAGAGAGCCTGGACCAGCCAAAGGCCCTGTCGTTGTCTCAGTCAGTCTGCCTACCTGCTCCCCAGAGTTCGGCCTCTGGGGTCTGAAGCAGGGCAGGCTACCCCGGTCCAGACCTTGAAGCGCAGGTGTTAATCCTGCTGCCTGTCACGTGCTAAGCAAGCGTGCTTACCACTACATATAATTCCCCATCTTGCATAGCCTCTTGCATTGAAACAGTTACGAATTCCTACTATTAGAAGTGTAACTAAATTATACTTCTAATTCTAAATTGTAAATAACTAAATCTTGTCCAGTTGTTCTTTATTTGCAGTTGTCAGGTAGCCATCCGTGTAAAAAGAGCTATTGATTTTTATTGGACTTACTTTCTTCATAGATATTTGAAATTACTATTTTTCTCAACTCTTAAGTAATGGAACATTTTAGAATCAGGCGTTTTATCTTTTGGAAGTTGTATTGCATCTCTTAACATCTCTCCCTATTCTGAAAGTAGCTTTGTTCGCCTTTCTGTGTGATTTCACCTGCAGATGACCATAGATGCATGTGCCTTAACAAAAGTGCAGAATTAAAGTACTAGAATGAGCTGCAGTTTGTGTATTTTAAAGTTCAGAACGCGTGGACCTAATTTTTGCTTGTTTTTGTGAAGTAAGTGAAAAATACCTCTATGGCAGGCAATAGAATCAAGTCCAGGATGTGAGTTGTTAGACCTACCTCTGATTATTTGTAACCTTCACTTGAAGAGCTCAGTTACTCCCATTTCAATAGAGACTGTCCATGTTTTTATTTAGAAAGTTGTTATAGTAAAGAACATAGGAGTTTAAACATCGAAGTTTAACATTTTGGCATCTACCGTCATATACAGTATGAGGTTCGTTGGCACACCCATGCCAAAGGATTGCGCAAGAGACATCTTTCCAAAACAGTCAGCAGTTGAGCAGTTAACCAGCAGCAGCCCACAAGAAAATATTAAGAAGGGAAAAGTATCTTTATTTCCCTTCTTGTTCTCATGTCCACCTCTCTGAAGTTGGACTGTATGAGGATGTTCCTATCCATCTCAGAGACCATAGCTTTTTATTCCCTCCCAAACAGCACTTTCTGTGACCATCCTTTCAAAAGCTGGGCATACGTGGTGTTGCCTGATGGTTAATATCATAGCCCTCTGGCCTTCCAGAGCACTTACCTGCCATGCCCTTCCGGGAAAAAAAAAATCTGAGTTTTACCTAGTATCCCGTTAAACACCTCAGCTAATGTGCAGTTAACTGATGCTCCCGTCGCGTGTCATAAGCTGTACTGTAGTTAGGCTGATCTTGCATTTTCAGTGGGGAACATACTTCCAAAAAGAATGTGCATCTGTCATACTACAGCATGGCACAAACCAAATTGTGTTTTGCCTTTCTGTTACTAAAACTCTCTTCACCTTCATTTTTACACAAAGTGGGGTTTTATTTAAAACAAACAAACAAACAAAAGTTAAGTCATTATCTGCTTTTAGTAGCATTCTCGCAATAGGGGCAGTATGGCAAAGAGCATGAAAATTCTTTCCAGTTAAAATCAAAGACAGACATGACATCTGATTTTGTTTTTACCCGGTGTATTTTTGTGCCAAATGATGTCTGACTTCTGTCACTACTGTAAGCTTGATAAAATATGTTACATGTTTTTTGCAAAAATAGACTTGTGTTCCATATTCTGTTTTAGGAATCTTTTGCAACTATAATCAGTGATTCAATGGAGAATGTAATAGAAATCTCTGTAATCTTGAAATTGCAACATATAATGGCTTTTCTGATTCCCAGCACTGCTCAAGTGGAAATTATCCAGTCTTCTGCGTACTGACTATATTATCATCTAGATTGAGAAAATTAATGCCTCCTGTGGTCATTCCTCTTTCCTTGCTTATCTGCTACAAAGAAAAGACAACTCCTGCATGGGGAGTAAATATTTTGATGTTATAGCCCTAATCAGGTTAACTTAAATACTTTAAATGTACCTGTTAAAATACTCCATTTGTTATTAAAATAATTCACTCCGAATATAGTCATGAGGAAAAATGCAAAATTGCAGAAGTTTATATTAATACAGTTTTTATAATGGATAGGTGTTTCCAAAGCAGGTGCTAAAAAGCAGTGTTTTGCAGATAATCTGTATTTCCTCAGGGTGGCTTTGAATATAACGTTGGACTAATTTAGATTAGTCAACTTTTAGGTAATTAACTATTAAATGTACTCATCTGCAGTATCTGTACTGTACTGCAGTGGAGTGCATATGTCTGGTCACAGTACCCAATATTAGATGCGAGGGAAAACAGTATGTGATTTAGCAAGGCTAACAGAAGGGAAAAAAACAATTCAAACAACTAATTGGACATAATGGAAGTTCCTGGGATTTACAAATAGAGCAGATAAAATGTGAGTAGCTCCAGTTAAGGGCTAATTATCTTTTGTTACTGGTTGAACAGGTGGTTTCTTGAACCATAGAGAGAGACAGGGGAAAAAACTAGGAAAGGGTCTATGTTTAGACAAGTGTGGTGTCTGTTTAGTTCTTTTTAACTTCTAATTAACGTGTAAGGCCAGGACACTTTTAAGGTAAGCTGCGATCAGTGAGAAGAATCTGAAATATTTTCTGCCTTTGTAAGCACAGTTCAGACCAACAGAAGCACCCTCTTAAACTTCTTTAATTGTTTACAGCTCATCATTCCAGTATCAGCGAATCTGAACTTTACAGCCTCTTCAGCCTGTATTTGCATTTTTTTGTTTTGTTCCTTAGAGAATTTAATGAATAAAAATCACTCACAGTGTACTGCATGAGACTTACAGCTGAATTTTAAAAGAGGGAACAACCTTTCGCTCCCCTCCCACCCCAGCTAACGCCCCCCCAAATTGTAAAGTGGAGGAGCTCACTGTTGATATATGGTGGAGTAAAAGAGAGAAGCGTGGAGAGGAGATCACTGGAAAAGCTGAATATACATTTGTTTTACATACACTGCTTCATTGTATTTGGAAGGCATTCCTGTTGCGAAGAGGTGGAAAGTTTGTAGTTGTAGCATGGCGTAACGGTCTGGACCAGTCAGTTTTACCTGCTGGTGTCTGCAGCAAGCAGTCACTTCAATCAAAGGCTGTAACTTGGGTACAAAAATTACAGGGGTGGAGAAGGAGTAGAAAAAGGTAGGGAAGGTTTTTTTTTTGTTTTGTTTTTTTTTTTTTTTAAACAGTCTCCAGAAAGAATGGATTTGGGGGCTCTTGTTATGTAAGAGCACCTATTGAAGTAGTGTGCGTACAAGGCATACTACTAAAGAGTGGACGTGGCCGAAATGCCGGAGCTTGGCAGAGCAGGTAGCAGAGCGAGAGCAGGGCTGAACAGGCAAGGGGAGCCGCAAGAGTAGCGATTGGAGCAAGGCTTACAGGGACCAGCAGTGTACAAGTGGCTCATCTGTAGATCAGCGGTAGCTTACTCTAACCTCTCCCACCTAGCAGGGAGGGGTGATAGAGTTCTGAGCGGTTGCAGTCCCAAATTCTGAGTGAGATTTTCCTTTGGGAGTTGAGAAGCAAGCAGATGCTTAGCAGTTGTCACATTAGGAAACCACTAACAAGGATAGCAGATATTTTGAGCTATGCTTTGGAAATGGAATACTGGCACACCGTTTGTTACTCATCTGCGTTTACCTTTTTTCTCCCTCCTGTTCAACAGTATACTATTTGCTAAGCCAATTGATTTGTGTTAGCAAATAGAGGAACGTAGCGGCTCTGCGCCCAGAATGTTTTGTTTAACGTCCCTAGGCGCTTGAGCTGACTTTCCGTTAATGACGTCTAACGTTTGGTTCTGCCTTTTGTTACTGTCGCTCTATACCGGACAGAAAAGCGTTCCGGTAATCAAGAACCGCTTTTCTTTAATTACTTAAAATGAATCTAATTTGGCATGGTCTTAATTATTGATCTTTTCAGTCACCTTACTTTTTTCTTTTCTACCTCTAGATCAAGCCACATTTATAACATTTCACCCTTCCTTCTTGTTTTTCCTACTTTCACCCATGGATAGGTATTGTTGTCTCTCACTGTAACGTTTGTTACTCATTTTATAATCCATTGAGGGGAAACAGCAACTGAAATTCAGGAGGCCGTGGGTCAGCCAAGACTGGACAGCGGGTGATCGTGCGTTAGGTGAATGTGGTTCAGATAAGATACAAAGGAAATGCGATATCTGGACAAATAGCAGAGCCCTGCAGGTGTGCACCAGGGATTTTACCATCTATGCCTAGATGTTCCTCTCAGAAGCTGTACTGCCTGGTCTCTATTCTGTGAGGAAGAAAGGTGAAGCATTTTACAGGGAGGTTCTGTCCCTTTTTCTGGGCAATGGCTTGGGCTCAGACTGAGCAGCCCTTGGCAGAGATAGAGGAGGCAGAAATCTCAGAGGGCTTAGGCCAATTCTTGTGGAGGTCAGGGCGGTAAAGGAGCTAGGGTGTGAAGTTCCACAACTCTAGTTCTTCCTCTTTCGTTGTCAGAGGCTGCTGTGCTGCCACTCCGTATCCACAGGTCCCCTGGGAAGGTTTTCTTTAGGCAGAGAGGCAAATGTTTGAGAGGCAGGTGCTCTGCAGAGGTGACCTAGCATCCTGCTGATGTAAGTGCAGTTCTGATTACCCTCTGATTTTTGAGGAGTCAGGTGTATGCTTCGCTCTGGGATAGAAGATCCTGCCTTATCTGGCTTCAGTCCGCTCTTCCTAATTGGCGTTACAGTTTGGTGAGAAATGCCATGAAGATATCTTCTCTGTATCTTTCTATGGGTGCTTCTGCTATAGGAATTCACTAGTCTTCTAATCTCTTACCCAGAGCTGCTTTCACTAAAGAACATATTAACTAGTGACATTCTAAATAAACTGTTTTCTTCTCTAACGTATTTGTGTTACTACTACCTTACTAATAATAAATGAGGAAGAGCTTAGAATGGGAAAATGTGTATGCAGGGACAAATGTAACAGAGCTATGATTATTTTAAAGGTTCCAGGAAGAGAGATTTTTATTGGTATTTCAGTTGAGCTGCTACTAAATAAAGAGCATAGGAACGTTCTTTGTGTTAGGACGTGAACGTTAATGCACGCTAGATCAGAAGGGAATCAGGCATTAATAAATGGATGCTTGCATATGGCTGAAGTGATATCTTTATGTGAGGCAAATGGAACAGCTCTAAGCAGTGATGCTCAGCCCTTCTGCAATGTCATCCGTGTTTTCAATGGAGATAATTCCGTGCACGCTTTTATTGTCTTGTCGAGGACATCCTTTGACACTCACAGGCCTGTGACCTCTCTGTAATAATGAAAATTGCTTACAGACAAATGTGATATAATTAACATGCCTTTTTTTATATTCCTTGCTGTATGTCAGTGCTGTTTCTCAGCTGGAAGGAGGCTGAGCGCTGTGTGACTAATGAGCTGTCTGTGGAACACCTGCAGTCTGAATACCTACATCTCCATGAAAATAGTCTGGGAACCTGTGCCTTAATGAGACTTTGGACTGTAGACCTAGAAAAGTTTATCCTGTCATTTCTATTAAATGGGCTGTTGGCTTATTTTTTTGCGGTATTGTCCCTTTGTGCTCAGATAAGCCTGATCAGCCCCTGTCTGGTTAGCTGCCTTCTGTCTAATTTTTCCTTAATACAAACCGAAGTCAAACAGTTTCCGCTTTGATATAGCGTTGTACTAGTTTCTTTTTCAGGTTCTTCATAGCGTCCAGCACCTTCTTCTCCGTAAGTTCTTTAAAATGACCGTTTGATCCTTACAACAATAATAAAAATAGTAATAATATTCATATTATTCCTAAAGTCAAAGACTGTCTTGTTCCTAGGAATTGAGCATTATTTTGTTTTATTATTCTCCTCTGAGGAGTGCTGGATGGGAACATTTTTGAGTACTGGACCCATTACATAATGAATAAGCTGAGGTGTCCTAGGGGACCCCTGTAATGTTTTGGACTTCAGCTGTATTCCAAAAAGAGGTGGTTCCACAGTTTACTAACTAAGGCTAATCTCAGGAGACTCATTTCTCTGCATTGCCATAGCCTGTTGGTATAAGCTTGTGTAAATCATTCGATCTTTTCCACTGATCTCTGTCTATTATACCTACTTTACTGCTCAGCAGGAGTTTGGGGAGTATAATGATGTCAAAGACAGCTGGGTACTCAGTTGCTATAGTAAGAGGACCTGTAAATGTGGCTAAGATAGATTACTACTTTCTTTTCCAGTAATTATTTTGAATGACCTTCCATACGTTAGCTTCCCAAACTAATTAGATGGTAGATAACATCATACTTCTATAGTTGGGTAGCTATTTCAATTTCAGGTGTTTGTAGCCTAAAAGAGCAGCTGTATGACAGTTTCAGGATATAGTACCTCAGGATTTCACTTCAGTACAAGTGTCATTGTGACATTCCATTAATATTTGTTAGCGATTGATTAATCAACAGAAAAAATGCTTGAGCCAAAAAATTGGGAAAACGCAATCTCTGAACATACTGAATGAGCTGCATACTTCAGTCTGCCTGAAAGGCAAGGAATTTGCACTGGGCGTATACTTTAATAATAGTGATTGGTTTCTTTCAACCAGGGAAATGTAAGAAATGTCACTTGAGTGCATCTTCTAATTATTTTGTATTAATACGTTGTGTAAGGGTTACTGAAATTGATCACCAAAGGTAATCATCTTGACTTGTTTTAAATATGAAGAACAAGATGCTTCATGTTGATTATAGACATTATTAAATGTCCATACCTGGTAAAATATGAGTAAAGTTGTATTTTGCCGGCACTAAGTGTCGTCCTTGGAATGCGTGTTGAAAATCAGAAATAACCTCAAGTGTTTTATTAACAGACTATACATTTTTAATAATACAATGCAAATTTTATTTCTGAAGAATGCAGCTTGGTGGATGATTTATAGGCCTGATATCACAAAGCTCAGCAAATGCATTATGCACTGTGACTTCCTTTTGAGAAGCAAATAATACTTTATTTTATCATGTAGTCATAAAGCTTGCAATCATAAACCCTACCCGGTGCTGTTGGCTAATCAGAGTCATTCTTCCATGGATAATATTTTCAGATAATGTTTTAGTAAATTACTTGTTTTATTGCTTTTAGTAATGCAGTAGCTGTCCCTTCCTGTATGATTCACAAAGAGGGCATGTGGACAAGTTCCCTTGGAATATCTAAGTCTTTAAAGTGAAAAGGTGGGGCCTCCTTCTAGTTCCTAAATTAACAATAAAATTGAATTTTTAAATTAATGATTTTCCTGAGAGAAAACTCTTAAATTAAAAAGAAGATGCTAAGGACTAGTATTCAAAGCTGTCTGCAACACTGAAGACAGAAAACTCACAAAATCATTTATTTTACTTGTATTACCAGTTTCCATTCAGTTTCTGCAGAGTCTTCTGCTATGGCATACACAGGCTTTCAGTAGTTCTTCGTCTCCTGGAAGGAACACGTAGTCAAACAAAGGATAGAATGAGAGAAAGTATACTATATTATAGTTTAGCTCATTTTCTTTCAAAGTACAGAAGAGGATCAGGACATCCTCTTTGGAAACATGGAAGTAGAGGGTAAACAACAAAGCACGCTGTGAAGCACGGGTGCTGTCCTTTCATCCTTCCCTGTTCTTCCGTTATCTCTCCCATCTTCCTCCTTCTCACCTTTCTCATGTCAGGGACAGAGATGAAAATAAAGGCGAAGTACAGGCCTTTTATTGCTTTACGGATTTGTCCTGTCATTCTTTAAAAGCTGTCTTTAATTTTGTAGGCTGACATAGAGAAAAGAACGAGTTGACTTGCTAAGAAATTTGCTGTTCACTTTTCAGATACTTGTACCAAAAATTTCCACCGAAGCGGAGCAGCAAATAGCCTAACTGTAAACCCTTTCTGCCTCCGCAGGTAGGAAAGAAGAGTCTGTCCAGCACATTCTTGATAACTTTTCTCTTTGGGGTTTTCTGGATGACTTTTTGTCTTCTGTCAAGGACTTACACCTGTGAACATATGAATATGGAATTAATTGTACTGCCTTGAATGGATGCTTCTACTGAACCCATTACTCATCTTAAAAGCTTCCTTAGCTGTAGCCAGTGGGAAATGTGGCATTGCTTAAAAGAAAACGGAGAAGTATGTAAAATAGATTCTTGAGTACTTGAGGTGAAAGAAGCCAGTTGGAGATGAAGGATACCTATTGTTATACCAAAGCCACAGTTAAATGGCTTCCTACCAGGCTCTTACAGTATCTTCAAAAAAATTAATAGTGCATCTGTGTTTATTCTGAAAGTTATTAAATCGTAATTTCAAACAGTGCAGTTGTGACCATGTTAAAAAGTTATTTTATTAAGATTTGATAAGAAAATCAGCGTTATTAAGTCTCTGTGAATAATTGCCTCACGTGATTTATCTCAGTTTAGTAGTGCAGCGGCACAGATATCTGCAATGTGTGCTCTCATTATTAAAGACTCCGTACAAATATTTAAACATCTAATAATTGGAAACTTTGACTTTTATTAGAATGTAGATTTGGAAAGGACTTTATAATGCTTTTAATATAACTCGACAGCACAAGAAAATTGTGCATTAATTCAGTTATTAGAATGCCTTAAAGGAATATTGCAGAGTGATGCAACTTGGTTTTGTACTTTTCTTCCAGCTTCTTCTGAATCTGATCTGAATTGTGCTGTGATTAGAGTCTGCTCTTGAATTTGGAAGAAAAGTGGATATTGAATCTGAATAGATTTTTTTTTTCCCCCTTACTGAAGCAGGACAAATCTATAGAACGTTGTTTAGGTAGTAACTGTCTTTGTAAATTTTCCATAATCTCTGTTTATAAATAGAACTGGTGTTTAATCGTCTCTGATGGGTACGTGGGAAGGAAAATAGAAGAGCGACCCTTTAATCTGGGTAGACTCATAGCATAATGATAGAAGCTGAAGTTAAGGGTAATGTTAAAACCATTTGATCTTCCTCTGTTTCTGGGAGAAGACCAGAGGCTGGTGGTGCGTCTTCTCCAAGGTAAATTAGAGAAAACATGTTTTCACAGATAGGAATTGCTTTAGTGTAGGTGAACACTGAGCAAGACCTTTTCTTTTTTTTTCCTTTTTTTTTTTTTTTAACCCTGTAACGGTACCTACCCAGATAGGTATATGAAAGTGGACTGGCCTTTAGAGACAGTGTCTCTAAAGAACGCATGTTTTAAGACTATAGGGATTGCTTTTGCATATCCTGTGCAAAGCAGAAGTAGCAAGGCCGACGGTTGAATTCAGGAGCACAAACTGTTCTTTTTAGTGCAACTGACACCTCTTTCTTGGTCTACAGATCTGATGTATTTGGAAAGTACCAATTAACTTTCTTTGGGAGAAGGAGCAATTGATAATTAATCAACCAAGTTTACTGAGCTAGTGTACGTTTAAAATGCTGTTTTGGGACTGTTACTTATTGCAAAGTTTTTTACAGGCTCCAGAGCTGGAGACTTTGAGGTATTCTCTAAATATCAGTGTTTAATCATTATTATGAGAGAGATGGTTCAGCGCTTCCCAGCAGTGAAGACAAAGCATCTATTTTGCAGCACCGCAGAAATGAGTTCAGCAGAAGCTTGAGCAGAATCAGTGAGAGTTTGGGGGACTTGAGTGAGGCTCTGGGAGGGGTCAGCAGTATTTGAAACAGGGAGTCTAGGCTAATTTTGAGTGAGACATGAGTCCTTGAAGCTGTAAGCTTTTGCATGTTGAGAAGTCAGTGGAGTTTTGCATGGAGGGGAGTGGTCAGTAGGGTTTTGAGTAAGTGTGCGTCCTACTCCTCAGAGACACAGGAGTGCCATGCTGAGCTTGTCTCAAACCTGGGAGCCACAGACTTTCCCATAATCATTCAGTAGCATCTACTTATTTTCCAGGCTGGCAGAAAGAGCTTAGGGTGGGACATTGTGCCTACACCTGCACTTTTCTCCCTGAATAGGAATGGGAGAAGGGGACAAGGCCAGGAAGGGTAGCTGAAGGATGAGCCTTTCTACCTTGAAACCTTTGTTGCCTGTAGCATTGTTGGGTTGGGTTCAGGATTGCAAAATGTTGTATGTCTTTTCTACCCTGGCAGCCTGTCCTATCCACACCCGCTCCTTCCACTGCAATATCACTAGATGCACAGAAGAGGGCAAGTAGAAGATGAGTTGAACTGTCAAGGCATCCATGAGTCTTTGCTGCTGTAGGCTGCACACCTGATCTGATTATTACTTCATGAAAAAGACTTTTGCTTGGTGACCTGAGGTACTTCAGTTTCTTTCTTTTCAGTCGTCACATGTCTTCGCAACTTAATGAACAATGACTGCTCATACAGGCAGACTGGACCGTGTAAAACCACATAAGGGTAATTGAGTTATTTTTTTCCTTTTACCTTTAAAGATGGAGTTCTCTTGGTCTGCTGCTCTTTAGAAGAGTGCATATTGACAAATGACACTCTTTTAATGCCTTCTGACAGTAACGGTGCTTTTTGTCAATTTCTTCTGCCAATAATAACGGCTGTCTGTTAAAGGAAACGATTAATGAATGTCTCAAAACCTTTTAGCAACTGCTGCCTTATAGAGTAAACATCATTTTTACCTTCCTTTGGAATTTCCAGTGTTTAATTTTGAGTACGTTACTAGCGAGTTTATATAAGGTAGTTTGAATGATGTTGCTGTTGCAGTAGCTAGTCTGGTTCCGCAGCTTGCGACAAGTGCTAGGAGTTTTGTTCCCAGGTAACTTATAGGGACAGAAGTGCTTGTCTCTGTGTAAATTCCTCACTTTAAAGGTGACTAAGAAGCACAAGAGTGCTCTCCATGGCTTCAGGTCCATACGAATGCCCCTGCAAGGAGGCATAAGTTTCTAAGGGAGGTCAAAAGACTTATGGTTGCTTTGAGCTTCATAAAAGGTTTAATCAGCCTGTACCTCACTCTTGAATGTATAATTTCTCCTGAAATAGTTTAGGACTACGTCCAGCAATGCTGTTATTTAAAAAAAAAAAAAAAAAAAAAAAAAAGGCAGTCACCGTTAGTGCTGTTTCTCTGTATGCATAGGAGAGAAGGAACTTTTTTGCATTATCCTAAGTTCCTAATTATGCAATCATCATCCGCTGTGTGTGAGCATTAGGGAATGAGCTTTAGAAACTATTTGGTCACATAAGGATGATATTTTTTCAACATCTCTGGAAAGTGTTGACCTGGAAAAGTGCAAACTAGAAAAGCTTCCTAGAAAATATAGAGAAAAATGTTGCAGGGACTGAAGCTAGAATTCAGGAGTCAAGATTTCCAGTTGAATGACAGACTTCCTCTAGGGCTAGTTAACTCTTTTGTATGACAACTTTTTATAGCATAAGTACTGCTTGTTTATTACAGCAGACTGCTGTCCTGTGCATTTAGATTATAAATAAGGGAATATTCTGTATAGTACTGTTTTGACACAAGTATTGTTGTGGTCGGTTACAGTGATACAGTAGTACGGATAATTAAATCTTAACAAACACAACAAATCCAAGAATTGAGGGTGTTCTGAAATAGGATGCTCTATACGAAAATATGGCAGTGTGCATTTGAAAGTAAATTTCATTGTGAAAGTGTAAATACTTGGATATTAATAACAACAGATCTCATTAACATTTTCTCTTTTAAAATAATTTCAATTACAAGCAAGTTGTTCAGTGTTTTAAACTATAAATATGTGGTTCTTGTTACCTGGCAAATAAAATAACCCTATAGCCATAACTCTTCTTTAAATATTGTATTACTTCATTTGAAATATAACCTCTGCTGCTATTGTATAACCTTTATTTACTCCTGGCAGGGACAGTGCCATAACTCTCACTAGTGTGTTTCATTAATATTGTTAACAATAACCTTCAAAAATCAAAAGCCTACGTCATCAAATGCTTAAATAAAGGAATTCCTGCGGACTAAAAGCTCAACATTCATTTTCGGTCTAAAGCTTCTGTTCCTTCTCCAAATCCAAAAGAGAAACACAATTTTACTTACAAGTTCCAGTCTACTTATTATCTTCATGGCTGACCTTAACTGAGGTACACAATAAAATTTTTATTTGGTGTATGCAGACAGAATGAAAACAGTTAAGAAATACTGTTTATTATTGGGATTTTTTAAATACAGAATGTAAAATTGCATGCTAGACTGCCTTCTTGGCAAATTATTACAATGGACAGATGGGTTTTCATTATCTGTTATACAGAAATACAAGGCTGGCGACAGTATGTTTTGAATTGATGCTTATTCATCTGTGAGAGAGTAATTTTCAGACTGCTTGTCCAGAAAACATTCGGAATCTTGTCTTTGCATCTGCAGAACATCTGTTTAAACTAGGATTGTCAGTGTCAATATTTTTTTGCTAGTAACCGATGGGCTGTCTTAATGTCTTCCCAAACCCAAAGAAATGAGCGTGAAGTAGGATTTCAGGGCTCCAGTCCAGGGTTTACTGTCTCAATTCATTCTTCAATTTGTATGCAGTGTAAAATGTTACTCAGTACCCGTTCTACTTCTAGTAACATATGATTTCAACAACTAGCACCGAAAGAAGCAGTTTCTCTTTGTAACAGTTCACAAAGGGTGGGGAAAGGGTACGTTCAGCTTAGATATTTATTTAAGCAATAAGTTTGATGGCAAGAAAAATTGTAAATAATAAAAGGCCACATTGTAACATCTAAGTAAGGTACATGCTCAGTTAATAACTCTGAATAGAGAGCCAGAGAATTCTGTGTCTGCAAGATTTAATTTATTTTTAAGGTATAAATTACCGCTCTGCTTCAAAGCCTCAATGTTGATAGTCCGCTGCAGTAGAAAAGGAGGTGCGTTTTTCAGTTCCTTTAGGTATTTTGTATTTCATTAATTCTTTATGTGCCAGTTATTGTTGTTTTCCTCTGATCGTTCTACTCCTTGTTGTTGACTGCCGTGCTGTCTGTGTGATAACTATTGGAAGCATAGGTCAGTACGAGAAGTTCCTTAGAGCACCTGTGAAACCACACATGGGTATTCTCAATAACCTAGTGGGTTTCAATGACGTAAGAATACTGACTTTTTTTTTTAATATATGTTCTTTCTTTTTATCCTTGTGCTCTGTGGGTCAGTTACTTTCTAGAGATACTCCTGCTGGAGTATTTAATGTAATTGTAGCATTCATTCCAGTGGCATAGACAGTTAATAGTCTTGGCTGCATCTAGATTGAGAACATCCAAACAACAAGGCGAGATATGTAAGTGCAGAGAGTCAAAATAATTTTGTATAGTATGTGCAACACATATGGCAAAGCTGACATGTGTACACAGTGTTCTGATAGGACTCTGATTAGGTTTAGATAAAAAGCAATTTTTCTATCCCACAAAACATCAGGAATTAAAAACGTTCCAGTTCTCTCAAGTTCTGATCAAGCAAGACCCAGAGCACATGTCTAGAGATAGTGACATGTAAGTGCAGTATAGAAGGTGCAGCTTCAATTTCTGAACTAATTATTGTGTTTCACATACTCCAAATTTGGAAACTGAATCCAGCACTGTGACACCGTAGATGAGAATTCTAGCCATCAGATACAGGATCAATTTTAGAGGCCAATGTCAATGGCCAGGCTTATTGCTGAAGCGTTTAAATAACTGAAGAGCAAGATCTGATAAAGCCAGTGGCTGCCTAATGCTGATACTACTTACAGGGACTCTAGAAAAGTCAGGGTAAGTCTCTCTGAATTGGACACAGTTCTCCAGTATTTTCAGATAAGTCTGCGAGGTTCCTAGTTACTGTGTAGCTGTGTAATAGTTTTTCCTCTTTTGGGATCAAAGAAGTCTTTTCCATTGGCAGACTATTAGAAGCGTTATTAACTAATCATGCAACAGCTACCTTATTTCTGTATGCTGTACTGTGAATGTAGTTTGTCCATACATTTCAGAAAATCACTGGCTGTGTTCCCTAAAAAGGGGAAATATTTCTGTGCTATAATGACTTCACCTTCTAAAGCCTTTTGGAAAATTTCAATGAGAGCTTAATCCTAATTTAATCATTCCAATGAGAACTGAATAATTTGTGAATTGCAAAACCTTATGAATGTTTGAAAATGTCATCCTTGCCCCGTAAAGACACACTTTAAATAGAGAACTGCATTTCTCTGAGTGCTCTCTGTTGTGTTAGATCCAGTTTCATCAAAATTGATGGTTAAAATTCTTCCACTTGTTCAGTAAAAGCAGTGCTTGGGCAATGATGACTAATTTAGAAAATCCCAGGCACAATACTTAACTGACTTTTCCCAAACCACAAAGCAGTTCATGTGCATGCTTTCAAGTCACCTTATAAACAACAACAAACAAGCAAACTTGCTTAGAATGGAGAAATACATTAGAATTGACAGGCTTTTTCAGATGTCTTTATCAGCTCCTGATCACTGTAAATGGAAGTGGCTTAACAAGTTTTTGAAAGAATGGAACATAAAAGAACAAATAGCAGTTCTTTATCTAAGCCTCTTTGAATATGGATAGGAGCTAACTGACCTTATGCCTTTGAAAACAAAGGACCAACGAGAAGATTTGCCAAGGTATGTGTGATGCATAAGAAGGGAATACATGGGAAACTGTTGATGAGTCTGAAGAGGAGGGCAGGTTGACTGATACTCTTGCTCTGTGGTGACATTCTAACTTTCTGACTGAAATGCTGCTGCTGAAAATCACCTGTTTCTGGCATCGTGTTTTTTCTATTTGATTTGGTTCTTTCTAAGATGTTTTGCAATGGACAAAATGAATGAGTAGTTTACTATGTAATAGCGTATCTGCAAGTACAGTGCTTACCTTTCGAACTTTGTTTTTGACCTGTGCTGCTCTTCCTTTGTCGTCTTGCTCATGCTAAAATAAAGTTAATTTTGCTCAAGGCAAAGGGTGTGCAATATTCAGACATTACTAATATATTTTAACGTAGAGAGTTTCCAAAGCTTCTGTCTTGGGGGGGGGGGGGGGGGGTGCGTATGTTGTGTGGGTATGCGCGTATGTATGTGTGAAACTAATCATTGCACAAAATGACTTAACGCTAGTAGGCGGCAAAAGCTTAATCCGTCATAAAAGAAACGTGTAAGAGATTTTATTGTACATTTTTTAAAATAAGCATTTTACATATTTCTTCACAGAAAGGGGGGAAAAAAAACATTTTCTGGAGTTCTGAGAGATGCGTTGTCCGGCACAGCCTATGAGTGTGCATTTGCCGTAAACACTTGAACACAGAGGCTTTCTGCTTCATATGCTGACCTTCACTAATCCTTAACATCTAGCGTAATAAAACAACGGTCTTTTTCTCAGTCAGGATCCTGAAGTTGCAAAAGACAGATTCTTAGAGGATGTGGAAAAATCATCGTACATACTTAAGTGTAATTAGAAATTAAGATGGAATTCCCCAAAGAGCAAAGAACATGTGATGGTGATAGAAACTAGTCATACGGGAGCCACCAGTGATTCTGCCTAGCGTCTGTTTTGCTTTAACTCCCTGTTGAGCGTGATTAAGGGTTCTAGGTGTTGCTGGTTTTTGAGATGTGCATGCTGTGAACGGAGTCGAGACCATTAAAATATTATTTATAAGAGGAGATTGTATTTGTGTCTGTGTACTCACGTGTTCTTTTTTATTGCAAAAGATTTACGCTGGTGCTTTTGATGTTGTTCTGTAATATGTTCTCATATTTGGGATGGAGACAGCCCTTAGGCTATAGCAGTGTCTCTACTTTGTCTCAGAAAATTCTGATCAGCACGTGCTGAGATGCAAACCAGTTGTATATATGCTGAAAGACGATCTTTAATGCTATGCTTGTATCTTTCAAAAAGATCATCTGCCTTTTCTGGAAGAGGACAGTTATGTAAACGTGCAGCAGTAAGAGTGAATTGAAAATAAATCAGTGATATCTTGTAACTTTTGAGTGGGACCCTCCCTACATCCTGGAAAATTATTCTAATGTAGTGATTTTCGCATGTAAATTTGTAAATCACAAAAACAATACTGTCATTTCTTCCCTAGGTTAGCTTCGAAAGTTTGACGTAAAACTTATTAACTTGGTATCACTTCGCTGTGCTCTTGAGTCATCCAGGTTCCAGAATGCTCTTTGTTCATACAGTTGTTGGTGTATGTCCAGTCCTTTTATCTACACTGAAGTCTTGTTTTCACCTCTATGCTAGACATGAGCAAAGTTGTCTTTATTTTATGTTTTAAGAGAAAACATTCCCAAAGTGCTATTTTTTATTCTTCTGTAGAAAGCTACATGCTTGTTTCTGTTTTACTTTTTTTTTTCCCCTCCTTACAAAACATTGGGTAAACGTAAATTTACTTCCTGGTGTGTATTACTAAGTACCATCTCATTACATTCCCTAACTTTGGTACTCTATATTTTGCATAAGCATTGGCATTCAGGTCTAATGTGAGGAAGTGAATTATAGGTGTTGGTTGCAGTTGTGAAGGTGTTCTGATTGAATGAAGAGTTCCCTAACGTGTTTCACACTGTTCATTTTATTATATGGAGATGGAAAAAAGTAAATCAGTACTGAGTGGCTGGTTTAGTCAGTGCTTCTTTCAGCTGAACAATATGCTGTAGCTCACGTATGCAAGTGCAAGACCCCATATAGAAAAGATGTATTTCTCGATTTGTGTTTTGAAGTAACTTTGTCAACAAAGCACTGAATACACTTGCAGAGATGCTCGGTGTTTTCTTTATTCTGGCCTTGATCTATTTAAAAGGAATCTAGGTCAAGAATATGGTTCTTAGACTCCTTTTCAAAGAAAAGCTTCAGTTTTCACTAATCTTATTTCTGAAGTGCTTAAAACAAGAATTCTGCCAATGCCTAGTACTGTGACCACCACAGCTGGCAAGAGCTTCTTGAACCCTCTTCATTGCAAGCCCGTTATTGTTCCGTGGTTCCTTACAGAAGTGACTTTTCATTCTGGGGTGACAAAAAGGATGACTTCCCTTTTGCTGTTGCAGACATTTTATATACTCACTAAATTACTTATTAATTTGTATGCTCGCTACACATAAACTTTTTACCTCTCCTATTAAAGAACTAGGAAAGGTGCATCACCTTCCCATGACGATTCCAGGATCATCATATGGACAAATTCATGAAACCTCAAAGACTTGCAATACATAGATCCTTTGCAAATTATCTAACTATGTGTGGGATCATTTACATGTATTAATTTAGATGTGATATTTATTTCTTCGAGGCAAGATTGACGGTGTTGTAAAGGGGGGGGAGGGGGGGGAAACCAGTCCTTCATTTCATTCTGCTCTACAGATTTTGTAAATCTGTAGTAATTCTGTCTAGAACGAGTAGGAAAAATCATGGAAAATCATTAGAACAAGAGAATCAGCTCAGTCAATCTACTGAAAGTTTATGATTCTTAACTTTAGGCACTATTTTTGAAATTACAGATGGTATCTGTGGATGATTATGGAAACTGAATCAGATAAGGCTTTATTCATCTGGAGAAGGCTTTACCTAATTCAGTCTTCAGAATGTGTTTCCTTGGATGCTACTCTTGAGAAGAAAGGACATTAGGCCACTACTCTGGTCTGAGCTTTTCTGTGTATTGATAGAAATCATCTTTTCTACTTACCTTGGCTCAGCATGAAATTTTCTTCTGTGAACTTTCCCCCTCTGCTAAGGTTTGGCTGTTTACGTCTTCCCTTTACCAAGAATGTTGTCTTTCCATCTTTGTTTGATTAAGGAACAGCTTGTAAGCCTGTGGAATGAAGCCGTTCAACCACATTTTTCATCTTGGCACAAAGCAACGTTTTTCTAGGGAGTATTTTGTGGCAAAATTGCAAATAGGAGAAAACTAATAACAATAAGATGAATAAGTAAGTGTTCTACTGTATTACTTTACTGAAAACACGTGTTACGTTTCTTTTCCAATTACTTCATCCAGTGAAAACAAGTCTCTTCACACACAAAATAATATTAATTTAGGTTAGTTAACTTAATATAAAAGTTATGATGTAATTTAATATAAATGTTATGCCCAATCTACTTCTGGCTGGCTTCATCCTTAGAAAAGCAGATATTAAAAAGGACAGAAATGAACCTTAAAGCCATTTTCATAAATATGCCAGTATTGTAATGTTTTGCTCATTCACTTAACTGCAGTATGACCAAGGAAATTCACTTTCAACATTTAAACAATTCTCACATACAAAGTTTTACTTATGAACTATTTTAGCATATGTACCATTTCTTGTCTGTAATCAATTATATATGTGTTCTGTTGTAAGTTGAGTATTAATGGGTAGATTAATGGATTAGGTTAGGTTATTGGCAAAATGAGTAATAGCGAGACAGTAGCACTAGTTAACGTTGAGACTAGCTAGCACTTGGGCAGCCGGTTTTGGAAAGTATTCCAGAATCTGTGTATTTCTTGAATCATCCTGAATCGGCCATGCTCTGAGAAGGACAGGCTTGTCAGCTGGATGTCACTGAAGTGTTTTCTAAAACCCTTTAGTTGCTATTTCTTTATGCAAAACAGAAATTTACTTTCTATAGCTAGATAGCACAGAGGTAAGGTGGATTAAAAGTATCGTGCATCCCAACCTGTTAAGTAAAGCTATATTTAAACTTCCAAGAAGCAGTGTGATATCCCCACTGCGCTCTAATCTATCCCCTCCAGCCCTCTTTCTCACTAACAGGAGGGTGGATCTGGTTCATACTTGCGTATTTACAACAGTTCGGCCATGTGGCACTCTTAGCAGTAGGATTTTGAGGCTAATTTGTACAGTCTGTGGGGTCTGCTCTAGTACTCTGTAATAGGTTCCAAATAAGTACGAGCAAATAGTGGTGCCAGCTGAGGAGCAGAGCAGAGATGTCGCTGCAACAGACAGATGTAGTTTTGATCCTTATTTCTAGAGGTGTTTTACTCTTTCTTACATGTTAGGACAAGGGTAATATTCTGTGCACAGATCTGTAAAGCATTTTGATCAGTGCACCTGAGCGGAAGGTGCTACATAGGCAAACACTCAGCTGTTGTTCTGCAGAAGTTAATTTTTATAGCTTAAAATCATCATAGTTTTTATTCTAAAGAGAAATTGATTATGATCTTAGTCTGAGCGTGCAACTGGGCAGTGCATTCTGCAGAAGGATAGCGGATTTGAATTCCCATAGCTAAACGGATGAAATGACTGCCTTCATTTGTTATTTAAGGGAAAAAGAAAAGATCTTGAGAACTGGCAAGCTTTTCTAAAATGAAAAATTAACTTACGTTCTGATCAGAGGCAATATTAACTATTTATGCTTTAAATCAGATGTATGAAAGTTCCTTTAGAAAGCGGTTTCCATCTGTGGCTTGCAGCCTGATGAGTTTAAATTTATAGTTGCCATATGTGATTTAGGGTTGTTTTAAATGTTGTGATACTCCAAAAAAAAAAAAAAAAAAAAAAAAAAAGTGTATTACAGATCTCAGCCTAAGATGAGCATTAGAAAGACTTCTTAAATGAAGGTGCAAGTTACCCAGCAATTTCTTTCTGTGTTAATTGGAATGAACAGCTCATCAAGCCAACCTGAAATGTGAAGGTAACGATATTGCTCCTTATGGATGAATTCTCAGCGTGGTGTATATGGCCTCGTGGTTATTAGTACAGCAGATAGCTGAGTTTCTTGACAGTTGTTCCAGCCATTTGCTCTGCTGGAAGTTTAGAGATACAGATAGGCTGAGCACTATACCACCGTGAGAATGTCCTTGACAAATTACCCTGCTGTGTCTGCTTATAGAAGGAAGCCTATCTACTGATTTTGTCTTAGGTCTGTAGTTTTAAATTTCATGTTATTTGCACGAGAATGTTCTAGAACACAACTATGTTAACAGAACTCGGCAGTGGATCAAAATAAAATTAGTAAGAATTTTGGATAATAAGACATTTTCTTTGTATCTCCCTTTTATGATTGCACTGCTTAAAACCAGTTGTGAATGTTATAGCCCAGTTTCCTGGGAGTTCATAATATTACAGCTTTTATCGCAGTGGTAGTATAGGATCAGTTTTGTCAACACTATCGAGAAAACACTGTGGTGAGAGTGCTGCTCTTCTGTACAGATGCAAATGTTGACTGTGGTTGCTAACTCTCTCTTAAACGCGCTTTAGACTTCGATACCCTTATGACTTTGACTTTTGATGGATCAAGTTCCAAATACGTACACATGGTCAAGGGGGCAGGAAAAATATCTGAAGACCTTTTAAAGACATGAAGCAGATAATTATTTCTGAGATGAGGAGATGGTGATTACGTTGAGGAAGAGTAATACTGATCCATTCAAGTGTAAAGTAACATAAGGATCGTAGGTACTTCCATTTTAGGACTGCCATTTGAGTTGGTATGGTCTTTCTTAGGACTTCCAATAGGAAAATTATTTTTAAATCATTGTTCTCATTTCATTTAAACTCAGGATTATTTTTTATTCACTTTGCCTCTCCTCTTATTATCATTTATCAGATAAATGATAGTGACTCAAATTGTTGCTTCCATGTAAGTAGCATTTCATTCTTTTCTAAATGCTTGGATTTAAGTTCATATTTGATTTTTAATCGCTGTATTGATTCTGTACCCACGGACACAGAAGTCCAAAGATTTCATCACAGCTTTAAGCCCGTGACAAAATTATGTCCTGTCTCAAAAATTCAGTTTCTTCAAGTGGATTTCATCCAAATAAATTGTTTTTATGGCTGTCTGAATGCTGATTTTTTTTACACTTGGGATAATTAGCCATTTGAAGAGTTTAAAAAAAAAAAAACCACCATCATTTGGAATCTTAAGTCAGTATATGCACGACCTAATGAAAGACCAGGTGCTAGATGTGGCTGTATCTATTTTGTTGTTAGGGTATGTTTTAACGTGAAAAAAATATGAGGATGTTACCTTATTACGATTTCACCTCTTTTTCACTTTTCCTTTGAAAAGTACGATTTTGCAAGTTCAGTGATTTTCAGAAGTGTTTCATGAGCTCTTTCAAGAGCATTTGCAAAACTTGGAATCTCAGTGTTCTTTTAAACTTAGAATTTTTGAAGTCTGTCTTGTAGGAACTGAATTGTGTTTAAAGTATGTTTGTGTTTTCCCCAGCTCTTTTCAATATGTTAATTAAAAACATCAGACTTGCATTAAGCAGAATTTTGCTCTCCAAAAAAACCCTGTCTTTGGAGACCTAGCAGAGATTTCCTGTTGACAGAATGAATTTCTTCCAAAAGTTGAGGTGTTAACTCCAAAATAACAAGGATATAAGGTACTGTTGATTTAAAAAGCTCGAACAAAGGCATATGATTGTGAGTTGCTTCTGAACTCTTAAATGTATTTTTCTGCTCAGTAACAATTAGATGTATTTAAAATTGAGTATATGCTTAACTGCTTTGTAGAATTGAGCTATGATATTCCCCACAGTGCATGTGACGAGGCAGAATTGTACCGGATAATGATGGCACCACAACTTCTGTAGTGGTAAATCTATTTGTTTGCGCTTGAATCTGCTCTCCTGGGTAGTTCAGCTCTTGAGTTTGATGGATTTCTCTTTACAGTAAAAACACTGAAAGATACTATGTTCATTTTTGCTGTTACTTTAAATGATCATTTTTAAAAGATAGTCGATTGGATTCTGAAAGCAATCTGTACGTTTATGAGTCTGCTCGTGAAATTTGATATAGCTGTGACAGACAGTGTATATTAAGGTAAAACAAAAAACAAAGGTAAAACAAAAGGCCTCATCTAGTCTTTCTTACTTCCATGGGAAAAGGGTAGGTCAAGCTTTCTACTTGTTTATCCTCCCTGGTCAGTATTGAAGCATATAGCCTCCTCCTGTCAGTTGGCTCTTTCTGGTTCTCCGTTAGTGATAGCATTTGAATGTATGATCTCCCTCCATGCCCTTTTGAAGGGACTTCTTCTTGATACCATGTATATCAGAAGGCTCTTATCCTGGTTGTTAAAGCTGCTCTTGGCTCAGCTGTTTTCATGTTCATTAAAATGTTGTGTCGCATCTCTGGTAGGCTGATGACACCAGGGTTTATCACCCACTTACTGTTGAAAAATTATGTACAATTGTTCAATATTCATGCTGTTTCCGCCACGATCCTTGTAAATATCTGCAAAAGGAATTAATTGCCTTCTTTCAAACCCTTCTGTGTAACTCCCATCTGCTGTTAAAGCTGTAAGAAGCCCTCACAATGCTCAGGCAACTTGTATTTCAAGTGCACATCCTATCACTGTGGCCATTATTATCCCATTGTTTTCAAACAAGTGCCTTCTTGTGTGTATTTCTTATCTTTCATTTCAGATTGCAGACTCTGAAATAGGGTTTTTTTTTTTTCCCCTCTGTGTGTGTTTTTGCAGCGCAGAGTCCATTTGGATATGGGGACTAGACTAAGGGAATTGCCATGATAAAAAGAAAGAGAAAGGCTGAAGGGCTCTGTTGTAACTGGGTAAGGGGAGTGTCAGGGATATAGCTATGGCAGTAGTGGAGACCCACCTCTGAGGTGTGTGGGGTTTTTCTTGTTTGTTTGTTTTTTTCCAATAGCTGTTGAATGTTTACTGTCCCTTCAGCCTAGATAGTATGTGTTACAGAATTCTGTTCAGTCATGCCCTGCTATATACGTTTCAGTGAACTAATTCAGAACATTTCCTAAGACAAAGGATAAATTCTTAATGCACTGTCACGAAGTAGTTAACCCTTTTTTGTATCACTCTTCTGTATCATCTAGGAATCAAAAAAAGAAATCCTACAAACAGACTCACTCCTCAATAAGTAAAGGTACTTTTTTTCATACAGTATGCAGAACAGGCTTTTTGGGAGAAAAAATGCAATTGAGATCTAAGAACTCTTAAGTTTTTCCTAAGAGCTGTGCAGTTCCTCTGTCTGTACTGCTGCAGTATTTCTCGTAGTTCTCAAACCCACAAATTGTGACATACTGCTCATCATATACTACTTTTGCTGTGCTTTATAAATTTGATGACTGAACACAGTCACTGTAGCACTTGAATGTGTTAGTTCCAGTTTAGAAAATTAAAGCATGCTGTTAGGATGTAATCCCTTTCATGTAAATTTTGGTGGAGTTTAATATGACATAAGCTCCACTGCTATCCTTTCTAAGTCACCAGGTGCACAGTAAAGAGTATTAAAAAAGCTTTGTTTGATCCTGGCTGTTAGGTCTTTGGGGAGAACAAATAACAGGGGATTAAAGGAAAGAGTGTACTGCAGGAATTTGGCAGGGCAGTCTATAACAAAAGGATTAAGTAACTGTCCCTGAAGAAGGAGAAGCAACTGTTTTTGTGTCCTTTGATTGAAAGGTACGAGGGGTTTTTATGTAATTTTGCTTATCGGGACCTGTATGGTCAGCTTAGTACTCAAGTTTAAATGTAGCTTCATTGGAAAATAATAATAGGTAAAAAATAGTGGCTAAAAATGACATTGAATTCATGCTCTCTCCTGTCCAATTACTGAGTTTTGGTGTTTTTTTTTTTTTTTTTTACTTTGTTTGTTTTTTAGCTTAGTAAATTGCAAGCAGATTTGGATTTTATCATCTCTGCCTGTGGCTAAACGCAGTGTAGGCAGTTAAACTTCTTGTTTTTCTGAGGCATCGCAACCTTCTGTAGGTCTGCATTTGCAAGCCACTGTTGCCTGCCAAGAGAGATTTCTTAGAAGTCTCAGTAAGTCAATATAAAATAAAGCTCTGTGCTGCAAAATGGTAAATGTTTCTAAATGAGAAGAATGACTATGAATATACAGTGAAGCAGGAACCTATACATCGAAGTGTTCAGACTAGTTTAAAATATTTGTTGTTTTGATGCATTGATAGTACAGCATGAAACTGAGTTATGTCTGAACTATACTGTCAGATGAAAACATGATCAGGGACTTGCTGAGTCGTCATTATGTGATCTTTAAATAATCTCTTAAATTAACAGATATTTGGAATATACTAATAACTTTTTTGTTTTTTAAATGAACAGTATTCTGATTATTTACCGTCAGCTAATGATGACTTTGAAGTTACTTGAAATGTGGCAGAGCTACTTATGTTATTGGGGTATGGAAGTGCTACGTGAGAGATGGTTGTCCGAATATCTTTTCTCCGTCCATTTTAAGCATGTGTCGTAGAAGTGCATCACAGCTCCTGTAAGCTATGATGCAAGTGATTTTTATACGTGCTTCTCTTATGTTCTGAATCTGCTATTGCTGGTGAGTAGGCCATAGTATGGAAGACAAGTTTTCGTACCACGTATCTTTTTGTTGAAGGGCATTATTGTTACTGCAGTGCAGTGTAAGAAAGTTGCTGTGAATATGCATTTGAGTTCATAAATGAACATTCTTAACCGGAGTTTATATGCTTATTGTGCCTTATATGCCTTATATGTAAGGAAGAAGCGAGCTAGCAGGCGTTAAAAAGAATTATGAAGCTAGCTAATGAAAGCCTGATTCTATGAGCTTTGCTAATTTAATCAAGAAACAGATTACACCATGTAATCTGTGTGTCCCTTCAACATTAAAGAAATACAAGATTTTAAATATGGAAAGCTTAAATCACTTTTGTGCAACATATAGAATAAAATGAGTTATAGGAATTGTTAGTTAATCCTAAGAGTTATTTTTTTGTTGTGGGCTATTTATAAGCAGTACACTATTTTGAATGTGTCAGCAGTGCTGATGTATTCACCATTAACTCTCCAACCAGTTATAACTACTATCAGCTTTGACTGTGTCTACTTCTGTGTTAAGTCGTACCTAAGGATCACCGACAGCCTAGAAGAGGACCTCCCTGGCTGGGGTGCTCTAGGAGCATCGATAATGCAGCTCATCAGAATGTTTCTAGACCACCAGGGATGATGGTGTAGTGCATTAGGTACTGCAGGAGGTGCCTTTGAGCCCCTATTCCACAGGTGATTGCGGTCTTTGGCATGCTCTTATGCCGTCTATTTTCTCTGCATCGTCTCTGCTGGGAAATGTACTGACTCTAAATGCTTGGTTCGGAGTAAGGAACTCATTAGGAGACAAAACGTAGGATGTTCCTAGAGGAATTCTGTTTCTGTGTTTGCATATATACAAATCTCAGAATTAAAACCCTTCTCCAGACGAGCGAGTTGAGAGACCACACAAATATAGCGCACGTGTTTTTCTCGCAAAATCCGAAGCCACTTTGCTCCAGAAGAAATCCACTTTGCTCTTATTTCATACAGTCCTGGACAAAGATAAGGCCCTCCGTTTATAGTAGACATAGGGGAGAGAGTCTTTAGTCAGCTAAGCCATATGAAAGTCAAATCACTTGACAAGAAAATACGCTGTCTCCTGGCACCTAACAGGCCGCGAAGCACAAGCAGTGTCAGAAGAAGTTTCCAAAGTAGCTATGCCGACAGCATGTCTCCCTGGACTGCAAGTCGCTGCGCTAAGGAAACATTCTTGCATCCGACTGTGTACTTCCAAATCAAGAAGTTCTACTGTCCCTGCACGCTTAGACAGCTGACTTGGTTAGAAAGAACGCAAGGTAGCCGACGTTGTAAGGGGAAATCACCAAATTGTACACAAAACCTTGCACAGTTTATCCTTAGGTCTGTAAGCTGTCAAGTTTCTGCTCATCTCCAGAACTCAAGTTCTTGAGCTCTCCTTAGAGCAAGAGCTGTCCTTAATCTGGTGGTGTAGCTGTGCTGTTTTGTCCTAGCCGCCCTCCGTGTGCGAGTGCAGGAGTGAGGTGGGTGCTAGCTCCAGGGACAAACTCGTCTTTAGCCCCTCCATTAGCAGCCCCCGTGGGATTCCCTCTGAGGTGTAAGGGGCCCCTGTGCTGGTGAGTACCTTAGCGTCACGCAGTCTGGGAAACTAGGCAGATAGGGCACGGGGGTTTTTCTTGGGGATAAAGAAACATAGCCTTAGAAAATAGCCGTTGGGAACCCTGAAAAAACAGCTAATACAGGCTAACCGGTCTGCCTTCATTGATTCAGATCCAATGAATGTTGTGAGTGATAGATTTTAAATAGTAAGTAGATAGGGCATTTTCTGTATGACATAGTAGATTATTGAGAAGGTAGATTGATTTTTGTTGCATCTTTTCCTCTGAATTTTACCTAGGCGATTTTTGAGTGTTGGGAGAAAACACTTGAAGCCCTTACAAGCAAGGGTGAATACTGAACCCACCTACGTAGCACACAGAAGAGTATGTTAGTGTGTTTTGGATTTGGTTTGCACAACCCACTGAAATACCAGGGTTAATTGTCTGTGGGACTGTGGCACGCGGGTTAATTTGAACGGATTAGATTACCATGATTAGCAGTGCCAGGGGAACAGCCGAAAATGATTCACTGTTTACACTGGGCTGGTGCTGCTGCTAGAAGGAAGACAACTTGTGCAGACAATAGAAATGGTAATTGCTGAGGGAAGGGAACATAAGCGAAAGGTTTTTTAGAGTTTCTTTTAAATGTCCAGTTCAGATCAACTAAAACTCCTTGCAATTTTTTTTTCAGAAACTATAGCTGAAAAGCAACTGGACGATGTTGTAAAGAGGTGGACTATCTGTAATATCTTTTTTTTAAATCAGAGTTTCAAAGTGCTGAAGATACCTTTTTTTTTTTTTTTTTAGAAATTATCAAAATTAAGTATAAACATTTTACAATAAAATAAAAACAGTAATAATTAGAACAGTTATTTAGATTAGCAAACGTTGGAACATAATGGAGGGTTTATTTTTGCCATATATTCTTCTAAAACACTAAGCAGAAATGAAATAATACTTCTGAGAAACAGGACTGTTTCCAGTCTGCTTTTTCAAACAGACTGTGGTCGTTCAGAGGAGTTCTGAATGGCAGAAGTTTGCACTATTTTCAATGTTTATCTGAAGTAAATTTATTGAAAATTAGTATGAACGTGAGCGTTAACTATATGTGTATGTTTGCATTTATCCACTATACCTTCCTAATTGCCAGGGACAAATTTTAACCTTTTCATTTTCCATGAACTTTTAGGTTACTAACAATATTTTAATAATATTTTGAAGTAATTTTGTAAGCATTTTTTCTTCATTAATCCATGCTTCAGAAGAAATAATTCTGATGAAAATCATCTTTCTGATTTTTAAAAAGACTGAAACTTTAGAAAAATACAAAAAGTATTCTTTGTATAATTTTTGTTTTGGCCAGCTCTGTTTATGGCAATCTATTCAAATTCAGTTTAAAGTAGACAAAGCAGCTAAATGCTTCTGTAATTTAGGGGTTGGTATGTTCAAAGCTAGTACTTGACATTAATTTTAGCTCTTGGACATGCCTCTTGGGTATTGTACTGAAGAAAAATTCAATCAGACAAATTATTTTGTGTTATTTAGAAAGTCATACTTAAAAGATCTCATCTAATAATAATATTCATCACTTAACATATGTAATCTATTTATTAAAATTTGAGCTATGTATATTTTATAATTATTAGTCCCCAGTGATCTTAATCATCAGTCAGGACTCACTTAACATTCAGAAAATAATGTAATAAATCTCAGGTGCATAGTCAGTTGTCTGATGCTTAAATCACGGAAATGTGAAATAGGATATGTGTGTGTGTGTGTGTGTGTGTGTATACATATATACACACATATATATATATATATATCTGGAACCTAGCTCCACCACAGAGGGATAAGGGTGAAGTTACTTAACTGTTTTACTCTAAATATGCATGTAAAAATAACTAAGCACTAGGGTTTGTAAGGCTGAGGGAATTATTCATAAAAGACTGTTCAGATTCATCTGAGCAGTGTATATGGTACTGCTCAGAGTTAGACTAACTGTGAAGGAAGAGTCAAAACTGTCTGTATCCTTCACTAAGGAAAGTGGGGGAGCAAGAGAAATTCTGACCTAGTTGCTATCAGCAGTTTATCATGGGTTTTAATAAGTAGCTGATCCCACAAAAGGGAGGAACGTGATCCATAAAAAGAGTTAATCTACTCTTCCCATTTGTTCGGAACAATAGAGGCGCTGTGTCCATCTGAATCGTTTAACTGATGCGTGTTTCTGTTGTACATCTTCACATTGATGCAGGCTACGAGTTGTAATTTATCTGAAAATGATCTGAGTGAGTTTGATGAAGGTAAACACTTTTCTACCATTTTGAATGGTTCGTTCTGTTTTTAAATCATCTGCAGCTGTCTCAGTGGCAAGCAGCTTATTTCTGACAAAGTCTCAAATGAACGCATTATTTTCATTATATATGTCAAAATCATGTAATCGTTCAGTTGTTAATAGGAGTGTTCATTTCTCCCTCCGCATAGACATTGTTATGGGTTGGAGTCACTTACAAGATCCAGACATGATTAAGAAAAAATTCTCTGGATTATTCTTTTAATCTGTTTATGCTGTAATAGCGGAAGTTTATTAGAGAAGTTATATTCATAAGGTACTTCTGAATCCAATTGTTTAGGTCTTTTGTTGTTGTTGTTGTTGGCGCTATTTTGAGTAATTCTGAGCTGCTGAGACGTGCTCAAAACAACTCAATGTTTATACTTCCAAAAATGCATTTTTAAAGAACTACTTCTGTTATGGGAATCAGGTTTACTTTGGTTTTGTAGCGTGTCTTACAGGTTATAAGATATGTTTTCTTCAGTAGGGGAAAAATACAGGTATTTCTATGTTTGTGAAGACTTGATTCTACTGAGAAAGCAACTGGAATCCTAACTGTAACATTTTATGCTCTTTACTTTTTCTATTTTTAAGTCCTACTGCATGTAATAATCTCCATTTTGTTTTTTATTGGGCCTGAAATTGGAAGCTCTTAAAAAAATAACGGAACTCCAGTTTTTTTTTTTTCCTTTTCCTCTAATAGCAGCAGAAGTATGGCTATTAAGGTTGAAAATACAGATGAAGTACAACCTCTGCTCTTCAGCAGGTACTCAACTGGAACTTTGCAAGTGAAACACCATCAAAAGTGAAATGCTTAGCTGCTGACTCTGCTGCATTTGGCCACAGACTGCTGTTTGTATGAGTCACTTCAGTCTTTCTGCTTTTTCTGTAGTTTCTAAGAAGTTTATGGGAAAAGAAGTACTTGTCCTTTTGCCTTGGAATTTCTGGATGTCCTGCAGACCAGTCAGAGCAGGAGCAGTAACCTGGAAAACTGGCCACAGTGCATGTGCAGATTCATGATACGTTGTTTATACAGTGAGTCAGACGTACCCACAATACATAAGGGTATGCAGTGGCCCGACTGATCTTCCAGAAATCACGGAGAGAAATGTGGAAGTCTAACGGACTATGGGAGCTCAGCTGTTAGAAGGTATGGAGGTAAGGTTATGCGTTAGGATCTACCACATGCTAGCTGACCGCTACTGGCCCTGAGTGTCCACAGTGCAGATATGCTTTATTTATTTATGTATTTATGCTCGGATTTTTGTTTTTTGCATTATTATTATACTTTGTTTACGAGGGAGAGAAAGGACCCTAGTGTAAGTCCCTGCATCAAGTATTGACAGTTAACAGACATGGTGTGCTGAGCTTTGGATCGAAATCAATGATTTCAGCATCTTATCAGCAGATTCCCTCCAGCCAGCCCTTCTTCTGTGTTTCCCATCTCAGTTAGTCATCATTTTCACATGGGGTTTTTCATGGGGGGGAGGGGGGAAGAGCTTTTACAGGATTAGGGAAGGAACTTCCCTCCTGTAATTTTTCAGGCTGGAAGATTACATTCCCAAGTATTTCCTTCCCTGTGCTCCCTGCTCTCTTCAATATTGCTAACAGCTTTTACTTTAAAACAGCATCTCAGTATGTCTGTATTTCACGTGGCTTAGAAAGAATCCTTTCAAAAGCAATTTTTTCCCCTCTTCCTTACCACACACTAGCTGCTCTGGATAGTAGTACTAAGTCACGGAAAGCTCTTGTCTGAACACTGAAAAATAGAGACTTTCTAATTTGTAATCTGCCAGGTAAATCTCTATGTAGTCTTCATTTTTATCTGTTGTTGTTCAGTCACAGGTGCTGGCTGGAGAAGTGAACGTGAAGTTGCAAGCATTTATGAATTCAGGTATGAATAACTTCTAAGAACAGATTCATTTTTAGGTAAGAGGTTTTCGTGGGACTATGCAGGCAAAAAGAAACATACAGAGAGAGCAGGAAAAATTTGATATTTAGGCAGGACTGCTTAGGAGTAGAACGATGTTCAACATTTCATGAGATGGTGTCAGCATTTGGAGTACGCTCTATGAACAAACTCTATAGTGTGAATACGAAGTTATAGAAAAGTGTGCCGTTAGTAATTGGAAACAAACGCCTACTTTATTCGTGCCTGCCTTGCTCTTTCATTCTGGTTATGCAATTTTTCTGAGTTTATAGAATTTTCTTCCTATATTTTTTGCTTTCTATTAGACGTAAAAAAAAAAAAAACAAAAAAGAAAAAACAAAAAAACAACCCTCTATGCTTACAATTTTTAAATTGCCACCAAATAAGATACAGAAAACAGAAGGCCATATGCCCTAGTCTTTCAGGACAGCGGATTTATAATGTAGTAGTATAGTACAGCAACACATAACACCTTGTAGTAAGGCTGTTTTTCAAAAAACGTGTTTAGCAAAGTAGCAGAACAAACATCTTTTTGTATTATGATACTCCCAAATTATTAAAATGATACAGAGTCTCATTCTCTTTTTTTTTTTTTTTTTTATTATTCTCGAGCTTTTTTTGTACTAACAAGATGGGTTTTTCTTCTGATTAAAAATCATGTGTCAGAATGCTGGCACAAGCTCAAGCGTTTATTGTGTCACGTTTATATTACAGCAGGCTTACTTACAATACAGCGATAGGTAATTTTTTTGTGACAATGCAGATGAACAAAACACATTCAGGTGCATTCTCCTTAAGTTTTCTTGTATGTGTTAATGACTTATAAGACTCAGTTACTTGCAGTACTACATATACTCATTATGCAAGTGCACTCATTAGTGTTAATTGATTATGAGATTCTCTGTTGAATAAGAAAATTATGCCTGCCCTCCTTAAAAGTAAGTTGTGAGGATTAGTATATCTGTTTTATAAAGTGTCGTCTTAGGGAAAATGTTACATAGTTGTTTATTTTATTCACATTATTAACACTCTTAACATTCACTTCTTTGAGTAATAAAGAAGAAAGTTAATGGAAAGCACACAAAAACTAGGACTTGGAAAGCAGGAGCTTAGTCTTCTATAGCTTCACGCTTTGCCATGTGATTTACACCTGTGCAAAATGACTGTAAAACTACTCCCCTGTCAGAAGGATAGGCTTTTCATATCTTCTTTGCACAGGCATAAATCACTAAGGCGGTAAGGAATCCAGACCAGAGGGGCAAATTCATCAGCAGTGCAGTTCTGTTTACTCAAAAGGAGTAACATCAGGTTTGAATATGGACTATAATCTTTCACTGATCCTGAAAGGCGAATAGTTATTTAAAAAACAGCACAATTACTCCTGAGAGCTTAGAAGAGGAGTAACCTAAGTTACATGAGGGGATGAATTTGACCTGACCCTTCAGTATCTGTTCTGTTTTTATTAATTGAAGTTTTATTAAATCTTGTTTGACCAGCCCAGGCTCTGATCTGCCAACTTATTCTTCATGAATTGCCAGACGCTAGCACTCTGGGTCTTAATGATTGCAGCACTGAATCAAAGTCAAGCATGACTTACGATAGGATCATCTCTGTTAAAATTCTGATGCATAGCTCCCTTCCTCAGCAGTGTCATGTCAAATTTCATCTTTTTCCTTAGTTCCTCTTCCCACTAAATAAATCTGATGCTGTGTAAGTGAGCTGAGAACTGATTCTGAAGAGAGTAAACAGAAGCCTTTAATGATCTCTCTAATGCCCATGCAATCACATTAACCTGTTTCATTTCAGAACGTTAACATTCTTTGGGGAAATACTAAGTTGTAGCTTCACTGACATCAGCTAAAAGCAAGAAACTCTTCTTAACTTCAGTTGTCCAAGAGGAAGCTCTGACAGAAATTGATAGTTGTGGAGATTCTGGATCATTTGCTTTCCCAGCCAGCTTCTACTATATTTCCCCTGCAAATCAATTAATATCTGATGGAGCTCAATTACCTGTCCATAAAGTGGAAATGATACTTCCCATTAATCAAATAAATGTTGCTCAGTACAGTAAAGTTATGGTAACAAGAACTGTAAGGGTGCAGTAGATAATTACTGCTATAAGAATACTGTTTCAGCTTTCTCAGGGTATTTTAAATATGCATCAGGTCTCAGTAGATGATAAAGCACTGATACACATTTAAAAAAAAAAAAAAAAAAAAGCTGGAGGCAAAGGTAGCCTTTCCATACTCTTCTTTTCAAACTCAGTGTTACGAATTACCATGTGTGGTACTCAAAATGTTGGATTTATTTGTGACAGTGAAACTGAAAACGTTTAGATACACTGCCATTGCTTACTATTAAGCAGTCTTTGTAAGCCAATTCATTAAGAAGTAGCCTTTTCCAAATCTGTTTTAGTATATCTTCTTATATAAAAATATAGAGCATTTCACTCTTCCCAGACATTTTGCTTTTATTTCTTTAGAGTACAGTCTGAAGGATGAGTCAAGCAGCTGTAGTGGTGCCATCAGCCAGTCAAAACATAATCCTTTTAATACTCATAATTGGCGTTCTAATTTTAATATTCTAATTTTAATAGTGGAAGAAATACGATGTTTGTAGGTGCTAGTGGAGGGGGGAACTAATGAGAAAGGGTGTAAAAATTGACATCACGGTAAAATTTTCTGTCATTTATCTCGTCAGGGACTAATTTACATCCAGAAAACGTAAAAAGGAAATGATTGCACCAACAGAAGTTCAAACTGAATAAAACCAGAAGTAGGGGACACGGCAAATTCTCTGATCTAAGGAAAAGGGGGAGAGGTGAAACTAATGTGGTGGCACTTTGAATTCTCATGTCAAGACTATTCTTCAAATACAGGAAAAAGGTTAATATTTTTATGGGAGTTATTTTCCTGTTTTACAAATATATTTTCACATACATAATAGTGAGTAGTAAAATCTTGTCATGAAAAGGTGCATATAGTTATTTAATAAACACTCCTAACTATTACGCACTTCACCTAATTTGCCAAAGGGTAGGTTTTCAGCGTCTTTGCTACGGAAGAACTAATATTTGCTATTAACTTTCAGTGGAAAAACAAGCAATTTTAAAAACAGACAAAATCATGGGTTAAGCAGGGGGGAAATGAGAACTGGTATTTTGTCTCAGTATATGCTGCAGCTAATAATAAGAATTCTAGTGTGCAGATTTATAAGGAAAAGCGAGATTTTTTTTCTTTGTTAATACACACAAGTAATTGAGGAGGGGTGGCATAAATATGCTGCAGGAATGTTCTATGAGAAATAAATAGCACTTCTCAAAGAGCGTGCCAGGCTAAAGCAATGTAGCCTAAGGGTATATTGTCCACTGAGCATATGGGTGGATTGAACTGAAGGTACCATTGAGCAACTGTACTCCAGAAGAAAAGTCTTACTCAAAACGAGGACTGACAGTTCAGTCAGTTTTAGGAGATCAAATGCCAAGGACAGTTTCTTAACTCAAATTGGGACAAAAAGATTGAGGTTCCTGTTATCTGCTGTTTCTCTTACAAGACATGATTGGTGAAAGTTAGCAGAGTTTGTCTTGCAACCGTTCTTCAAATCATAGGTAGCTGAAGGAAAAGATGGATGTGAGTAAGGCTGTGAAGAAAGAATTATGTACTTGCACATTGAAATCCACCAGTGTTTTTCAAATTTTCTAGGAACAAAGAAAATGATCTGAAATGCAAAATACCTATTTTCATGAAATTTGCCCTTAGTAAATGAAATTCTTGAATACCACCCTGAAAGAGTCAATAATCCCTTGAGATGTGGAGAACTGTATTCAAATGCCAGGGCTGTTCCATTCAGCGCACGGGTTTCCCACATCCCACGTGAATTTCCTTGCCACTAGTGTTCACCGGCCAGGGTTGGTCCCTCTCTCATGAGGACCTAAAATGCTTTCTAGATAAAATTGCACTTACTTGCAGGCCCAGGGCATGGTTAATTGAAAAATCCCTTTCCGCTCAAAAGAGTTATTATTTTTTAACCATCTCTGTCAGTGACTGTCTTTTTGTAAAGTGCCATTTTTTTTAACCGGGTGATTTGCTTCAGCTGTAGGAGAGGGCATCATTTGTTTGCTTCTTGGCTTGTGTGCATTACTGTTTTGCCAGAATTACATCCATATATTACTCCTCAACTCTCTCTACATTGATTTTGCTGTTTCATCTGTTCCTGCCTGATTATATTTCTTCGATAATTTCTTATTCTTTTTTTGCTCTCTAGGTCCTCTTTCTCATTAGAGATGTAATGCGCAGTATGAATACTTTTAATAGCGTTTGCCGTTCAGCGCTGTTTAATATTTTAAGCTGTTAAATTACTATAAAAATAATTTACATTTGCTTGTTCTTTTGTTGTAGCTTATTTTTATAAAAGCACATACACAAACATGGTATTATTTTAGGCCATCTTCTGGGGAACGGATTAGAGAAAAATACAAAACAATAAACCCAGCTGTTTATAGTGAGTTTAGTTTGAGCTGAGAAATTTGCAAAGCAGAAAATATGAGTATCTACTACTGTGCAAATTACTGTGAAAAGAGATACCTTTTGGTGTTAATCAGCATAGCAGGAGAGTTGGCAGGATTGCCGGAGCCTTATAGAAAAACTAAAATGAAGTAGCTACTGTGATCTAGAGATCCATCAATCGTTTGTGCCCTGGTAGTTTAAAATTAGGCCTACGAATTTATGTATAGTCACCAAAGGTAAAATGCTTTTCAGAGGGGCTGAGAATCACAGCTATTTGGGTACATGCGTGGACACGGATGCCTGATGTCAGGCACCAGTCAGATCCTCAGC
This sequence comes from Struthio camelus, assembly GCF_040807025.1. Lineage (NCBI taxonomy): Eukaryota > Metazoa > Chordata > Aves > Struthioniformes > Struthionidae > Struthio > Struthio camelus. The sequence goes on from NC_090945.1 coordinate 21,560,915, forward strand.
TGGAGGATTTGCCCTTTTATGTGTAGTTTGTGCAAAAGGTAATTGCATTGTTTCTTTATGGATGGAGAGATGGTTTCCTTTCTCTTTGCCCTGAAAAGTGCCGAATAATTGATAGTGTATTAGTGACTGCAGTCTCCAGTGTTCCATGAAGAAACAGTGCTCTGAGAATGGCTTGTCTTCTGATTTATGTCTCTCCTTTTAAAGATGCAGAAGACTGTTTTAAGTAAGTTACTGCCTTTCCATGTGTGTATAAGAGACGCTTTCTTCATATCCAATCAAAAAAGCAGCAGGCGGAATGATAAAAGAAAAACAATATATACAGGTTATGAAAAAAATCAGAAAAATTGGAGAGTCACCTGATGGAGATCCTTGTAAGAAAGATTGTTTCAAAATCCTGATAGAAGATTTTGAGCATGATCAGAGAAAGAGTAGAGAGGGAGTCAGCTAGGAATGTTGTATGTGGCTGCCATACTGATATCAACGGCAGGGAATAGAAACCTGATTCTAATGGTGGCAATAATGATGATAATGCACCTTCTTGCACCACTGACAAACACCAAAAAGGAAGGCAGAGAGTATTTTCCTTCCTTTTTAGATCTGAAAAAAAATAGTAATGCGGTTTTTTCTTTAAAAAAAAAAAAAAAAAAAAAAGTGGCAGCAGAAGAAAAGCAGTTAGTCGCATGGTAATCATGTGTTAAAAAAGACACTTGGAAAAACAACCCTGAAGTAGCAGTGAAGCAGAAAAACATCCTGTGTTCACCATCTCAATGGCAGCGTAACTAGCTTGCTTGCAAATAATGGTTCATCTGTGACTCAGAGCCCAGTCCCGAGTAGTAACAGCTACTAATCCAGTTGTAAATATAAGAATTAATAGCTACTTATCAAAAATTCATGCTAACACTCCATTCACTTGGAATATTTCACGTTTTCTTAGGTGTTCGGATGTCTAGTTCAGGATCAAGTAGCAGGACAAGGGAAAGTGGTGGCGGAGTCAGATTTTTATCGTAAAACTTAGAACGTTTCCATTCTTAAGCAAATAAATAGACTTTCAACATTACACTGGTCAGAAAATACAAAATTTTAAAACAGACTTGCAATTCGTACTGCAAATTGCATTAACTCCTCACCTTTATCTTTTCTGAAGAGATTGAAATATATCAGAAACAGTTTAAATCATTTGAATGTAGTGTGGAACACCACCTGGTGAAACCTAATCTTTAGCTAACTAGGAATCAGGACAATCCCGTGGATATGTCCAACTATGAAATTGTTCATATTATAATTGGTTATAGTTAAATTATATTTTAATTATAAATCGTTAAATCACAGCTAAACCAATATCCATAAATTATTAAATTACTGTTAAATCAGCATCCAGTTGTTGTTAATAGTTGTTACAGCACCTCACAATCCAAGTCCCTCTCGGATGATCAAGGAATTCTCATTACCTTGTTACCAGCTAGTCAGAGCTACGCTTTCTCTGTCTGCTTACATAGGTTTTGGACATTGCCCACCAGAGTAGTCCTCATTGCAGTCAGATAATTCTTTCCTTTTACAGCAGTACGAGTATTTGGACTCTGAAATTTACAGAAAAGAATATAAAGATAGGACCCTGACCTGAATAAGTCTGCAAGTAAGTTTGGGTGCTGCTTATCAAGGGACAAAGATGACAGGCAAAATTTAAAATGCTAGAGGAGATTATTAGAGGGTGAGGAATCCTATTGAAATGATCTAAGGTGTTCTCTGATGTCTCATTAGATCTGCACTTCTAAACACTCTTTCCACACCACACTGATGGTGTGGGTGTTAGCGGTCATTCATTAGTTTTGAATCAGTATCATCCTGAACTGTGATACTTGGCCGTAGCTGCTTATAATGTTGGTAGTGGAATATTTTATGATATAGCTCTGATCTTCCTTCTGATCTTTTTCTCCATATAAGCAGCGTTGAGCTGCAGCTGTCTCTTACTGTTCTTAGGTTGGACAGATTTCTTCTTCAGCCAGAGCCAGTGCATGTAGGGCTTTTAAGCATCTTTCCAGACCCTTGTGGGAAAGAATTTGGTTCCTGTCTGTCTTCATGAAGACTTCCAGAATGATGTAAACTTCCTACTAGAATGAGGACTTTCGTGCAGTAGTTCATAATTTGGATGGAAAGGTAACTTGTAGCAAATTGAGAATTTTTCAGTTAATTATTTTAATTGAAAAATGCCCGTTCAAGTGTTCCATGGAAACAGAGCTCTAGGATTCTAATGTAGATATCTGAATAAGCCATATGGCCAGATAGGATCCACGTATTAAGACAACTTTTTTGGTTGTGACAGATTCAAACTGAAGTTCCTGATGTATTCAGGCTCGTAACTCCCATATCCTTTGACACATAACAGTCTTTCCTGTTGAAGCAATTCTGTTTTGTATGTTCAGTAAACTAGGGAAAGGCAGATAGTTCAATTGTCCAGGAGTTAAAAGACTTGCATTCAAAATTTTTAAAAGTTTGCTCTTTGTAACTTCTATCAAAGAGTTCTCTCTACCGTTCACTGCTTTTTTATTATTATTGTCCATAAATTTTCCTTAGTTGTCACTTTTTAAATGGAGAACCATGTGCTTTGACAGCCTTTTTTCATTGCAAGGCAATAAGGATCCATCAATATTAGTTCATTTTTTTTAATGTATTTTAAAAGCAATCGGAAATAACACACTGGCTTTATTTATTTATTTTTCATTTGAGACTCCTTTGGAAATTCCGTGTGTGCTTTCTAGGAAGGTTTCGATAGAATCAGGGCATCCTTCTACAAAACATACTGAACTAAACTCTCATGTGTGGTTGCTTGCAAGTTAGGTAGCTGACTCTTCTTTCAGTTTCACATGAAATTTTGAATTCGCAAGTGGGATGTGGTGTCTTAACTAGAAGACATTTATCAGAGACCTGTTAAACTTGCAGCCCTGCTGACATGCTTAAAATGTTTCAGACCTGTTAAAGATTCAGCATGTATTAGTTAAAATTAATCTTACCGGTTTTGTGTTTAGACACAAAAATGTATCTTTACTATCTTTATAATGTGAGTGAGCAAAGTCAGGCCAACATTTGAAAAAGAGAAGGGGAAGGGGAAGGGATCAGGATTGGTATGGGAAGGATGTCCAAGTGAAGCCATAAATATGGATTTAATGAGAATGAAAGTGCCTCCAGTTAACTGGAACATCTTGCGTCCTGTCAAAATCGCCCCATATTCAGTTGTTTTTCTGAAAGATTGTTACTACAACTGAGAAGGCAAATTGTTATTAATGTTCAGTCAGAGAAAAAATGAAGCTGAACTTTCCTGCTATACTGAAAAATGAAATACTCAAGTTGGTCTTTGAGTCATTTTATAGCGTATCAAAATTGTGGAGTCAAATTCATCTTTCATCTCATTGAGTGCCATTAAAGAAAATTACCTTCTTTAGCATTAAATAGCTTAGGAGGACATTCAGCTGTTAAAAAGACGGCTGAATACATATTTAAATACCATGGAAATCTCCCAGGTAAATAATAAAATAAATGAAAATGAAAAGTTCTAGAACTATATGCTGCATATCACTTTTCTAGAATTAAGGGGGTGGATAAAGGTCAGTGTTGATTGAAAGGATCTCTCATTTTGTATAGTAGACGCTCTTGGTTCATTCAAACAGTTCTAAGCTGGGAGAGTGGAAGGGGACTTGAATTTGATTCTAGCTGCCTCTAGCTCCACAAGATCTTGTTTGGGTTAGGAAGTTTGTGAATTAGTTACGAAATTAGTTATTAGTTTGGGTAACCAAGTTGTGGCAAGATTAATTGTGTTTTGTTTTTTTTTTTTGTTTTTTTAGGCAATTGAAGGTTAGAACCACATGCAATTGCTTTATTTTGCCATGCAGGGTGTTATACTAAAGCTTCTAAACAGTTCTATAAACTTATATATGCCTGCCAAATTATCTGTAAATAGCTATTGAGGTGTGTTGTAACACGTTTATCAGTATAAATGTGGACTTGGTCTTTAAATCGCCTGTCTTTCAAATTTAATTCAGGATAAAATATATAGATTTCTGGCAGAATTTGGTGGTAAATTGTTTATCCCACCAAAATTAGAGAATTCAAAAATAGAAGCCTGCTGCAGAGTTATTAGCTGCTCTGTTGCCTAGAACATACCGCTGGAACTGGAAGACTGAGAACCATCTTTGAATCTGATGGCAGAGGCTCCAGTGTTCATCAGTCACAAGCCTAGGTGAAGGCCTTGTTATCTGAGTTACTAGCATTCTCAAACAGCACCTTTTCTCAGTTCTTTTTTCCCTCCCCCCTCCACCCTTTCAAGTACTGTTTTAAATTTCAGTACTCTGCATTATCTATTACAGACCAATCCTCCCCAAGGAACTCTAGGTTTTTTGCCTGGGTAAATCTAGAAATGCCTGTTCTTTGTGATCTTGAATGATGTTCTTCACCTAAGAACCTCAAAACGCATGTAATGTTGGTAAGGGAGGTGTGGGATTACAACCTAGCAGCTGTTGGAGTGATTCACAAAATCAGTAGAATAATTTAGGCAGGAAAATAAGGATAGAAACTACTAGATGAACTTGACTTTGTGATATATTAACAGAAGGGTTGAGGTTGGAAGGGACCTCTGGAAATCACCTAGTCCAATCCCCCTGCTCAGGTAGGGCCACTTAGAGCACATTGCCCAGGATTGCGTGCAGATGGCTTTTGAATATCTCCAGGGACTCCACAACCTCTCTGGGCAACCTCTTCCAGTGCTCTGTCACCCTCACAGGAAAGAAGTTTTTCCTCATGTTTGGACGGAGCTTCCTGTGTTTCTGTTTGTGCCTGATGCCTCTCGTCCTGTCTCTGGGCACCACGGAGAAGAGTCTGGCCCCGTGCTCTTGACACTCTCCCTTCAGATACTTGTGCACATTGATGAGATCCCCCCGCAGACTTCTCTTCTCCAGGCTGAACAGGCCCAGCTCTCTCAGCCTTTCCTCATAGGAGAGATGCTCCAGTCCCCTCATCATCTTTGTAGCCCTCCGCTGGACTCTTTTCCAGTAGCGCCATGTCTCTCTTGGACTGGGGAGCCCAGCACTGGACACAGGACTCCAGGTGAGGCCTCCCCAGGGCTGAGGAGAGGGGCAGGATCACCTCCCTCGTCCTGCTGGCCACACTCTGCCTCATGCACCCCAGGAGACCATTGGCCTTCTTGGCCACAAGGGCACGTTGCTGCCTCATGCTCAACTTGCTTTCCGGCAGGTCAGCCCCCTAGCCTATCCTGGTGCCTGGGGTTATTCCTCCCCAGGTGCAGGACCCTGCACTTGCCTTTGTTGGCCTTCGGGAGGTTTCTTCTCCACCCAGCTCTCCAGCCTGTCCAGGTCCCTCTGAATAGCAGCACAGCCCTCTGGGGTATGAGCCACTCCTCCCAGTTTTGGATCATCAGCAAACTTGCTGAGGGTGCGCTCTGTCCCTTCATCCAGATCGTTGATGAGTAGGTGTTTTTGAACCAGCTTTTGCAAATTCATTAGTCTTTTTCAGTGCTTTAGTTTGGTTTTGGCTTCACACTTTTTTTTTTTTAAAGTAGCGAAACAGTGTAAAGTATGCAGCAGCTACAAATACAGTTTACTAGAGGAAGCTGGAATAAGATTTCCAGAGATTTATTTTTAATGTTCATTTTTATGCGATATACGTGGCTAACTCCCATAGTGATCTTTGGAAATTTTGAATTTTAAGGACCCAGAAATTGGACTCTGAGCTGTTTCTATTACTCTGGCATAGACTGGAATGACTCATGTGCGAGTACTATGCGTAAGATGAATCTTATGATTTCGGGAGTAAATATGGTTCCCAGCGGATTCAAACTTGATTTTTAGACTTTCAATTTTGAATACAGTACTAAAACCATTTTGATCTAGTCCCTGCAGATCCAAGTGTTTTTGAGACTAATTAAATTATGTTTTGGGGATTAAAAGGAATTGGGAAAGTAGGTGAGGATCAGGCAGAGAAAGAACTGCCTATCGATAAATAACTACCAATCTATAGCATGCCATTCATAACAAATGATGGGCCATTTTTTCTAGATTTCGATTCATACATTCCAAACATTTATGGCTGGTAAATTAGCTGTTGAAATAATAGGCTGTCCTTAGTTACTCTTGTACCAGAAGATGGAGCTGAAGAGCCTATTTTCAAAGATCTCTGCAGCACAACGAAGTGAAATTTGGTAGTAATCACCTGAGTTTTGTAGTCTCCGCTGATGACATCAAACAACAGAAATTGTGACTGCAGCTGCTTCATCATTTTATAGCCCTATAACCTTAAAAACATAGTAAAACAAGATAAAACTGGGAATAAAAAGAAAAGCTAAATAAACGCAGCCTAAAGGAGTTAATGAACAAATATCTATTTAATTGGGATATATGGGTAATATGGTAATATCTAAGGATTTGATGACTTTTTTGTCCCAATCTGAGAACTATCTATAGAGTAATTTTGAATTCTAATGGGAGAATTGTCGTATGTGAAACTGAATGGAGTTGCTCATATATAAAATTACTCATACATAAATCTTTGCAGGATCAGAACCTTACTTAGTTTTGCTAAAGTTTGAAAAGGAAGGGATGTGGTTATGAAAACTTTTCGCAAGCAGGCCTCGTACAGAAAATGGAGACAATGCATGTGCAGTTTTAAAGCAGGATGCCTAATGCCAATTAGTATCAGGAGCTCTTTGTCATTCTTAATTTTTTGAGCGTCTTTCCCATGTTTATGAAAGATTACATGTTTGGATGCTGAGATTGACTGGTCCTCATAATCAATATTTTTTGCACCTACTGCTTTATGTCTTTGTTGCAGAACTGTATTAATGAAATACATACACATGAATTCCGTGTTCAAGTTTCTGAACAAAAATATGTACACTTAATACATCACACAGATGGCAGAATATGTAAAAAAAAAAAAAAAAAAAAAACCAACAACAAAAAAACCAAAAAAAAACCCCTCATCATTTACAAATATAGTAGTTTCCCCTCCCCCCCACTAATATTTCTGTCAGTAAGAAATATTGCTTACTAATCCTGCAAAAATAATCCAACAGGAAGGTTAAAATAAAATGCTGTCATTTCCTTTGATTTTTCTGTATAGCAGCAGTCTCCAATGTATATAGAATGGTGCTGCTGCTTACCTACTTGTTGTTAATATGACTTACTGAACAACGATTGGCGCATCAGACTGATTAGAACTAATTTAAATCTTTCATATGAAGTTTCCTTGCTTTCTTGTTTTCAAGACAGATCTTAAATGTTTGAAAAACACTTTGAAAATAAAAGTACTGTTTTGATGTTTAATTAAAAAGTAACTTAGAAGATTTAAAAAAAATGAATTTTAAAAAAGCAGTACATTCTGTTATGTACTTTTCTGCGAAATCCCCATTGATTTATTAAGATTTCTTAAAGCAGTTTAGCATGACTGGATATTAATTCATTGGTGGATCGCTAAACTTCTTGAATGTTTGAAATACCCTTGTTGTTCTTTTACTCCATTTGCAGTAGAAACAAAAGTCCTTTCTTCTGTGAACCTTCTACCTAGTCTGTCAGCTTCTATGGTTTGCATCAGATCTTTCTACTTTTAGCTGTCGTATGAGTCGTGCTGCGTCATTCCTTGGCAAATACTGAAGTCCTTCCAGCCCACTCTTGCCCCTCCTTCCAAATTCCAGACTACTGAAGCTGTGAGGCCTGCACATCTACTAGTGCTAATAACTAATGGGCACTAATCTCATGGAGTTCCACTAATGGGTAACACTTCTACGTAGCGCTTATCTTCCTTCTGCCAGTAAGACTTAATAGTAAGAGCAACGATTTTTGTTCAGCAAAAGCCAAGACCTTAAATGTTCTGGCATTTTCCAAGCTGCTAGTCACAAAGCGCTTGGGACTGTATCTTGCTTGTTCAGTGTTAGCAAGCTGGCAAGAAATGCATAAGAAGAAAGGTCCACCTCTCTGTTTTTATAACTGCACAAATGAGTAGTTTAAGACTCTAAGAGGAGGAGTGAAGAGGGAAGAACTCTCAGTTGACAAAATTGTTAGCACTCTAAGTAGTGTGCAGTAAGAGTAGAATATGGAAACCTTATTCCATAGGGCTTTATTTCTTAATGCTTTTCTAGTCATAATTTGTAAAACAGCTATGTCACAAAGCATTGGAGGATTTTTACAATATAAAGAGATGTACCATACTAAAAGAGAAGTCGTAGTTATGTTAGTCGTATTCTGAAAGCATTCATTTTATCAAATGACTGAAATGTTTGAGTCGCTTTGCAAAATGACTTCAATGAAAGGCATTCTGTTACATTGTCTCTTTCATTCAGTTGTTTCATGAGATGCTAAGTGTGTCAAGTATTTCTTTAAGTTACTATTACATTACTACTACAGTCATATTATATATTATTATGACTGTTCTGTTGCACTATTTTTGAAAAAATGTAAATGCTTCCATGGAAAAATTAGGTCTTCAGGAATTTCTTGCCAGTGAGGATACTAATAAAGTGGATGACAGAGCATGAAAAAAATCTTATGTATTTATTTGTTTCACTTTATTGTCCAAGGCTTGGAACAGACTGACCCTTTTGTGATTTCTTCAAAGAACTTTTTCTGCTCACTCTTTCTCTCAGTAGACCTTGTTAATGATCATTTTGATTATTTCTCTCCACTGTTTATTTGAGATTGAAGGAGAAACGTTTCTGTGATAGTGTGAATCTTTTAAGCCCTAGTACCTCTGGCTTCTTTTTAGAGCTGTCTTCCCAGAGAGTCAGTGGATTCTTCTTGAGCTAGAGGCAGTTGTTTCACGTTTTGTTGCTAAGATCCTAGGCTTAGAACCATGCTTGCTAAATGACCTGCTTCAGGGTGAGTCAGAGTGTCCTTTTAGTCGTGGTCTGGACTATTCCAGAGCATGTTGCGATGAGAGCAAGGTTCAAGATCTGGCAGCCTTGTCCCAGAGAGGAGCAGTCTCACCTTTTTCCTCCTCTGCAGGCCCTATAAATGCCTGATGAAGCTCATCCAAGCTCTGAGGCAAAACCTGGGGATGCTGCCTCTGTCCTAGCTGGAGTTAGTTTAACAAAGAAACATAATGATGTTTTGTGTCATTTGTGTACTTGATCCATCACTGCATCTCATTCTTGTCTTTCCACACACCAGCCATCTCTGCAGTTTGATCTCAGTTGGGACTCCATCCTGTCCTTGCTAAGAAGGGATCCGTGCCCTTCATAGTCCAGACAGACTTAACCTGGGTTTCCTCCCTTTCATATTCCCGGTGGCATCATGCCAGCCTGTCAGTATGTGAAACACGAGCTCTCATAAAAGTCCATTTGCTTATTTATTTGTATTTATTTCTCAATAAGTAACATGCATAGTTCTGTGTATTATATCCAACTGTATGTGGAATTTTTACATTATTAGAATTCCATATTAAGCCCAGGGCATGATTATTACAAAGTAAGACCAGTAACAGATCATCGTTCAAGCTCATCTGTAAACCAGTGGGTCTGAAAATTAGAGAAAACATATTTCTCCTCATTTTCTGAATTGTAAAGCTTAACCATACAATCTTTTAAAATAGTGAACTCTCCGGTAAATCAGTAGATGGGTTTCACAGATGTAGCAGAGCTACTGAAGATTTACCTGTTAATAGCTGCGACTTACATCTGATTCCTTTGAACTGCTCGACTGTCCTGACTGTGTAACGCCAACAGCGTAAGATTCCCTACCTGCCTCGTTCTAAGATGACGATAAGCAAAGTATGGGGCAGGGGTAGGATGCGAAAGTCATATTTTTAATCTAAAAAAGTGCATATTCAAAACTACATCTGTTTCTTTTTGATATAGCACATAATATTTAAATATCCTCTATATCTTTGTGTAAAATTTTTGTATATTTTAATAGTTTTGCCATTAAGTTAATCAACAATTCCATTAAAAATTGATAGAGAAGTCTCAGTCATATTTCTCCTTGGGTCTAGTTTCAGGACCTTGTGTACAGAGAGAATTCATGTTCCCAGGCCATGTGATTCAATGGCTGACTGCTGTAGTAAAAGGTTATCTGTGCTATTTTCCCTTGAGGAAAAATCATAGCCCTGATGGAGTCTACTTAGAACCTCTTAACAGGGATTTCTTTCAGAGCATTAGTGCCTTTAGTGGGACTGAGGTTCACAGAACAAATGTTCAAGCCCACTCTTTATGGGAAACCAAGCAAGAACCTTCTCATAATTTTCTAGTTTATGGTTTTAGTTGGTTGAACTACAGTTTTATTGGAGGATGCTATATTCCTAGGACTCTTCCTCTAAAATTTGAAATAAGGCCACAAGTAGCTTGTCACCTCATTATAACCAACAGTTGCATTTGCTGTTTTGCATTTTTGTAGCTGAGACTAAATTGAGAGGGGGAAGCTGATCTCAAAGGTGAGGGGATAAGAAAGCTGACAGACCATTAATAATCTGCTAAAGCCCACGGTATTTTGTCTCATGTACTTTTTGTCAAATGGTTATGCTCTCCCAGACGTTTTCTAATTAGCCTCTTTCATTCTCCTTCTATCTGTTCGATCGGTTTCATTTCCCTGTACTACACTTAGCACTCACATTTCAAAGCGTGTATTTTTATGCTAAATGCTTTTGCTGCGTAATTAATTTGTCCTAAAAGAGAATGTATATGAATAAAAGATTAATATTCTTCCCAGTCTTTCGCAGTCTGAATTTATTTTGGAATATCATTAAGAAAGCTTTTCTTGTTCTATTTCTGCCCTTGAATATATTTCCCTAGGCAATATTGAATCTTTTCTACATAGAGGAGAGTGACGACTTCAGCTGCTGCTACAGACTCTCCCAGAACATTGCTCCTGAAGCTATAGAATTCAGTGTAACTTGACTCTATTTTTAAAGTATTAAGGTTGTAAATAGCATTTCTGCAAGATAAGAAAATGCACGGTGGTGTTTTCGACCTTAAACAATAAAGGAAAAGCCAAATAAGCCTGTATCTTTTGTAGTCACCTTTCTCTTCTACCTCGCAGTTTCATCTGAAGTTTTTCCCTTTTCTGTGCAGAGTAGAAGAAACATGCAAGTCGTCTTGAAGTTCCTGCTGAAGCAAGTGAGACTTTTCCCTGATTTCAATGACCCACCTGTCCCATGTCGCTCACGTGATTCTGTAACTGCATGAGATCATTCTTTTAGAAGTAAGTGGGATAACTTTTGCTTCTCTACCGTAGAAGGTGTGGAAATAATTTTATATTTCTTCAGTTCTTTGCTGTTTAATTGTGCGGAAATTCCAACTTCTCATACTTCTGTCAGTATCCTATCTTGCCATCACGTTCCAGTCTATGTAGGTGGTAAAAATTCGCTTGTGTTTTCTGAAGTGACTTCAGGTAACTTTGACTCTCTTATCAGGACTCAGATCCTGTGACTCAGTGAAAAGGGGCTGCTCTAACCTTACGACAAATGAGAAGTGATTAAATTTCAGAATTATTCAATAGATCTTCTAACGCAGGGGTTTAAATGTGCTTTGTTACACATTCATGCTTTAGAATATTTTATGCTACTTACACAGGCATAAAGTCTATAACCCATAAAACAAGGAAAATGTCTAATTGCTGTGTGCATGGATTATTTATAACTAAGAGGTCTGCGAAGGAATGAGAGTCCATTAAAAAGCATGCCACTGAGTGTTAAAACCAGTCTGTTTGCCTCATTTTAATTAGGATGAGAATATTAGCCCATAGGTTTCAGAAACATTTCATTACGAATGTGATACTTACCTTCTGATACAAAAATGAGAAGATGAGAAGCCTCATGTATTGGGAATATAGTCTGCCTTTTTAGATGAAGCAGCTAAGCCTTCTGGGTTCTGTGTTATTTGTTCAGAAGTTTAGATGTTTATGTACGCTACAGGAAAACCTCCCTTCTTACATTTATTTCTTTCAGCTCTTGCCCACTGCCATTGAGAAAAAGTATCAGGCTATAGATCTGAACGTTGTGCAAACAGCTTCCCATCCACTGGCTTCCATGGTTGTATCCAATTAATAGGTAAACTGACCAGATTAGACAGTAATTTATTTGGGGAGGAGTGTGGAGGGAGAGGGTCTTTATATTTCGTTTGTTGCTTCTGCCATTTTAAAGAGTAGAAACAAACAACCCCATCCCCCAGATAAGTAGTATTAACTGACTTTTAAATAGATATCTTAGTTATTTCTTCTCCACAGTCAGGAAAGTGAAGCGGAAGCGCTCAAGGCACCGATAGGCAGCACATTCTCTTGTAAAATCTCACAGGGATGGCACGTCTGATTCGGAAGTCAGGTTATTGGCCAACGTTCTGTGGCTACATCTCTCAGACCCTCAAATAAGAAAAGAGGTTTTTGAAATAATAGCTTAAAAGGAGCAGCATTGATTTACTTGTGAGGGAGGAGAACTCAAGACTTGTTTAATACTGGATTTTATTCTTCAGTGTTGCGGAGTAGGTATGTCTGCATATACATTCAGGGAGGCATAAGCAGGCGTGACCATAGTACTGAAGAGAGTGTTTATATCATCCTCTTTCATCCTCATTTTTTCCATTTCTCCCTCGCTTCAGTCATTCTCACCTCTTCCTTAGTGACAGCATGAATCTTGGCCTCTTAATACATTCATTTAAACGTCCTCCTTTTCATTCTCTCTTTTCCTGGAAGATACCCTGCACAAGCTCTCCTAGTACACAGATTTTGTGGAATATCTTGGGCCAGAATTTCTTTCAAGTTGGCAAATGGGAATGTAAGGCCTGCAAAATATATTTGATTCTGTTGAATGTGTGAAATAATTTCTTCCTGGATTCCCTTAAGTGCCACAGTTCAGTCTAGAGTGAAGTTTTACATTCGAGTTATTATAGAAATAGTAATACCTCAGCTATAGTGGCTCGAACAGCACTGTTACAATACACCATTAAAATCTGTCTCTAAGGTGATACTAGAATCCGTTATCACCCTTGACAGCTACTAGGGACACTTTGACGCTTCAGCTGATACACTGATATATTAATGCTCACTTTTTGTTAACCATTTGGTGAGTTAGTCTAATTTAATTCTCCCCTTTAGTGAAGCTACTGCTACTGGTGTTCCGATAATTATTAATTTTCTTGACTCATGGGCTAATATTCATACTTTCCAGAAAGTGTAGTTTGGTGAGCTTGTGGTGGGGTTTTGTGGGGGAGGAGCAAGGAATTTGGTGTTCTTAACCATATATTCTGTGGGTGCTATCCAGAAAAGAGAAAAAAAAAAAAAAAAAAGCAATTGGTGTACTACATCTCTCTGATTAATTTTTCATACAAAGTATTAGCATTTGCTAGCTATAGCTGAAAAGATACAGAACTGCAAGTGCATAAGACTACACAACGGGAAGAGCTGTACGTATAAACGGAAAATGAATCAGAAAAGGCTAGCGCTTGCAGTTGTCCTAGGTGTACCTGCAAAGAGCTTGTTCTGTTCCGACAAACTTGTGATAGAATAATACAGGAGATGAAGAGTAACCTTAATACTTGAAGGTCAGGAAGAAATTATGTATGTCCGTTCCCTTAAAAGCATATTTTGATTCTGATTTTATTCTGATCATTGGCAGCACAGCAAAATCTGTATTTAGCAATCACAGCGAAAAATGTATGCCACATTCAGTTTAACGATTTTATCCATGCAGGAGGAAAGCAATTCTATTTAATAAGAAAAATGGAGGTATAAAATGCAAATAGAAATAGTTTTTGCTAGTAAGGGAAGTCTTTCGTTAAAATATTTTAAAAAATAAAAAAAGCTGTGCTTCAGTAAAGTTTCCTGAAAATGATATACTTTGCTAGATATATCTATTCACAGAGGTAGGAGCGTTCTCTCTGGAGACACTGTGGAAGATAGAAACACCGATTGGATGTTTTCTTGGAAGAAATACTTTAGTTTCAGCAAATTGTGCAGCAAAGTTGAAGGTTATCAGATAAGACATTCCTTCCCGTACCTTATGTACCACCTGTCTTGCAATCCCATTTCAAATACTCTTTGTTATCCCAACTCTTAAATAAGAATAAAAATATAGAAATCCTAGAAAATGTACGGGAGTGATGATATACGTGAAATGTAGTTATTTTTCTTTGCTTTTTTAATTGAAAATTGGTCTGGCTTTGATAAAAATGCAAGCCCATGTAGTATTTTAAGATTAACTGTAAGATCGTTACTTTTTGTAGCTAAAATTGTTTAAGCACTCTTAGATGTTGTGGCAAAAGGCATTAGATGCAGAATGCAGCAAATGTGCAATGCGTTTTAAATAAAATAATTACCGAGGTGGCATAGGCTTCAAAGGTCTAAGACCTGTAGCTCTGGTAAGCTACTTCTGGTGCCTAGTCTATATACTCCTTTATGTTTTGGACAGACAGTGCAAGACTTCTCTGTGACCCCTTCCAGGTGTTCCCATAAGGAAAAAAAAATTCTTTCTGCTGTCCAGAATCTGTCTTGGACTGCATGAAGATATCCTAGGCAGAGGTTGGAGCGTAAGCAGTCAGAGTGGGAATCTACCCTAGTGTTCAACCATAAACGTTGATATTACAGTAGTTGAAATATGTGCCTACAAAGGGTAAGGTTTCACTGTGAGACGTGCTGGACAAATATGAATGAAACGATCATTTATCTGTCACTTAAGTTGTTTTGTATTGTCCTGCTCTAACAGTGAAACCTGACTGACATTTTCCACTGATGTAATTCTGCTACATTGGTACAATCTCCTGTTCAAAGCAGCAAAGATGGAAAGGGGGTTGAAAGTCATTCATGTCCCATCACCCTCCCACTCCCACATTTTTTTTGACGTGTAATGTATCTGTTTAGCTCTTAACCTACATTTCCTCAGAGAACCTAAATAGAGATTATCACTTTTAGGAAAACCAAGCTATTAAAATTGGATTGTATCTTCTACATCTGATCTCAGACTATTAAAAACAAGCAAGCAAACAAAGTCTAATGATGAAAATCCCGATTTAATTTAAACTGTTTTGTGTGATAGATGTTTCAGATGAAAGTTTGTTTCAGGCGATAAAGTACCCTCAAATTTTTGCAAGTAAAAACCAAATCCTGGGCGGATTGACTTGTACACCTTGTGATTCAGCCTTAGTCACTGGAGCTTAGAGCAGAGAATATATTCCGAAAATACTGTGTTATCAGCGGATTGTCAGGTCATTTCTGATTTAGCCCCTTGCTCTAACCAGACCGTCCTGCTTTCTGAGATAGTAATAAAAAGATAAACCCTGAGAGTTAGAAGAAAGCTCATTTGCATTCAGATGACCTGTTCTTCCAGCATCTCTTTCCATTTTATCTTATTAAAAAAAATCATAGTTTTGATCAAAGGCAGAAAAAAAGAAGCATAAATCCAAAGACATGTTAACAGAAGAGTTTCTTCTTATGATAACTTCAGTAGATAAACTGATGCATGCAAGAGTCTTTCCACTCACAGAAATCTATTATAGGTTGTATTGCATCATTAATCACAAGTATGAGATGTGACACTGAAACGTCAAATTTAACTTGACAACAAGCTGAAATACAGAGTTCTAGCTTTATAAGGCTCCTCTTGAAATGTTGGGTGTGTTTCCTTAAATTTGATGGCGTTTAAAAAGAAACTCCTGTTGGCCTCTTCCAAACGTGGCATGCAAAATATTTTCTTGCTAGAAGCAATACTAAATGGATATAGGAATGTGTTCATAATATATAGACTGTATGCATTATTTTCAGCCACTCTAATGTGTCACTAGAAGGCTCCTATAGGGCAATCTGTAAATGCACATATATAATCTTCTAATGTAAATGCCCTAGTATACATTTAGTACAAAAGCGTGAAGACCCTCAGATAGTACCAAGTTATTTTTCTCCCCTGACTGAAGAACATTAGATCATGACATTGATCAGTGTCACCTTTTGGTTGGATGCACAGCTGTAGACCTTTTCCATGGCAGTCTGACCCTTTTGAAAGGACCCTTTAGCCTGTGCAAATAAGATTACAGAATAGAGATTACAATTTGGTGGCTGATGACCAACACTGCTCTTTCTTCCTCCGTGACAGACGCTGTTTGAGGGGAAATTTACGTGTGGTAACGTTTTTTACCAAACAAATAAAAGTAAAATTTAGAAGATAAGCATGTCTGAGCACAGGTAAACTTAGAAACCTGCCATTTTAAACTGTGTTTCCAAGACGTAGAGCAGATATATTTCTCTCAAGATTGTCTATATGAGGCTTACTTGTGAATGATAGAACCAGTTATATCACAACACGTGAGGAAAAGAAAAACAGAAATTACTTCTCCCAACCAGGACAGGAGTCTGCTGCACACAGTGGCCTGTTTGGTGGCTGTCAGTGGTCTGACAGTTTTATATACCTGTTTTTACTGGAATATTAGAACATTTTAAAAGATGAATCGAAACATGGGAAGCAACTTGTATATACGCATACTGTAAAAGGCTTTTCACAAACTTGGCAGGGGAGGGAGGACCTAAAAAGAAAAAAAGCCCAAGGGCTAAACAAACGTTCATTACGTTTGCCTCTGGAGGATCAAAGCTGTTGAGTGAAACCTATCTCAGCTGAGTCAATTTTCAGTTTTAAATAACCTTTTTGTATTATGAATGCCTATGTCTCATCTGGTTGCTTAGCTTCTCTACCTCAAGAATCCTTAGTGGTACCCTATATACTGAGGTACTCTTAAGACTCCACAGTAAGTGTTGGTCTTCTAGATAAACGTAGAGTTAAAAGGAGGGTTGAATTCAGGGATATCTGAAAGTACTCATCCTGTAGTAAAAGCATATGATGCTAAAATGTGGTGGTATAAAAAAGCCTAAATTACATTACATTAACTTGCATTTGCTGTGGATTGAGAAGCCACGCACGGTCCGTTTTCATGGCTCAGGTAGCGCACAGCAATTTGGCTCACTGTTGTATATTCATCGGTAATGTGACCTCCTCGCCCCATTTTTCTTTACATCCTCATGTCCAAGGTATTGTTTGCAATTATGCCCTCATGGCTGCATGTATTTTTATTAGTCATCTGGAATACAGGTGTGGAAGAAACCACTGGAAGATAACGGAAGCTAGACCTTGGCCATTCTGAGCCCTCACACGATAAAACTTTTATTTCAGAAAGTTTGATGGGACATAGGTTCCAGATAGGCATACACAAAAGCACTTTGTAAAGATTGGAGAGCTTCTAGGAGGTGACTGCAAATTATACCTGTCCTGTGTCACAGGAAGAAGGCAGGAAGGAGTCCAGCATCGTAACAGCACAGAATTCATTAGGTAAATCCCTGCTCTTAGGAACTGAGCTGTGGCCGCTGTTACAAAGGGAAGGGGGGGGGGAAAAAGTCCACAAGCAAAGACAAAATGCCACCACGTTTACTTCTTTAATTTTAAACATTGTTGTTATAATGTTAGGAAAACGCCTTTCCCTTTTGCTCCACCACTATCAATATCTTCCTTTCATTGGAAAGTTAGCAAGACTTAGACTCAGGTGGAGTTTTACAATGTTAAGGAGCCATGTTCCAAGCAGAGAGAGAGAGATATATATATAAGGGCTTATGTATTATGCAAAGGCTAAAAATATTTAGGGGCAAAGGCTGATACAGTTCTTAACAGTTTAAAATTAAACTACATTTATACAAGAGAGACGTTCTCCCTATTAGTGGCTTTCTCTACAGAGCAAGTTGTTCAACTTGAAGGAAATCTCTATTAAGGATAGATGAAAAAGAGAATAAAGGTGATGATTTAGGGATGCTTAAAAACATCAGAGAAATAGTTCTCATACTGTCAGACTTGAGATCATATATCCGTATGCAGGCTTGCAGTTAGGATGGGCTTGAATTTTACTCCATTATTGTCCATAGTAAATCTTCTAATATTTAAAAAGTAAATATTAAAAAGTTGAAAAATAGTTAAGCAGACTCAGAAAGAGTTGTGTTTTTTTTTTTTTTTTAAACTTTCCTATTTACAGAAGGATGTGAGAGCCTCTTTGTTTCTTATGGGAATAGATTTTAAACCACTGGGCAACACAGGATCTGTGTTACCTGACGGCAACATGGTCTTGCTTCCAGCAGCTCCACTGAATTAAAGTGAGTAAAAGTACATCGTTTAACTTCTCTGTAAGCAATGGGTATGATTGCCAGAGGAGACTGATGTGATCGAAGGGCGTATGTGATATGCTATTAGTCCATAGTATGAAAGGGTTTGAAAACAGCAGTCGTACTCGAATGATAGGTCCATGTATGTAATTAAAGATGTGTTCTCTGCACCACCTGTGGTAGTCTGCTGTATTTGAGCTTGGTGACTAGGCAGAGGAATCCATTCAGATGAATAATAGACTTCCATCTAAAGCAAAGTAGTTACTATATTTTAAATCCGAGGAAGATAAAACCATGAAGCAATCAAACAAATCTTTCTTCTCCGTTGGATTTTAATAATAATTTAAAACATTGCCTAAGTCCTCAGCTGTGGTTGCTTTTTCTTTAAAACAAATAGATGCTGCCTAACATGAGTGTTTTTAATATATTTACTTGGGAACATATCACTAGGCTATGTATATATTTTAACGTCATTAGTTTACACATGCCATTTCACATTTATATGGCCCTAGGAAATCTGCAAGTTGTTGTTTCCTTTTGCTGCTGTTTATTAATACTTAAAGGTGCTGCTCTAAATTTGTACACAGCTGTCACTGCATGAGAATTAGAATGTCCTAACGTAGGAGGTAAAAAGTAGTGGAGCTTGTTTTTACAGAGAAGCTAGCCTTCGCAGCAGATATGGACAAGATGCGCTACAAATTGTTTTTGCAAAGCCTCTTAACTGAGAGGCAGATGTTAATAATGCAAACTTTAGAGTGCGTATGTCTGCTTAGTACCTTCAGGCTAGATACAGAAGGAACATTCTTACAGAAAGGAGGGTCAGGGTTTTTAATCAGCTAAGCATAAGTCATCCAGAACCACAGGGGCAGCGCTGTTCATTTATATCAGTATAAGCCAAGAATTAGGCCCCTTTGCTAGTGGGAGAAAATACTACAGTTTTAGCAGCAAATGATATGCAAATAAATGGCTTAGATGTATTGTACAGTATTGAGCACAAATTTTCTGATCTCATTCCATAGCTTGGAAGCCGCGGGGATTCCAGAGCCCTGTGTTTGAATTAGAACTTTAATTTCCTCATTTGCTGTTATTTAGACTTAAAGTGTTCTGAAATAGCAATTAAAAAATAGCAGAAAATGTTGTACGACAGGGACCCTGGTAGGGTTTTTTTCACAGACTTGAAATGATTTTAATTTGGGTCAGCTATTAGCTTCCTGTTAAATCTCCAGAAACAATAGGCATTGTATCCAAGATTGTTTCTGTGCCAGGCTGTTACAGCATATTCTCCAGTGTAAGTCTATGCTAGCGTTTCGGTGCAGCTCAGAGGTGCATTTTTTGCAGCTAATCTACCAGTCATACCCATTTACTGTGCTTTGGTGCGCACTGTGGGTCAGTCTTGGAACACTGAAGTTGTGTTCCTTGTAGATGGAAGTAAATCACGCGTATGCTTCAGGAGCACGTGTGGTGTGCTGTCTCCTAGTGGGCATTCAGTCCTTGGAACCAGACGATAGCTAGGCAGAAGAAAAGCCCCCTGAAATGTGTGTAATATGGACTTTGGATCTTCCCCACCAACTCTTCTGATCTGTCCTACACTACCTGCTAATGGAGACATTGCCAGAGATAGCCTGTAAGGCATCTTCTCAGGGCTTTCTTCTTAGATGCTCTTACTCAACTATAAACAAAGACCTTCTTTCTGCAATGAGTCTTCTAAGCAGTGAGTCACCTATTTAGTTAGTTTGGCTCTCCCCTCTAAAATGGGAGTGGGAGCTGGCATTAGGAACCCATTGCAATGCACAGAATGGAGCTGTCCTCGGGGAGTTTGGCCTGCGGCCTACATTTTGGGAATACATTTCTGTTTGTAAAACTCTTTTTTTGTTTCTAGTTTCAAGTATTTCTACAGGTTATGAACTTTCATTCCTAGATGAAAACTATCATTCTAATGTAATCACATGGCTATTGGCAGTCTGGGTATTACACTATTACACAGAAGTTACGATTTAGTCGTGTTGAGTTCTGCGTCGTGTTGTTGGAAAGATGGCGTGGACTGAACTGAGATTAAGCACGCCAGGTCTCTGTTTCTATCTAGTGTGTGAGCTTGGGAAAGTACTTCTCCTGTATGTGTCTACCACTGTATAGGGATAGTGATGCCAATTCACTTCTAAAAGGGTTTGGAAAGCTACCACTGAAAAGCACTGTATAAGCATTTTACTTTTTACCCAAACTCTTCATAGAGTTTTCGTTTTAAATACTACTTCATGTGGCTTAACAGACATACATTGCAGATACATAAATACTTCAGCCACCTGAATGGTGGTTTAGGTGAACATTCCCATGAATCAGGCTTATGAACCTTCAAACAAAAGCTGAAAAGTAAATAGACCAGTGATCTAGAGATTATTTTCTCTCTTTCCCAGTCCCTTCATAATTTTCTGAACCCAGCCTCCCTGTGTTTTTCATGTCTCCTATCTGGTGGTTTTTTCCTGCGAGTCCTCTGCCTTCCATGATTATTTCATTTTCTTCAGAGTATTCTGATTTTTCTTGCCTGCTTTGGTCTCTGGTTACATCTAGGAATTTTTACTGATCGGTAGTCCATCTGCTTAGAGCCTTATCTCCTCCTTAGTGCATCAAAGACGATCATAATGTATTTGGGCAATTGTGCGGTAGTAATTTTTCTTCTCTGATCTAAGCTGATGATCTGCCTGTTCATGATAGAACGTAATTCATATGTGCTTAATATTATTGCTTTGGATTGAATAATTGCAAAAGATGCTTCACAGGAAATTCCGTCTGGGTGTAAAAAAAAAATTCATCAGTGTGAGAACAATTAAACATTGGAATAGATTTCCCAGAGAAGTGACAAAATCTCCTTCACTGGAAATATTCAAGACCCTGGTTAAAAGGGTCACAGTTAACCTGCATTCAGCAAAAACTCAATTTGGCTCCTTTTTGGATTTTCTTTACAGCATGACTCTAAGATACGTGTGTAATTTTTATTTTTTTTTTTAATCTGGACTTTTCCCTGTTGTGGGGATTTCTGTATGTGTTTCTGAATAGTTACTTAGATAAATGCCATCGTTAAGAGTAAGGTTGTACATTCGGAATGTGAGTGAGGGCGCAGACTCTTTGTAAAGCTAGTCCACAGTATGAAGGGAAGACACCCTGCCCTATACCAAAAAGGTCTCCGAAGTTGTTAGCTTTGTACTGGGAAATGAAGTTGTCCCTGAGTTTTAAACGCTTGTTGATGTGATCATGCAGTATAGTCTGACATTAGGTTGCAGAGTGAAGATTTTGTGCTATAGGTTAGAGGAAATTATATTTTGTACTTGAGAAGTTTTTAAGGAAGGAGATTACGGAAAAACCGAAGAAAAATTTTAAGTAAGTTTATGTTTCTTTTTCTTTTCCTGTTCAGTGAAGCCTTTATCCACATGAATTCTCTTCCGAGATTTTCCAGAACGCAACTGTAAATGTTCAATATTTTGATGCTAGTTATTTTGAAAATAAAATATGGTAAGAGGATCAATCTTTATAGGTCTGATGGTAGGGTTTTTCATAAGTGCCGTAGAAAAGAAGTCACTATCCTGGCAACTCTGAAATCTTGTCACTGATCTCTTCCCTTATTTCCAGGGGTATGATCTGCCTTTTAATCTATATGTAGAAGAATACAGACTTAACCTCTTAGCCTTGAACAAAGATCATTTCAGAGGTCTTACATGGACTGAAATTGACATTCACATATTAAACATGACTAAAAAGTGCTGAGTAAGTATAGGACACTGTTACTTGCCTGATGCTGCTTGGAGTAACATTTGTACAGTTTTATCTTACTGAAAATCAGAAAAGCAGTATCAAGCCAGAGATGTCCTTACACTTGTACATTTTATAAGTTGTTTGCAATAGGTACCTAACTCGTGTATAATAGGAAAAATCCATGAGAATTTTCCACCGTGGCTATTTTTGAACTCCGCAGTTGATAGCAGTGAGGGCAATTTGATTTATTTGAGCTGCCAGACAGCCTGAACGTTTTAAGTTCATAGTATTCAATTCTCTCAGTGCAGCTGCAGGCAGCATGGTGCTAAAGCCTTTAGCCATTCTCATAATAAAGGGCTTCCAATGCTTTTTGAAGTGGCGACATTGTTAAGATACGCTAGAAGTTTAAATGCAGCAAATAGAGATAACAATGGGAAAGATAATATATAAGTGTTAAATAAAAGAAAAAGCGGGAGCAGTTAATATGTCCCTGTGGATGTAAGGGAGGAGTGGATCAGCTTCCTTATCTCGTGGTCAACTAGTTCACTTGAAGAAAACAAGTAACTATTAGCCTACAGTGAAAGAAAATTAAGTGGAACATGAAAGTGCGCTCACAGATATTTCTTGTACGCTGAGATGACGTTAAAATGTGTGTTTTCCTTCGTAGTGTGTCATTACCGTAGGTTAAATAATTAATCGTTTTCTCTGAATTTCAGTTTTCTGGGTTTTGGATAATTTTTTTTTTTAACCCTCTCAGCTGATGACTTTGGCAGCTTATATGCTAGGAACCTGTATTTAAGTAGATTCTTCTTCAACTTGATCCAGCTTTTCTAAAAATTTAACTGGGCCTACATAGGTGCAATTTCAATATCCATATTTCTCGGATCAGCAGAAAAACTTGCTTGCTTTTTACTAAAAAAGGAACATTTCCCTAACCCTGAGTGCCTTAATTTTCTTGTACGTTACTGGCAGAGCTCTGAGCCTCTTCAAGTTGTGTGGTGAAATGTCATTGCTAAGGAGAGCTGAAGTCAAAAAGGCTCTTTCCTGACTCTTACTTGGAAAAGTAGTTGGAATGAGATACAATTCTAATCAAATTAGAAACAGACCTGTGACTGTACTTTACATCTATGAAACAGAAAAAAGGATAAAGAAGGAGGAAGAAGAGGGGGAGACAGTAGTCTTTACTCTCTTTTAAAGCCAGAATTTCAAAGAAGGATCTAAAGTTACATGCACAGGTTTTTTCACGTGCAATCTAGAAACTACAGTTTTACTGGCTTTTTAAAAATTTGGCCCGTAAAAGTCATTCCTTTGCTTTGTCTTTTGGAAACTTCTTAACGTCCTCAGGCCACTGAAGGTTAATCAAATGCTGCATGTCTAGTTCTTCCACTAGAACAATTTACTTACTGAGGTTTGACTTTCCATCGAAGGAACATGTATTTTCTGTTGGCGTGAAGCATGGGGCTCTGTGTGTGTTGATTTACTCTGGAGAGAGAGGTAAATTAGCTCTTGTGGAGCTGTGCACTACCTGGCCCTGATGCTTCTGCTTCATTAATACAGTCTACTTAAGGCCAGTTTGGCTGTCTCTGACTTTTCTGAGGTCTGTGGTGTTCATGTGCTTTTTCTAGTAGACGTTTTTTACGTAAAATGCATGGTGCAGTTATTATCATTTGTGGAAAATGAATGCGCTTTGGACCATTGCTTCATCCAGTTCTCCCATGCCTGTAATCTTGCTGCCCTAGAGGTCAGTTAACCATACTTTTGTGGAAGTGTTTAAAGTGAAAGAATTTCAGCAACAAGCATGCCAAAGTCCGTATACGCGATAAACTTCCGAATGGTTCAGCAGAAGGTGTCACACACACACCTTGCCATCTGTCATTCATTTACAGGGTATGTACAACTTTACCAAAGTTAGTTGATAACCGGGTATGCTCATTCTTAGACATCTGATCAGGAATCTACCATGTCTGTTGGTTCTCAGCAATATTTGTCATGAACGTATGGCATGATAGGACAAATCCATGCTCACCTCTGCCTCCTGCTGTTTTTAGTTCACCAATTCTCAAGATACTTACGTGGCCTTAGCACTTGTCTGATACCATACTAGTGAGAGGAGTGATCATCATTACAGGAATCATTTCTTCATTGCCAGACCTCATGTTTCTTTCTGCTTTCCCCACCTAAGGCCCTGCCACATTGGTTACAGACCAGCTAAGGTCACGTCTCAGTTACCCTTGCCAGACAAGAGCAACGTGAAAAGCTAGACTGACAGTATTGGTGTGTGCCTTGTGCCTAAACAAGTGCCTTGATGACACTGAATGAAGCTAATGAAGGAAAAAGTTGAGGAAATTCAAATGTTAGGTCCATATCTCAGAGAAATTTGGGGTTAATGAAATGCTCCTTTGGAAGATGTTACGGAGTAAAGGTCTCTGAATACTTTAGCAGCTGATTTATTGTACCAAAGGGGAAACCTTTCATCCTGACCTACTCATCCTAGACATCCAGATAAAAAATTAAAAAGCACTATCTACTCCATATTTGGAAGAAAGTATATACACACTTGGCATTCTGGAGTGGGTTTGGCATGATTTGCCTTACCGTAGTGGAATGGGAGAATCAGAATTGAAAAAAATGTGTTGGTCATCATGCGAGGCACAGATGGACTTGGCTGAAATGTAAGATTGCTGATGTTTTGTTTCTGCTCCCCCTCACTTCAACTGTTCATTGAACATGAAAAAATGAAATTAATTCGTAAAACGTTAAGATGGTCATAAACTTCAGAATTATCAAGGAGTACTTCTTAAAATTGATTCATTGAATAGAGTGAAAATTCTGCCATCATGGTGTTTTAATAGATCAGGTTTAATTGTTTGATCACATCCAAGAATGTACTCAGTTTCAAACTGAGTGGAATTCTTCCTGGATGAGTGTAATATTTATACTCACAAAGTATCAGCAGTAAATTAGAAGAATTTGTAAGCCGTTCGACGGGAAAGGCTACTTGTTCACAGAACATTTATTCGCAAAATTCATAAGCTAGTTGTTTTCTGTCTGGAGTAAAAAAAGGTTTATTGACGTTTTAAAGTTGATACTAGGTTGATAACCTTTGATTCTAATATGCATCATCAAATTCTGGCGATTAGCTTGTGTTGATCCTGGGACACGTGGGATTACTTTGGCTTCTTAAGTGGATGAACGTGCAAACGCTTGAATTCAGGTTTTGGGAAGACTGGTGCATATGACTTTGTAATTCACTTCCAAAAAGCATGTGTAACATAAAAATGATAATTACGATAAAAATACATGTGAGTGGCCGTTATCTGAATTTAGTTTTTAAATTTAAGGAGAAATTATATCAGACTTTAAAGGAAAGCATGAGCTTGGGATTTTACTTTGAGTTTGGGAACCTCAGATTCTTCTTTCTCTTTTCTCTTTCTACTAGAAGGAACTAGTTCCTTCGTGTAATGTATAATTTCTAATGATTTTCCTTCAGATGAAAACAGTCTTGCTTGCTAAGGATATGTCTCTTGGGGAAAAAATGGAAAAGTAGTAAAAAAATCCCCACTATTGTGACTATAATATAAATTTCTGAAATCCTTCAGAATGTATTGCTGAATTGACCTTTCCCAAGATTTCATTGAGCATTGGATAGGTTAAAGCTGAGCGGATAATTAATATAGGGAATAAAAAGTTCTTTTTACTCCTGGCTGTTTTGTGTTTTCAGTGACCCACATGAAAGTAAAAGAACCACATTCCACTGAAAACGTACAGAGGTGGATATAACATTTTCTATGCTATTTTTAGCTTTCTTCCCCTTCTGCAGACATCTTATCAACAGTAGAGCATCTTAAAAACCTTCAGATCCATTTTCATTGTGCTATGTGCTATGTTGGACATTAGCAGTCACTGCTACTTTTAAAATTTTCTTGGGGCAGTATACTGTATTTGTCCAAACAGTGCTAGCACCAGCAGTGACAGTAGTAACACAGTTGTGGGAGATGGGTGAAATGTGTATATGTATATATGTATAGTCACAAAAATTAAACAAACATACACAAGCAGATAGAATATTGTTTCTTTTAATTGTCCTAATTCAGAGTCAAAGTATTTTCAAACCTTTTTTTCTCTGCTCATGAAATGGCAGATATTTATTTATACAGCTACCTCAACATTTTCCACCACCATTATTCAGAGTGATCCCTGCAGTGATAAGTGGTCAAGGACCCTAGTGCAGGGTGAACTACAGCGGGTCTCAAGAGTTGCCTGTTATTCATCACAGTGGTAGAACAACTGTAACAGCACAATGACATTTTGCTAAAAGCTCACGTTCTTCCCAGTAGGTTATTATACAGGTGGAATAAAATGTTTTCTTAAAGACCAACCACATCTTTTCTCCCTCTGAAAGGTCACTTTTGTTTGTTCTTTTTTATTTTGCTGAAAGATGAAAGTTAAAAAAACAAAGAGGAATCTCAGATAGCAGGTACTCCAGAACTACCAAACAGTTTGTATTTCTGCATAAATGTCTCTATTTGCAGGGTCTCACTTGCTTAGAGAACATAGAACTAGATTTAATTTTTTTCTTTTGCTTGTTTGCTAGGTAGTTTCAGCAGCTGATTATCTGAGTAAAGTGAAATGCACTTTTTTTTTCTTCTAGTTGTTTTCTGTGTTATTTTTATATCCGTTCTGAATGTTATCATTACTGGAATTATTGTGTAACATTGAGGGAGTAGCTTTTATGTGTTTGAAATGGTAAAGTTGATTTATGATCTTTTGACCCGTTGGGTTTGTATGACTGGGTAATTTTTGAACAAAGCACTGAAAAGTGCTTTGTAAATCTTCCCCAGAGAAATTCCTTTTCTGCATGTACACACCTTTATGTGGAGTGAATTTAAGAATAATTCTTAAAAATAGAAGTTTTATGTGAATGTCTTTATGTCGAGTTGGAAAATAATTATAAAAATGGAATTAAATATAAAAATAATTATAAACTCTAGAAATTCAGAGTTAGAGAATAGATGTAAGTGAAATCTAGACAAATACATAAAAGGACGTAGCCAAATGTTTCTGTGTACTTCAGCTCTTCCTGAATTATATGATTAAGATGTGAATTTTTGGACCTGCGTCATTTATTTTCAAAGACAGATTTCTAAAGAATGCCTATTTTCATTTCTTAAGACACATGCCTTTCTAAACATAGGCAATATTATGTGCAGTAAGCACATTTGGCGTAAATAATTCAGCATCCTTGTGTGACATAAAAAATGGCGTGTGTATGTGGAGATCGTACGTAAACCGGCACAGATGCTTTCAATGCAGCTCTTTCAGGTGTTGCAGACGTCTCATGTCATCTGTGGAATCATTAGGATTCCACAGATGACACGATTACTAAGATGAGTGAGTTGTGTTATCAGCTAGTCTGTGGCGGTAAAATGTGACTTCTCCCTTCTGCCATTTAAAGTGTTTATTCCGACAGGCACCGAGTACAAACTGTTTAAAGCAGGAATTTGGAAGCCTGTAGTGTGAACCCAGTCAACTGGGTTTGGCTAGTTGTTTGGGCAAAACCTGACAGAGACAGTCTGGGCCATAAGTGGATAATCAAAATCTGAAGCTGTCCCGTAAGTGAATGAAACTGTGTCCGTTCTGCCAAGTCGATGGATGGAGATGTTAATAACAATCTCAAGTTGCAGACCTGCACCGGCCAAAAGAGTAATGCGGGACTATTTCAGTAAGGACTGCAGTGAAAGGAAAATGACACAGCTCTTTGGGCCTGTATATTTATTATTTTACAAGGTCCTTATCATTTGTTTAAAGCACTCTGAAATTAGTGCTCCATAAGAGTTATCAGTTAAACTAAATTTATAGACATAGAGGGCATCAAACAGCATCATTACAATTTTGCCACTCTAACTGTTACCAGTAGTTGATATTTTTCATCCTTACTGTATCGGTTGTAGTGCACATGAAGGAGGAGGTTAGCTGGACTTTGATATAGCAGATCAAAGTTGAAGTTTGAAAAAGTATTCTTCTGCACGTGAAACCAGTTTCCTAGATGAAAAGTTAAAATACAGGACCATGCAACTTCTTTATTTAGAATGTTTGCGGAGGAGAACAGGAGTACGTTGTACAAAGTCATCCATTGCTGAAAAGTTACTGGAAGACCTGGATCAATTAAAAGGTGTGGACGGCTTTAAATCATGTTAAGTCATATTGTTGTAACGTGATTTTAATGTAGGAAAAATTATTGGCACGCTAACAGAGTAATAGTTTTAAGCCATAATTTATTTTAGAATCACAGTTTTTACATTGTTTGAACGAGTTTATGTAGATGGTAGCAAAGCAAGAAGAAGGTTGTTTGATCCAGCCTGTCAGCATTCTTTGAATTCAGCTGTTTATGAGCACGTCATTGAAAACCCTTGTTATCTGTGTAGGTATATTTGTATGTCATGTTCATCCCTGTGATTGTTCAGTCGTTTGCTTTATAATAGGGCTGGTTCAGACTTCCGGCTAGGGGAAGAGATCTCCGACGAAGGTCTGAAGATGTATAGATCGATAATTTAGGTGGGAAGGGGCCCCTGGACACCATTGAGTTCATTCAGACCGATGAAGCAGCGCCAGCTACATCAGCATGCTCAAGGCCTGTCCAGTCCAGCTCTGAAGGCCTCCGAGGATGGAGGTTCCCAGCTGCCTGTGCCAGTGTCTGGCCTCCCTCATGGTGAAAAAAGCTCTATTTAAGCCTAATTTCCCTTGTTGTCATTTGAGTCCATTGCCTCTCATCCTGTCACTGTGCACATTCGAGAAGAGTCTGGCTCCATTTTCTCTATTCCCTATCATTATGTAAGTGAAGACAGTACTGAAGATGTCCCCTCAGCCTTCCCTTTGTAAGGCTGCAGAGCCCCAGCTGTCAGACCCTCACCTCAGAGGGTACAGCATGTGGGCCAGCCTCCTAACTGTCTTGGTGGCCTTCCACTGGGTTTGCTCCAGTATGTCAGTGTTTTTCCTGTAATGGGAAGCCCCAGGCTGGGCACTATACTCCATGTGTGGTCTCACAAGTGCTGAGCAGAGGGGAATAATTGCCCTCCGCTTGCTGGCTGCGCTCTTGCTAATACAGCCCAGGATGCTGTTGGTATTCCTTTCCACAAGGGCACACTGTTGATTCGCGTTCAGTTTTTTATTGGCCAGCACTGCAAAACAGCTTCCTGCAAAGCTCATTTCTAGCTAGTTGGCAGCCAGCCATTAGTGTTGCATGGGCTTATTCTGTCCCAGATACAGCACTTTGCGTTTGCTTTTGTTGAACTTAAAGGTCCTTGTAAGACCATTTCTGCAGCCTGTTGCGATCTCTTTGATTAGCAGCTTTATCTCTGGTGTGTTGACAGGCCCCTCGGTTTGGTATTGTCCACAGGCTTGGCGAGGGTGCACTCTGTCTCATTGTCGAGATCATTAATAGAGCTGCTGAACAGTATTGGTGCCACTGTTCAATCGCAGAGGATGCCACTACAAGCTGGGTGCCAGTTGGGCTTCACATAGCTAATCACAACCCTTTGAAGCCCTGCTGACCAGCCTGTTTTGCACCCCCCTTACAGCCTGTTTATCCAGTCCATATCTAACCAATTTGCTTAAGGGTTCTTTGGAAGACCATGTCTGGTGGTGTAGTTGGGGACTGTGCAGTGTATCTATAGAGAAGCAAGCTATCAGAGTTTAACGTTTTTCTGTAACTGGCAAGATTCTTTTAGTAGTAGTGCAAGAGGAGCAATAAGCAGAATGCGTCACAGAGAAGAGATCAGGGAGGTCACATGGTCTTTTTCTTTTTTTTTGGAAAAAGATTCTTAATGCTCTTCTGAGGGTAATGATGGAGTGTATTAAAAGGAATCATTTTTTTCATAATCTCTCTGAGAAGGCACACTTGTGCATGCTGTTTTCTTTTACGTATGCCCCAAGCTTCCACTAGTTTGGCAGCAGTGCCAGTGAAAGCAGAGTGTGTTTTGAAAGGTTTTTGAAGGGCGATTAGACACAGACTCATCTGAGCAAAACACTCTTATTTTGGTGTTATTGTGATTTGGGGATGACATGCAAAACTTCCCGGAAATTGTCTCCTTGGGGAGCTAGTAGTTTGGCACTTTAATTTCTAGGTAGATTCAGCACTCAATATGAAGGGCTTAATGCAGCTTTCAGAACCAGAAATTCTAAACGTACAAGTGGTTATCCTTGAAACAAAAACGTCTTAGACCTCATTTGTGGACAGGAGTTGCTTCTCTGTTATTTCACATAACCCATTAAAAATTTCATGCCTGGAGCAAGTACATAGTGCTATGTTATTTCCTTGATTTAGTTCTTTGGAATAGCTTTTCCAGCCTTTCATGACGCTGCCCACAGAAAAGTAGTAAAGGGTGTAAAAAGTTCTCAAAGGAAAATGAGTGTGTTCGCCTTCCCGTGTATAGGTGTGTGGTGAGCGATTAATCATGTAGCTGATTATACATGATACCGAAAACAGAAAATTAACTGTTTTTCGGCTAGGTATATGGATGGAATGAAAGTATGACAGGACAGAAGTATGCACCTAATATGTCAATATGCTTAGTGTTTTAAAGTAGTTAATTAAAGTCCTCCTCTGAAATGTATTTTCTAAATCCCAATGCTAATACTGTGATAATAATTATGATGGCCAAAATAAGACTGTTGAACAAACTAGTATCTGATTTTTATCTGACTTTTTCATTTTAGTCTAATGATCAGACTTCTAGAAACTATACTTTCTTTCATAGCTGAAAAATTGTCACTTTGCTTATCACAGAATAGTTTCACCCCAAGAGAAGATTTTTCCTACCCTCATTTTCACTGGTATTTTATATATTACTGGCTGACAGACTGACCTTTTCATGTTGCCTTCCGTGAAGTGTTACTGCTAAGGACAGTTGATATCAAACAGCTTCCTTTCTGGCTCTTATTACAAGTATTGGAAGATGAGGGTTTCTAATTAAGCTACAGAATTGTTATTAATAAAAGCTTGTACTAAAAAAAGAAATACGGTTTCCCTTACCTTGCCCAGAAGTACAGTTGATGCCCATGGAACTTCTGAAGTAATCTCTGCAGTTAATCAGTGGTCGCTACAAATAGTATTTAACTTTGAAAAACGTCATTTTTATTAGAAATGGTTGTTGGACTTTATAAGCTTAAATCCAAAATTGGAAAAATCAAATATGCCTTACGCCTCTGCATTTCTTTTTTTTTTTTTTTTTTAATTAACCATGGAGTTGAGTTTCTCATCTTTTTTAGCCCACTGCTTCAAATGCTAAGTAAAAGAAACAGTAAGATTTAAAAAATATCATTTTGAATGGTATATCTTCTGGACATAATTTGGTCTAACTTTATGAACTGTTAAATCACTCTACAATATTTGATATTTTTCTGTCTGTCTTCATCAGATCAACTGAAGTTTGTGAAAGGATGGGTAGATTTTTGTGCCCTAAGATTTAAAATAGGATACAGGGACAAGTCCAGAGGCTGGTTACAGGGGAAAATGTTTTTGAATCATCCTCAGCCAATATAGTTACTCTTCTAAATGTTCAACTCTGTTATTGCAGATAGGTTTTTATACGCTCTACTGAGGTGAGGAAAACCTCTATTTGCAGTTAAGAGTTGGTGATGAAGTTTTGTTTTCCCTGAAGGTTACATAGAAAGTTTGCGGCTGAGCTAGGACCCAAACCCAAGACCCAGGCAGCAATCCAGCATCCTTTCTGTTACAAGATCCTTCTGTAGAAATGATAAAGACGCATATTACTTTTGTAAAACGATAACAAGCAAGCCATACCTACAGGGAAGAGCTAGGAGGAAGCTACCTGTAGAGGAAAAAAGGGTTTGTCCTTACAGGAGAATTCGTAGCTCATTTAAACCTTATCAGTTAGCGATGCAGAAATTCCACTGATTCTCCAAAGGAACGCTGAATGTTTTGTGTTTTAATGTATCGTGGTATTTCTAAAATACATTTTTACTTTGGGTATTACTCTGCCAGAAATTGTAATTTTTGTCCCGTCTGTCTGAAGTCCCTTAGGTACTAGGATTGAAATTTTATCT
Organism: Struthio camelus; assembly: GCF_040807025.1. Classification (NCBI taxonomy): domain Eukaryota; kingdom Metazoa; phylum Chordata; class Aves; order Struthioniformes; family Struthionidae; genus Struthio; species Struthio camelus. Next base: position 21,592,834 of record NC_090945.1, read on the forward strand.
GTTAGTTTTAAGTCTAAATACTCAGTCAATAGGCAATAACTAGCACAAATTAGGAAGTTATTCTTCTACCAGAAAAACTACCTTTATATGCCTTGTTATGTTTTCATCTTGTTTAAGTCTTCAAGAACTAAAACGTCTGTTTCAAATAATCAGACTCTCATAACTTTTTTCTTCATTTAAGTCAAATTTGTTAATCAACTTTGTTAATAATATGAAGGCAGTTTTGTCTCTGCCCGTTTTCCTAGCTGACCTAGATCTATTAAGACTAGCTGATTTATTATAAGCGGTAACTTTGATTTGGAAACATGTAAAAGCACTACTTACGTATATCTCGTCTTCTTTTTTAAGCTTCTGACCAGTTATGTTTAATAAATAACAACTGTAGAGACATTACATCATCTTTCTTTGACTGATGCTGCATATATTTATGTTTATAATTTAGTTTTGGATCCTTTCAACAATTTGGACCTTTGTAGCTGCCTTGGCTACGTAACAGAAAAGATAAAATGTGGTTTAAATAAATAGCAACTCTGTCAGCGCTACCTAGCTAGAAACTGAATAGTACACGCTCTTTCCACAGTGCTTGTTTGACACCATGTTTTAGGGGGTACTGAAGTCAGTCTTCCTTTTTGCAAGCTGATCCTAGCCTACATGCTGGGGTCCTGCAATCTCCTCTGTCACAGGGACATGTAATGCGAGCTGATACTGCACAATACTAAAAACTGGAAACCTCAAACTTCCATCCGGCTTTAGGGGAGTATTTTCCAGTGTGCGTTTCCCACATAATTTACTGGGCGATGAACTCTCTTTCGGAACAAGTGCCTGCACAGGAAATCCAGCTGACCCTCAGGAAGGAAAATAACCTACTCATTTGACAGTGAAGCTCTTTTTCTTCCTCTCCATGTCCAAAAAAGAGAAGGGTAGTAAGTGTGAAGCTCATAGCTGATGGGGAAAGATACTTGTCAGTCATCCTCTGGTCCTAGGGTTGGTGGAAGATGGAGACCAGTGTTAATCTGTGACGAGAAGAGCCTGGTTCTTCCTCCTCTTTTGTTCCCTGAGTGGGGAACAAAATGTTTACACTTCGATTTGATGACTTGCCCTTCCTCTGTCCGTTGGTAGTGCGACCCCTATTTTTGGAGGTGGAAGGCAAAGTCTAGCAAACATATGGCAAGGAGCACGTTTTTAGGTCTTCAATGTTTGTTGAACCTCAAGAACAGGCTAGTCATCACTGCTTTTTATCTGTCTTCCATAATCTTCTTTTGCTTTCAATTTTGTGATATTTTTCAGTGCTGCTCTGCAGACTTTTCCGCTGTACCCTGTGCACGTCCTGTGCAGCTTGTGAGTCTTTCCAGCCCTTGGATTTCTTTTTGCTCATCCACCTTGACTTTCTTCTGCTTTTAGTATTTTTGTTCCACTGCGTTTATAACCCTGGGGTTTTCCCTTTGAACATTTTTCATTTCCTTTCTTGGTATCTTTAAACATTCTTAGTATCATTAAACATGTCATTGCTTGCTGTCATCCAGAGCTGAATTCAGTCCTCATTTCTCTGCTTTCATTCTGAATTTAGTCGTGAATTTTTACAAAACTAAACGTTTTAGCCATATATCTCAGCTGGTAGATCAGATCAAAACAGCATTTATTTTCTATTATTAATTCTTATAAGCTGCGGATCAAATTGTTCTCTAGAATATACAGAGCTAATAATGGATTAGACAGGAATATTTCGGGCATCTCCAAAACACAAGCAATTATGAGAGATGCAGTATCTAAAGCATAGGTTATATATGGATTAAATTTACAAGAAAATCCTTATTAAGTTTGAGTTCATAGTTTTGCGTACTCATTTATTTTCGTTGTCAAATCAGTAGACAACTGAGGGACTATAAAATCAAAAATTGTAAGTGAACATGAATGGGAAAAAAGTTATTCAGTATTTATAACAATAGAGGCTGCTCGTTGATGTTAGCAGGCGGCAGGTTACAGCTTTGCAATTATATTAGAGAAATTGTTGTCACAAGATGTCCTGGGACCAGAGTACAAAATGACAACAAACAACTGAAGAGAGTTTATTAGTACCTATTAGATACAGCAGGTGTGTAAGCGGCCTGTGGCTCCGGAGAGCCCCCAAACTCTGAGTGATTGCCAAAGTCAAAAGGATAAATCAAGGACAGGTTAACGCTCTGTTTGGCCTATTCCTTGCTCTCTTCCTAAAAGAATAGGTTATGGAGCCACTTTTATATTTAAGTTAAACTGGTATGGCAACTCTGACGCTTACAAAACGAGTTGCTCATTATGAATTAGGTCACACACAATTGTCAGCTCAAACCAAGAGATATTTTTTGCTTGAAAGCTGAAATGCTTATGTGCTTTTGAAAATAGTCACGATAAACTTGAAATTAGATGCGCATCCTGAATTGATTCTATTGATAACTCATAAAGAGTGTGAGGTGATCCCTCCCAGTGGAGTTAGGATATGTTTATGCTGTATTACTCTTAATATTTCATGTCACTCAGGATACTATAGCTTAATGAACAACAGTACGTTAAAAGAAAAACAAAGTAGTATGCTTAATACTTTCTCTTTCAGACTTGTTTTTGTGATGTTTAGGGCTCACAAGGCCATCATGCATTCATTCATTCATTCGTATATTAAAAAGGAAGCTTCACTGAGCTAGACAACGCTAAAAAGAGTATTCTGGAAAACAGAGTATTCGGGGAAGCTGGGACCAAGGGAGCTGAGGGACTGCTGCTGTTCTATGTGAAGACTTAATAACTTAAGACAGTTGTGCTCTCTTTGCAATCAAGGAGACTCGAAAGAAAAGGTCAGGCTTGGTTTCAGAAGGCAGTGCTAGATGAAGTGCTCTGGAAAAGGAGCAGTTTTTACCTTTCTGGGTATTTCATTATTTTTCTAAGCCATAGGGCTTCATGTTATTTTGCTTTTTTCCCCCGCTTACTTCTCTCTAATGGACAGTGCCATGTAATTTTCTTTGCTTATTGTGAACTTTTTAAATAGGTAATCTCTCTCAGCTTCATCACAACTCTGGCTTATTATGGAACGTTACTTCTAATAAGTTCTAAATCTCTAGTGGCTTGATGAGTTAAAGTCTGTCCATTTTTTGCCATAGAGAGACACCAAAGTCTTTTAAAAACTATCATAACGAATTTAAAAATTTGAATTCTCTTTTTAAATACATTTGCTTTATTATATACATTTCATATTTTATTAAGACTCAAATTGATAATTAAAATCTTTTAAATGCCTATATGAATTAGAAGTTAGATCAACAGAGGGGACTTAACTACTCTATTATGTTTGCTGGTTGTGATTGTTAACTATATGCAGATCTAAGGGAGTTGATAGCCTTCAAGACAATTTCTAGGGAGAGTTCCAAAGCAAGGATGGAGGTATTGAAGCCACTGAGCTAGGAGCTAACAAAGGTATAGAGACATACTGTAAAATCTGCCGCTTTCTAGCGTATAGGTGGTATTCTTTATTCGCCAGTGTATCCTGAAACTTCCTACTGGAGGCAGGTGTCTGTTTCAAAGAAGTTTACTTGTCTCTTGCAAAACTGCACTGAGAAAGAAGAGCTGGCTTTTCACTTAGCAATTCTGTGCTTATCTAGAATGCTGCCAATTTGGCTACAAAATAGAGAACTCTGAAGTACTCAGTGGGCCAAGACAGAACTTTACTTTGCCTGCTCCTTCCTGAGATTGCTCTAAAAAAGTTAGAAAATGAGTGACTTGTCCCCTGCACTCTTTTACTGACTTGATGGATATTTAATTCATTGTAAAACAGAGTAACTTTGACAGGACTGAGAGAGGGACTTAAACAAAATCTCCTGCGGTATGGATGAGTAACCTCGCATTTAAGGTGTTGTATACAAGGGCTACTGATACAATTTCTTTTTTCCAGCTGTATGTTATGTACCTCCTGGTCTATTTGGAGATGTGCTTTGAGAGCATACTTTAGATCGTATCACTAGCAGATTGCAAACCCATTTTGTAGCCCATACTAGCGTGGTGTAGGAATGAGATAAGTCATTGAACTGTCACGTAGCAGGACTGAGGCATTCTGGGCATTGACCAAAAGCAAAAATGTAGGTATTTGATAACTTTGATATGTAGCAGCTTTCAGGTAAGAAACTACAATACTATGTGTCCAAACTGCTGAAAGTATGCTGGAAGTATGTAAAATCAGATGTACTTCTTTAAGGCTGAGGTGCAGAATCACACCTCACCTAGAACAGCTTTCCTGTATTTCACTGGTGAAGGTATTGGCAAAGATGTGGGTTTCAGATTGTTTGAATAAATCCTTGGCTTCCTTAGCTCAGAATCCTGGGATCCAATCACCAGTTGCAAAACCTGATCCATGAAATAAATGCATATCCATAATATCCATGTCTTTTGAGAACTGCTGTACTTTTCCCTACCTAAACGGATTTTAAACTAGGCTATTAAAGCAGTTGAATAATGTATTTATCTTACTCTAACTTTGCAGCTCCAGTCTGTTCATTGTTTTTTCAGTGGCATTCACTGGTGACATGCATTTATATCAAGGATTGTATTTTGTAACAGCCACAACTCTTCCTGTTCCACCTGTTTTCCTGTACTGGACGTATACCCCCTTCTGATCCTTACCTCTGACTGTATCAGGTCACCTACCTTCTGCATGCTTTTCCTTTCTTATCAGATGGAATCACTGACATCTTAGACAAAAGATGGTTTTATTTAGTTTACACCATTAAAAGGTTTTGGCAATTTTTGAAAAATCTGCTTTACGCCTTTACCTCAGTGAGGCTAAATACTAGCGCTGGAGTATACCTAAGTTGATAAAAACTAAATGGAAGTATTCTACTGAGTGCAGTATAAGTAATACATTTAGAAGAACAGTCATTGCCGTGCTTTTATGGAAAGATTTAAGTATGTCCGGTAAAACAATACACCTGACAGTGTTAATTGGGTTCTAATGTTTGTAATGAGTAGTAACTTTGTTTTTCCCAAACTATAAGAACATTTGGCTGTCCAATGTGGTCATGCAATTCCTGCGATTTCACGTTGCCATGCTGAGGCATGCCCAAATGACCGCTTCAGCATTTAACTATCCATTTATTCATGTGATTATTAGAACAACACGTTGTTATAGTGATGCCAAGTTGGCACAAATGTACTTCTATTTCAAAAAATCATTAGCAGGTTTGTTAACCTTTTCAGATCATTTGTTTTTGCAGGGTGCAATTTTGAAAGCTTTCATGAAGCCTAATGACAGGCTACCTGTTTGTGAGAGAATTTGTTACACTGAAAAGGGCTTTTTTTCCAGCACAAGGGCATTCTCTTTTGCAGAATTTCATGATCTCTAAGTTGGTCCTTTAGCAGAGCAGAAGACATTCTGATAACTTAATTGTTTCTATATCCCTCATATAGGTTATGAATACTGGGCTTTTTTGATTTTCTTGTAACAGAGGAACAACTTATCCTTACAGCAGAACAATACCATGACTCATTGTTTTGTCCCCCGCACAGGGATAGGAAAATCTTTAAAAGGTCGCATCCTGTTTTCCTAATGCAGACCAAACCAACCTTGTCTCAGCACAACAGTGGATGTTTTCTTCGTCAAAGTCCTGTAGCAGACCGGACAATGCTGGTTTTTTTTTCCCATGCTTGGTGTGTACCTAGGTCAGCACCTGCTTTCTTACCATTGGTTTAACAGAACATTGCTTCTGACTATCAAGTGGTTCAATCATGCTCCAGTGGTAGGTTATCTGCTGCTGTGCTGCCTTGCTGAACAGAAGGAGCAGGAAGATGTATTCTTCAAAGGAGACCTCAGACTTTTCTATCCGCATTTCCTTTTCTGTAAAGATTATGGATTATTAATAGCATCAGTAAGCATTGACTACTTCTAATCTGAGTTGTCTCAGATCGTCCCCTTTTTACTGGTATCAAAAAGCAACCAGAGACTTATTGTCCAACCCTTGTGTGTATGTTTAAGAACCCCAAGCAGTCAAGCTTCCTAATGTTGTGTGAGAGGTAGCAGTAAACCACAGCTGTGACTTTTAATTCCCTTAGAAATTAAAAATATATTCCTTAAGAAAATGAGCAAAGTTCATACTTGTAGCTGGTGCCCCGTTCTTAAACTAGATGAAGAAATTTGTCTTTAGAAGCTTGTCCATACGAGCTGTGGTTAATTGTTGTTTGAATGCTCTTTAGATGCTGTGACTGCCACTTCCCAAAACATTGTTTTTGTGTGATTGAAGAAGGGGGAAAAAATCTCATATGTTCCCTTTTTTGGAAAACTTGCAGCACGTATGGTATTTTTAAAAGATGATAAAGTTACCCGTGCGTTCATTTCATATTTTTGCCTCTCAAGTATCCAAAACAATTAGAGGTTATTGAATGTGTCAGCCACTGACACGAATCGATACTGAACCAAGTTTTGCATGAAAACATGTTATTGTGATCCTTCACTTATTAATATGAGTCTTTATTTCTTTTTATGAACTTCAGCTAGGCAGGCAGGGCTAGTTTACTGGGACTAAAATCTTCCATCCCTTTATGTTTGTTACCCTCTGTGAAACAGGAAAGACGTAGTATGATAATTCTAGTCTGATTTGGGCTTCTCTCAGTTGAATTTCCTTGAATATTAATGGTAAAGCTTTCGAAATTGCTATTCTGAATCATAAATGGATCTGGAGTGATCACTGAGTGATGAAATACCATTTTAGCATGATAGTGTCCACAGTGGATGTGCTTGAATTCCATACAGGGACTTGAGTTTCCCGTTAGTTGCTGACGGATTTGGGTTAGAAAGTCCTTTTTACTTGGGAGCGAAGATGTCAGACATGAAGAACAAGAGATGGTTCTCATTCTGAACTCCAGGAACAGTAGCGTTAGCGTAGAGAGAGGAAGAACTTGTCGTAGAGTGAGCCAAGAAGTTAGGATCTAGCCCTAGTTCGGGATTCTAGTTGTCCAAAACGTTATGTGCCTCTGTGGTAGTCCCAGTGGGAGTTCTTCATTTGAATAGATGATGAGAGTATCAGTGGGACTCTGCTGGCAGGAGAGGCGGATCGTAAATCCTTGCACGGAGGAGGGAGTAAACCAACAGGGGCTGCAGAAGTCAGTGTGACCAGGTCACATGGGAGCTCAGCTGCATTTTTACCCTTCCCTGTTCTCTGGAGGTGTGGTGGAATCGCTTAATCTCCTGTTTGCTGTGCTGGAAATGCTCTTCTTCGGGTGCCCAGGGTACAGAGTACACCTCACCTTCCTCGTTTCCTCACTGGCGTTTTGGGATGCATCACGTCCAGTCAGAGAGGCTGCTTATTTCTCACATCATTGTAATCCTTATTTTTCAGAAGACCTAAGAAAACCTACTTTTTTAAAACATACCTTTTTTTCCCCCTCTCCCTGGTTTTCAAACAGTTTCCTAGCTGATTGCCAGTAAAAATTCTGCCATTCTGGGCAGCTGGCTCTGTATGTATTTCTGTCCAGTTCCTCTAAAACATCAGGAGGCGTTCCTGATACAACATGGCTGGATAGCTGCAAAACAAGACCATAGGAGATTTATAAATCAGTCTTGTGCAGCTGCCTGCCATCCTTACTTTCAAGCATCTTTGTGCCCTCTGCGTGGAAGTTAAGATCTCCATTAGAGAAGGCTGCACTTCAGTAATCCCTCCTTGACCACCCCGCACCCTTACAAAAAATTCTGAGAACGTGTTGTTAATGTTTCATTGTTATAGCCAGACATCATTTAGCGTTATTTTAGGTGTGTTTTATCTGAGGAGCAATGGGTCAAAAAAAGGTAAAATTGGAATGCATCTGAAATCTTAAAGAGGCACAGGAGAATCTAAGTATCTTCCCTTCCAGCCCTCAATTGATTGGTATATAAAGCTGCACTGGCGAAAAGAAAGAGATTTCAGAACAGAACAGTTTCCTGATGCTGACGGAGAGGAAAAAAAAAATAGAACACTTTGATTTCTACGTATTAGAGTTCCTATGAAGAAAGAGTTCTAAATCCGAAGGGGAGAACTAGGGGCTGAATTTTGCCCTCAAATACTTTCAGCAGGAAATCTTTTCTTAAGACAGAGTAGTATGTTATTTTCATTATTTGTTTATCACTGTTGAAAGGTTGCAGTTCCATAATACCAGCCCACCGCTCATTTGAAGGTTAATAGAAAGTCTCCCTTTTGAACAGAGTAGGTATTCGCTGCACGGACTGAAGCATTAAAAGCATAAGGCTCCAAAATGAGTAGTTTTGACTACTGCTTTTTTGGCTACTGTTACATCTTACATGCACGTTCTCTCTTTCTCTTTCGCCCAGTGCCCCACTTATGTGCTTAAATACATAATTGCATGAATAATGTTTTGATATGGCCAAACATAAATATTCAGCTGAAGTAAAGATGAACATTGCAACAGTTCTTGTAATTGTTTTCAAATATTTTTAATGGGATCAGAGGATGCAACTCTGTGAGCCTTTCAACTTTACAGTGCCATGAGGTGGCACTGAGCAGTGGAGCTGTGCATGCAAGTAAAATATTGGTCCCTGCATGAGCCCAGTCCAAAACTTGCAGATGTTCCTGATTGCCTTCTTACTTACTTCTGTTAACACCCCCCCCCTCCCGCCCCGATTCTGTTTCTGTTACATACTTGATGAGAGATAATTACAACAGGGTGCTTCCTTTCCTGTTGACCATACTTGCAAAGCAGGAGGTAGCCAAAATGCAACCTCATGTGGACAAACTGGATTTTCTTGTTGCTGGCTATTAATGTCCAATGCCAGCACAGCTAAACTTCAGCTAAAGAATCCTTCCAACCCTATGTCTAATATAGCAGAGCTAGTACCAGCCTTTCTGAAATGTTGTCTTCCCACTTAAAAATTAAGTATATAATATAATTCAGTGTAATCTGAATGCATAAAAGCTTTATGATGTCTTCAGCCAGATATAAATGGGCAGGTAAGCGATGACGAAATGGTGTTCAGCAAGGTGGCATGAAGTTAATCAGAAGCAGTGTGCTTTAGCAGTCAGAAGACCTGGATTATTGTAATGATGTTTTTGAAATGTTTACTGTGTCATTAACAGACAAGTCTGTGACGTTATTTCTCAAATATAAAACAGAGTATTTAACTGCTTTGTCACCGTAACTCATAGTGCTAAAGGACAGCATGAGCATATACCAGGAAACTACAGATACGTGAATAGATACACAGTCCTGCCTTAAGCCGCATAATACATTTACTAGGTCTGTTTTTGCTCTTCATTCCTAATACCAGGCTCACAATAAAGGATCATTTTAGGTTCATTAAATGGTGACTCTGGCAGAGGAGCAAGAAACAAAAATTAGTGTAGATGGCATTTTATACTATTTCAGGCTGGGTTAACTCCAGTAGAAATCTACACCTTGACTGCACAGACATGCCCTTAAGCAGTTGAGCTGAAGGTCTAGGATCAAGTGCCTAAAATCTGTGTCTACACTTCTTTATATTCTGAGGGCATCCATTTGACATGATATTCCAGTCCTTTCTTTCTTCATCCCAAAAATTGCTGATGAGCCTTCCTGCGTCTTTCAGAACAGCCCCCCCCCCGAATCTGCAGTGTTCTTGCAGAGCAGGAATTAAATTGATGGAAAACTGTATGATTTGCTACTGTTTTCGGTCAGCACCTATACTAGTGTCCCGATTTTTGTGGCAGATTATTTTCAAGCAGTTAACTGTTTAACCAGCTGAATGTTCAAGCATAATGAGGCTGATTATGTTCAAGCAGATGAAAGTTCAATGCACAATGAGAAATGGGACTGCAATTAGATGCCTAATTCCTTTACGTGAACCACAGAGGGTGCTTGCGCTCAAGCCTGGAGTCCTGGATAATCTGTATCATCATCACAGTTCTGTTTTTAGTCTCCGAATGTGGTTTGAAAAAAATCCAGCCTGGTAATGATTGAAGTCTATTTTTATGTTAATCCTGAGACTATTGAGAGTAGGACTAGCTGTGTATTATTTCAGGTTTATAAAGCAAATAAAGGTCAAGGGGTTAAAATTCTGAGCTCTGAAAATGCAAGACAACTGCTTATTCCAGGTATTCACTAAAACTGCATCCTAATATATCTCAAAGATTAAAAGGGAACTTTGTCAAAGAAAACTAATTTGCAGCAAAGATACAGAAAGGAAGCACAGTAGCAATAGTAACGTTATCCTTTTTATTCATTAGGGTGGACAAAACTCTTGCTTTTCATGAATCATAAGGTAGTCCTGTTGCACCTCTTACTGCGTCTTGAAGCTGTTGCAGTCCAAAAGTTTTGTATGCGGGATGCTGGGCAGATGAAGAAATACAGGCCAGTGACTGACCGAATCCCCTGCATGCAAAACAGGGAGTTTAGGAACAAGGCAGTTTATGAATTCTAGTTAGTAAGAGTGCAGAAGGCTTGGAAAGGGCCTGCACATTATAAGAATTGCATTATGTGAGGCTTTGTAAACATTTTTATTGGCTATTGAAAAGTCATGATATTTCAGTATGCGGCGTACGTGTCTCTTTAGTCCGTAGTTGTTTGTCCTATTACGTTCTTAAGAAGGCTCTTTTGTAATGCTATGTGTATATTTGTTACAAGTGAAGGCTGTGTCATAGTCAGTAGTTTGACATACTTTTTAAAATGAATATTCCTGTTTTCAACAGCATGGGCAGGCAGAGGAGACAAAATCCTGCAGGTCCCGCTCAGCCAGAACTGCTCATTTTAGTGGAAAATTTGCCTGAGAAAGAAAGAACTGCTGAATCAGTATTAAAATTAAATTGACAGGATTTTCTGATGCTTGAGATAAAATAGATTTTTCTTTTTTTCTCCCGTTTGACTAGCAGCTGGGGAATTGTTTGTTCACTGAATCTTTGGATTTTGTACAAAATAGAAAGCCTCCAGTAATAGGGGGCTTTTTTTTAGAACACTGTTGAGCTTGGCTGTAGTCAGACATTTATTGGATAGTTTGGGAGGTTCTTTCTTCAAGTCCTCCCAGTCTGAAGGTGATGTGTCGTTCTTCAGCATGATGGTAGTGGGCAGTAGGTGACTTATTAAGCAGCTGGGGCTGCTGTGTTATGTCAGGGGCATTATAAACTAGATAACTCATGGTATGTTCCTCTAAGCACTACAAGGAGTGAAGAATTTTGTATCATCCTGAGACCAGGCTTAAGAGGAAATACTTGAGTTAACAGTACCTGAAATACAAATTAACTTACTCAGCTTAGCAAACGGTGAATATATTAAATCAATAATATAGGTGTAAACGTTGCGTATCTTATTTGTTTCACTAAAGTAGTTTCAGATTTCATTTTGCAGAGGTTGGAGAGCTGTAATTATTACAACTTTGTTGCAGAGGAATTTTCCTTTCGTAAAGGTCACAGACAGGAGCTACTGAGATCCCACGTTCATTTGAATGAATACACTGGTACTCTTTACTGTGTGTGTTGGCCAAATTGTAGCCTCGTTTGTTTTAATTTCATTTTGTAAAAAGGGAAAATAGTGTTGGTCGAGTTAGATACGCTTATGTTAGAAAATATTTTAAATGCTATTGCTGAGGCTTTTTGCTAAGTTTATTTTAGAGCTAGGTGATTTGGATGGGCATTAGCTTAGAAATGTTACCCTGCTGTTGCATATATTTTAACCACTTTGACTTCATTCACTCAGAAAGTAATAAAATTCAGTCTCAGCAGAAAGCTTGGGTAAATGTGGGGGGAAAAAAAAAACAACGAAAAAATGAAATCCAGTTCTACTTCCTGTCATTGCATCTTTATGATCTTCTGACCTCTGTGAGAAGCACATGCCCCCATAATGATGTGGGATAATGGACAATGGAGGAATTGTTCTATTGTCTGACTGATTATATATACTAAGAAGAATAGATTAATGAAGTCACATGATAAGTTGAACAAATTTAAAAGAATGGCTTTGATTTTGCAGCTTTTTTGATATAGAACTTCAGAAGAACTGTGAAGTCTTGCTCCACAGCCTACTGATGCTGAAGAAGTAGCTTGCTTTGGAGGTTTGAATCAAGCCCTCATTCCCTATTTGCTAGATTGTTCTTCAAACATTTTTATGGCTCTCCCTGTTGATGGAAGGTTCCTTGCTATAGATGATGATTGGATGTTTGGAAATTTTGCTGGAAATACGTTATTTAAACATTGTCCTTTAATAGATACAGCCTCTTTCTGGTAAATATTAGTTCAAAACTGAGATCTAAGTATAAGAAAAAGTTAATCATAATTAACAGCATGTAATGGTTCCTTCTGTAAATTGTCATTGATTACACTGAGGATTATATGCTCCTCTGATTAATGATTCATAATGCAAATATGAAAAATGAAGTGCATATGTCTTATTTCTTGTACAAATACAGCTCCAAGTAAATGATATGCAAATTCTCACCCAGTCAATGTTCTCTGAAAAATTATATATGAAGATATTTGTCCAAAATGTTTCTCTATGAATTTCAAGTGCTTTAACTTCTTTCTTTTTTTCTTCCTCTAAAATACCTCTGATATTCAACATCTAGCTAAAGAAAGAAATATTAGATATGCTGTAATAAAGTAAGCTTGCACAGAAAAAATACTTCATGTCATAAATGAGAAGTGTTCCCTCCTATTTGCTGCTAATTGAAGAACTTTTCTGTAAATGGTTGTCGTTAATGTTTGTGAATAAGTGGATATGATTAGAAATGCATAAAAATGCTAGTGTCTTGAATGAGCTGGGCGTTCCAACAGGTATATCAGAAAAGCACCTGATTCAATGTTGCAGTGTAAAACCAGCATCAAAATAACCTTCGCATCAGCTACACGCTTAACTTGTTTAAACAAGGCATTCACCTTCAGTTGCACGTTGTCTTAAGTTCTCCTTCCACATATACTCGTATTTCAGATGGGTCACTTGCCTCACCAAAAATTCATCTCCCACTCTTCTCTTTTGTTTTGTGGGAATGTCCTAAGCATAAATGACACTTTTGACATGGGAGTTCCCACCTTTTCCAAAGCTTTCTGTTTCTGCTTTTCATGCCAACTTTGTTCACTAAAGGAGTAAATACCTTCTCAGAATCATTAAATGGGGTGCCCTAAAGTCTGTAGAAGGAGCACTCCACTGCTGAATCTGAAAAACCATCTCCCCTCCTTCCAAGAAAGAACCAGCTGAAATTGTCGTCTTGCACAAAGCCTATTGATACGTTCTCCATCTTGCTTGAGAGTTTGCAGTACTCTCTGTGGCCAACACACATGCAGTGAGAATACCAAGTACCTCATGGTCTCAGGCAGAAAGGCGCTGTCAAAGACTAAATTGTCAAAAATAAAAAATCGTTAAAACCTGTTGTTGATAAGTAAAATAGCTACAATCACAAGGACCAGATGGTGCTCCTGTAAGACTTGAAAGAATTAATCATTCTGTTCCGTAGGCTGGTAGCAAAAATATGTTTTCTGTATTTAAATCAAGATATTTTACTGAAGGGCTTCAGAGTAATTGTAGTTTTCTTACAACTCTTGGTCAAGTTAGTATTAAAAGAACTGCAGGCCAGGTAGTTCAGAAAAAGATAACTTGATTCAAACATTAATTGATGGTACCTTAGACAGCCTTTTTGAATAGGGGTTGCAGAGAACCCAAGCTTAGTTGGGAAAACAGTCAATGACAGCTCCCTGTCTTTTCTTGACACTGGCTTTTCTTGTTTAGTCCAAACCTTCCTCCCTTCCTTGTCTTTCCTGTTGAAGATTTTAGCCCTCATGGCATCATCTGGCCAAGTGTTTTATGATATGGAAGACTTTTTAAAAAAAAAGAAAAAAAAAGTATGAAAAAGAGTTAAATCACACTGTGTAGCTGCCTAAGCAATATGTTGGAAACTAATATATTTTAGCATTTTACGAATTATTTTATGAACCCTGATCCAAGTTCCCCCCAGCAGTTTCAGTAGAGCCACAGTTCTTAGCTTTAAGAATCCTAACTGTTTATTCACTGTCAATTTAAGTATTAGACCACAGTTTAGAGGGTTGTGGAAAGCTTTTCCATACTTTTGGACAATTTTATATATTTTCACCTTTAAAATGCATTTGAAGACTGATGAAACAGTTGCTTCAGAGTTTTACTGGTATAATTTGGGGGCTTACTAGTGAAACTTTGTCTCCTATTGAGCTTTATGCCATGTTGTTTTATATTCTGGAGCTTACACCAAAATGCAAGCTTTTATTGGCTTATACCCTCTTACTGTTGATGATTTTATTTCTTGTGATTTAAAAAAAAAAAAAAAAAAAGACCAGAATGAAGCTGCTGCTCTTGCACAGTCTGGCAAAATGGCATGGTGCATCTTCCCTTCATCCCAGCCGTATTATTTAGCCTGCTAACAATAAGAGACTGTAGTCATGAATACTTGTTTCAAGAGTTTTGTCACAAAGCCATTGCAGTTAGTTTCAGTTTACGTTTTGTTTCTCAAACCTTTACGTTTCTGGTCTTTGTTTGATAGAAGAGTATATGTTGTTTTATTCAGCAGTTAGAACAAATCCTTGTTGTTCCTGAGCACAGGGCTAGGAATGTCCCAGTCATCTAGAGATCAGTATCTCTAGATATACTACTGAGTTCTGCCTAGAACGTGTATGACTTGCTCATTACAGTCTGATACTTCTGCTTCTTGGGAACTCTCCAGTTGGAAATTAATCTTTCTAAGTATTATGTAGATTGCTAGAGCCAAAGTAAACAAAAGATGACAACTTCTACTGTTGCAGACAGGCAGCTCTATTCACTGTACTCTATCTTTAAACCGACACAGTTCTGTTACAAAGAGTTTCCAGAGAGAACATTTGTCTGTAAATACACACAAGTGCATAAATATAATTTGTCTCCTAAGAAAACATACCGTTACAAGCGCTGTGCCTGGGGTATTCTAAGAGGGTATTATTTTCGCCTGGAAATGCGTATGAGAGTGATTCATTTTATAAATAGCATTAGAAGAAATATTTTTACAGAGATTAGTAAAGAAGGGAGGTATTGCAAAAGTTTGTTGGAATTGCTACCCTCTACTAAGGGTAACATTTTCCAAGGCATTTTGGGAAATTAGGCTCCTCGTTCTTGTCAATAGTAATAGAGTTTTTAATGAATAGTTAGGCCCTAAAGGTCTTTTTGCCAGTCCATTTTTTTAATTATAGGAACAAAAATATTTCCATTCTTGCCTATTTGTGGATTCAGAAAACAATGTGTACTTTATACTCGCTCTTCTTCAGCGTCAACAGTGTAGTATTTGAGGCAGTGGAGAATGAAGCCTATTGAAAATTAAAGAGGACAAAAACATAAAGAAAAATAAGTTTGTCTATTTGATTATAGTTATATTCAAGTATAATTTTATATAGCCAGTGAGATTATATCAGTCTTTTATATCTTATAAAAGAATCACGTTAAGGAAAAAATAAAATATTTTTTTCTCACACTTAGCCTTTGTTACATTTCCCATTTCTCTTTTTACGCCTCTTTGGCTCTTCCCGTATTTCCGTCTTTTTTCTTTTTCCTTCATTGTCACGTTCTGCTGAAATCAGTGAGCTCTGCAATGTAATTGAAGATACCGTTACATTTTTCTCAATTTAGAAAAAGAACATTTTTCAGCCATGTCACACTTCTCTTTCCTTCAGTAATTAATGTCTCTCTAATTCACTCTTGCACAACACGCCAAAAAGGGAGGTACGGGTAGGTGTTGGTTGGTCTTTCTTCCTTCTTCCTTGTCCTCGCAAGAGAGGACAATGATGTTTCGCATAGATTTACCCTTGGAAGACAGTGAGAACATCCAAACTTTTGTGGACTTGAAATCAATGTCCATAAAGCAAGAAAAATGGGCAATGTATCAAGTGAATAGTTTGCACAGTCAGTGAATTGGAGGAAAAACAGACCATTTTACTGTCCCTGGTTAAGCTGACAAACTGCAGCACTGCTGACTGTCTTTCCCAAGTCTTATTAACTCGTATGTATACTTCTCTTTTAAAGCATTCCCCTTTCTGCCACAGCACACAGTGTATGTGGTTGTCTTACAGTGGTCCCTACTGCGTACTGTTGGAAGTTTAGTGCTTTTTTTGGTACTGCCTACTTATTTTTTTAAATGGCTGCTCAGCAGTAGTATCATTCCATTCCTCTGTGTCTGAAATGGTTACCCGCACCCTGTGTGCCCTGTAGCTTCTCCTTTTTAGAGCTTACCCTGAAACTCCCTTGCCTTACTACAGTCTGGTTCCGTCTTGGGAACTGTATCTGAGAAAATATTTGTAGCTGAGCACATCCAGCTAAATCCAGTAGAGTGCTCTGCTGATGAGTGAGTCGTACAACCGACTTGCGAACGCAGTATTAGCTGTTCTTTAGTGCTTCAGGGAACTCGGCTTTTGCATTGGTAAGGATTTGTAGAAATAAACTGCGTTTCTTATCTATAAAGTTGGTTATCCTACTTCTTAACTATTCTATCCTGATGTTTTCCATCTGTAGAATGTAGTTAAGGTTGCTGTGGAGGACTGTGCAGAGCAGCTGTGAACGGCAAATGTGTAGATGAAATCTTGGCCCTTTGTAAATAGGTGAAAATTTCCATTGGCAGGAATGAAGTTAGAGTGTTAAATGTGTTTTTGTACAGAGTGGGCCAAGGAGAAGCAGACAGAGTTCATGAGATGTCCTTGAAACTGAGGTCTTTGAAGACCCTAATATATATAAAGAATAGGGGGGCCATCTAATCGAAGATAAATAGGTTTTTGAAGCACTGTGCTTGAAATAATGGCGCGCGCTACAGATATTTCTTATTTGAGATGTACGTTGTCCTAAGAAGCTAAGCCAAGGTTGCTCAGTTTCCATAGCTTAAAATCGCCTGGCCCTCCTGTGTGGTCAATTCTCAGAGTAGCAGGGAAGATAAAATTTGACTACATGAAAACTCTGGATTGTGGTAGAATGAATCCTCTGTAAATCTTTAGAAAGTATTATTTTCAGTCAAACTGAGCTAGATTTCTTGGCATTAAACTGCTCAGCCTCTAATGGAAAATTGTTTTCCTTTATTTATGAGAGCTAAGAATTTAATGGAAATAACTACCGTGGAAAAGAAGGTCTTTCATTAGTGCAGGAGTAAACGCAGGTTAATTTTAAAGGTCTTTTTGCCGTCAGAGCATTTTGGTAAACTAGGAAACTTACCTGGATCTATCTGAAGCTGTTATCTATTCAGATTCATTTGAATAACAGTTACAAAGTCACACCATTTTCTTCCTTACTCTTTAAAGAGCCATTAACCATAGTCTTAAATTCCTGAAAGCATACTGCTCTCTTTAGATTTGCACATTAAAGGGAAACATACAGCTACATAGAGGAAAATTTTAGACTGTTCTCCATAAAAACAGGGTTTGGCTTTCTCTGTGGTACAGAGATTTTGAAGCTAACAAACTGGTTCTTTCCTCCTTCAGTCTTTCTTCCCAGAAATCACTATCCCCATTAGCTTGAAAAATTTACAGAACTTATACAGATGATCGGTTAACCTTGTTCCCTTGCTTGTAAATAGTGCTATGATCAACTTCTCTAAAATGTCCCATTGTAAGCGTCTTTGTTGTGCTTTGATTTTTGTCTCCTTTAATCACCTGCACTGATTAAAAGTGAAAAAGCAGATCGAACATTAGGAGTTGTTAGGAAAGGAGTAGAGAACGTGCAACTTCATGCCCACATCTAGAATAATGTGTGCCATTCTCGTCTCCCTGTCTCTGCATCGGAAGTAGGGAACAGCTTCTGTATAGGTAGCTGAATGGAGTAGGACATACGTTGCTGCCTACATAAGGATTCTGTTACTGATATGGAGGAGGAGTAAGGGATGAGGAAGGGGCCAAGGAGAAGTTGTTGAGGGCCAGTCAGATGAGAGTACTAGAACAGAGTTAGTAATGTTTTTCTAAGTTCAGAAATTGTGGTGTAGTAGTGTGTTGCTCATATTTCTCTCAAGAGACTGTTAAACCAGAAGTGACCTGATTGTTTATTTCTTTGTGAGTCGGTCGAAAGAGTGTTTTATGAAAGAATACACGTTCCTTTACAAGCTCAAGGTTCTAGCACGTCTCTTGCTTCTTAATGTTTGCTTCTTCAGTCAACTGTTAGTATATTTTGTTGCAGTAACACCTAAAGAACCAAATCAGGAATTTATGATCAATAACGATGAATAATGCAAAGATGGTAATTGTACCAGACAGTTTGCAGCATAATTACAGACAACATGCAGGCAGGAATGAGTAGGAAGTTGAGTAATGAGGAGGAGAGAACTAAATAATAGTGGAGACAAATTTATGTTTTCCCAGGCTAGTACACACAGTTCAAACCCCTGGATACCTCAAGGAGAAAAGGAATGCCTTGGGCGTGTTCCAACTCTTAACATATAAACAAAAACAAATGAATCATCAAAATATTGTTCAGAAACCCTAGCAGATTTCTTTGAGCGGTAGAGGAGTGAAAAGTGTTTTCTTGGAAGAATAAGGAAAAATGTTTTCTCCTCAAAGAACTTTTTTCCTAAAATAGAGCATAAATAAAAAAGTTTCATCTACTTGAAGACCTTTTTTTTTTTTTTTTTTAACAACTCTTGCAGGCAAGACAAGGATAGAGGCTGTATGAGGACAGAAAACTGTTAGATGACAGTCCTGTTGCCAAAAAAAAGTTTTTTACTTGAAAATGTCTTTTTTTCCAGACTCTTTCCAAAAAAATTGGAGTTCATGCTGTAATGCCATTCTCCTTGGATATCCAGAACCCCTGATAATGGTAGCAGGATTTCTCTATATCTATATGATAACAGTTTAGGTTGTAAGAACCTAAGCATTTTCTCTATTAAATGTGCCTCTTTCAGTAGTGATCATGTGGTTTTTTTTCAGTTCATCTCTATTTCACTGCAATAATACAAAGATGGAAAGAAAACGGTAATTTCTGTTGAGAAATGTCCAGTGCCTGTGCAAATGCACGCACACACACACAGAGCTTAATTTAGCCGTTGTAGAACCACTATCTAGGCCCTAAATACAGTTATCATACTGGAAAGCTAGGGCTAAATATGATCTTGTGGGGGGTGAATAATGTACTTCTTAGCAGGTGAGGTGAAGGAGTACGTGAAACTGAGCCTACCCTTTAGTCTGAGATTAAATGCTTTGAAAATGAAGAATAATTCAGGATTGTTCCAGATAAAGATAACCTGGAGTTTCTTGCATTATTTGTAAGTATCACTTGGGAGTATGACTTTGGCTTCACCAATGTACTCATGAGCCTTAGGCCTCTTTGCTCTTGTCCATGGCCTACCTCACTATTTCTGTGACTGGGTGTCAGCTTTGTGAAATGATCTGTCCTTTCATTTAGGCTGCTTTGGGTTGTGTGTCATAGAGAGAAGTTTTCTATACCATATGGTTTGCCTTAAAAGCAAGATGTATTACAAAGAGGGAAAAAAACAGTAAAACTTTTAGGAAACAAACGAAAACGTGGAGAAGTGTTGTATATCATGTATTCGAATTGCCTTTGTTACCTTCCTCTTCGTATTCCATAGCTGAGAGACTTTTATTTGATATTGTGTCATAATGAATGAGTAGATAACTTCACTTTTCTGCATCTTCATCTTTCTTTATTTCACTCAAATTATTACAGAGGAAGTGTTCAACAAGATTTTAATATTGGAGGAAACTTTTGTTTGACTTCACTTTTTTTTAGCGGACAGTATTCGAGCTTCATTTTATTTATAAATGTGAAAGAATGCAAAACACAAAGCCTTCTGAACCGTATTTTCCATATGAATTTTTGTCATCCTTGTTCTCATTTGGTTGGTTTCCAGTTTTTCTGTCTTATTTTAAAATGCCATTTCCCAAACTGAATCTGGTCAGTCCTAACATTGACGCCTGAGCATTGCTGAGCAGAAGGATAATTGTACTGGTTTGACACGTGCTATTAGTATTTCTATAATCAAGTGTAGCATTTATCTTTTTTCAGTATGAGCTGATATTTGATTCTCATTAAATTGATGATTTTGCATCCAATAACTAGATCTGTCTTTGTAGGTTTGGCCCACTAAATATTTGCCCTAGTTAAATCACTAGCATTGCAATTTTTTGGACAGTAAAAATACATTTATTTTAAAATGCATTTAAAATGCAATAGGCTACAGAAAACTATGGGAAAATAAGGCTGTGTGACAGGGAGAGTGCAGAGTATGGAATTATCTGTACTGACTAAAACAACAGTAAATAAAATATACTCTGAGTGGTTTAAATAGGAATTTGTGGTACAAGGGTGCCCACCAGAGAGAGCTGTTTACCCAAAGTGTGAGAAGCAGTTTGGATTGCAAGGCTGTTGTAAGTAGATGCAGAAAACTGAACAGAAGAGGACTGAAAAAGTGATTACCAAAAAAAAAAAAAAAAGACTAGGTGAGGTCATATATTAGGCAAGCTGCAAGGCTGCAAGGTAGTTAAGTTCAGCCAAAAAGAAACTTCATGGAAATAAACTTAGGAAGTACTCTTGACTGAAAAGCGAGCTCTGCCCAGAAAAGTTACAGTACTAGGATAAGCTCTGATTGGGTGAATTTATGAAAGCAAGTGTCTGGATACTAAATGTCTCAGCTTAGCTGAGGTAAATGCTTATCCATTCACTTTGATATGTACAGGACTTGTGAGACTTAGTTCATTAATCGGATATCCAATGCAGATCTGTTACAGTACTTTTCATAGCAGATTAGCAGCCCAAAAAATGTTATTTTCATTGTTTAACACATCTGCAGTACTCTTACTGAGAATGGTTTTGGAGGATATACATAGTAACGACTGTCTGCATTTTAAACATTCTGTGACTTACTGCGGTAAAACGCAATGATACTGGCTATTAATTCCGGTGAAGTAAGCGCAATAATGGCATCATTTGAAGCAGAAGGGACAGTAGACACTTGATGGTTTAGGTCAAAAATTTTGCTACCGAGGTGTCTTAACTACTGATATCGTTTCCTAAGTGCTTAAGTTGATTTCTAAGTCAAAAGCTGAAATAAATTGAAACTGCTACTCTAGGTCACTTCACTTTTCCACTAACAAATGGACATGCAGCCATGAGCTCTGCTGCAGATAGCAGTAGTGTAATAGATTGATGCTGAACTGGGAAGGGAAAGGCTAAATTAGCTTATCTGGGATATTAAATGGTTGCATACTGTATGCCTGACTGACGATTGTTTCTTCTATATGTTCTGAGAAGTACCCTTGGGAGACCTGTATGAGATACCACCATTCCTTACATTGTCATAGTGCCTAAATAGCCTAACAGATCAGACTCCTGCAGTGGTGTACACTCTACCTACAAATACACTCTTGGAATCAGCCTACGTAAAGAAGTAAAAGTCCATATATTTGACTGCTAAATCTATGAGACAGTGCTGTTTTCCCCTTTATGATAAATGAAAATTTTGCCCTCTTTGTAAGTGAATTCTAAGGATGGGACAGACGTATTCTCCTGTCTTTATTCCTGTGCCCAGGCTGACCAATTTTCACATCTTCCTAGAAAAAACGAAGTAGAGCTCTCCAAGTTACGATTGCCTCTCAGACCAGACCGTATCTAACTTTACTCTTTCCTCTTCAGATCAGAGAAAAGAGATAAATCCTTTTTGAAGTCTTCCTCAGTTCAATGTGGGAGGTCAAGAGTATGTGATAGGTAAGGGAAGGTGATAAGAGGATAAAGAAGGCTCACAGATACTAAAAGCAGAAATATGAAATAACCAGTCTTTGACTGTTATTAATGAAAATTGCCTAATATTTATTTTAATATAGTTAATATCAAAAAACCCCTATCTAGAATGTAATTAATATGTATATGCATCCATAACTGGAGCCTTGACTAACGTTTCTGGTTTTTATGTTTTGCTTTCATCTATCTAAACTACGTTTACTGTCCTCTGCAATGTACTTGCCAATGTTGTAATTAATTCTTCCCATCACCTTAAAAAAACAAGTTGGAATTCTCTTATTTTCTCTGAAACAGGCTTACTTTCGGGCAGCTGAGATTTGAGCTAAATTTCCTTTGCCTGTCTGAATAGCCTCCGTGGCATCCTTTGACTGCTTCCATGGATAAAATGAATGATACTTGATATCCAGCTGTAGAACACATTGTTATGTACAATGTACGTGTCCCTTCGTGTACAAAATTCTTATTCCTGTTTTTCAGAAGAATAACCAGAATGGCTCTTCTACAGAGGCTCCCCTGTGGGCACTCCACACTAAGCATGTTTTTGTATGGACTAAGTGTGTCCACATGGCTTAGTGGAGAACAGCTATTAAGGCTTTAAATTCACTCCCTGATTTCTCTCATAGTGGCTTCCATGTGTAAACAAGCCCTTATCATTCCTTATTTGTCATTTGTGCAAACTCCTCCTGCAAGAGAAGTCAAGAGAAGATTGCTTGAATCGGAGCGGGTTAAAAACTTAGAATGTAATTGATTTCTCTGGGAGTTGTGAGCACTTAGCCTCTTGCAGGATTTAGCCTGTAGGCACTTCTTTTTCTTTACAGTCATACAAGTTTCCAGTTCCCGCAATGAGACTGAAGGCTGTACAAAAATGAATCCTCAATATTTCGGTTGCTAAAACTCTATTAGAGGAAGTATCCGGCATATGAAAGAAGCCAGTTGTTACATTCACAAACTAACTAGTCCTAGCAATATCAAGATTCCCTTGCTTTTCGTTGCAAAAGTAGTGAAGTCGGCTTTTTTAATCAGCATTATGGAATGCAGGATAAGCCGTCTAGTAAATTCTCTGCTGGACCATTTTCTTTAGGTGAAATTTAACGTAATGATTTTAACACAGGAAAATGAACCTTGAGAGCCAAAACTCCTCATTGCACTTTATTCAGTTTGATTTTAGTGAGGAGGAAGGTGCATGCGGACTAGGAAAATGGAAAAGAAAAGCCTGTTTGAGAGCTGTCTTTTATTCTTTTGTACCCTGATGTCTAGCACAGTGGAGCTCTGATTCCTGAGGCAGTCTTTGCTGCAATGGTATAGAGTAATGTAAAAGCACTGAAAATAGTGAAGTACCAAAGTACGAATTGCAGGACTAGATGGTGCCTCTGCAGTTTAAAAACCTACCCGTGGGACTGGAGCAGCTTTGTTTCTCTGTAGAATCTTTCTTTAGGTCTTCTACTCTGAAAAAGACTGAAGGGGAGAGAATGGACCCCCACTCTTTACCTTTCCGTCTGAGTGAAAGAGTAATGCATTTTTATCTGAGTTTATTAAGGTTTCACTGTTGTAGAAAAAGCCCATGCAAATTGAGCTGTCTTTTTCATTTTAGGTTGAGCTGTCTTTCTCATTTTAGGTTTTGTATGCCCAAACAAAATTCTGGCTTTGCATTGGAATGAAAGTTAAAACCATATAATAAAAACCAGAAGTGAGAAATTTGTATTAGATATTTTAGTAAGGCTGCAAATATTCTGATTTTGGTTACACTATGTTAAATGTACATACAACCCTCTTCTCTTTGTCCTTAGTTAACCATGACTTAGTTAACGATAAGTCTGATTTGAGAACAGGCCCTGACCAGCACAGCTTTTTATCAAGACTGTCTTAGGTTCAGAAGCTATGGAGGGGTTGTAGTCCAGAGGAGCAGTAGTACAAGGGAGCAGGGATGACTAGGCTGCTGAGGGCAGGGGAGGAGAAGAGACCTCTTGAAACAAAAACCCTCCATGGCAGCTAGGCTCTTAAAAATACTGTTGGACCTGGACATACTATCCAGATTACTGTACTGTTGTTTCTTATTATTTAGTATTAAAATGACCTATATGCATTCAGGCACCATGAATTTCTATTTCAGTCAGAAACGGGCTAAATGTGTTTAAACTGTCAAATATTAGCTGGAAACTGAGGCTAGCGTGCACTTTGTTCTCAGAGGTAAGCAGTGCTTTCACATGTACTCTTTGAAAATACATGTTCTGTTACGGCATGTGTTTTAAGTTATGCTTATATTGGATGTTGTTTCAGGTTTTTACCTGCAGAATACTCCCTGCACACATTGTAAAACAAGGAAGATTGTGGCTATCATGAAATATGCTGTAAAATATATCTCTTTCTTTCAATAAATGTAGTTATATGTAATGTCAGTGTGGGTTACGAACCACGAGTTAGAATTCTGGAGGGGGATGAGATGTAAACAGAATCTTTCACCTTTAGATTGAGTGTACTTTGAGGAGGGATCATAAATAGGAGAGAGTTATAAGGTACAATTTGAGGACAGACTTATTTGGTATTTGAGAGTCCTGTGCAAGCTGCTAAAAAGGTCTTTGGAACTGCACCAATCTTTTTGTGAAAGCCTTATTGATTACACAGACAAAAGTCCATTTTAAACACTTTGATAGCACTGTGTTGCCTGAGGAAGTAAAATCTATTACACTTAGATTATGAACTTTTTGTTTATGAACTCAGCTGTCTTGGTGGACAGCTGGAAGAAACTAGACATTATTATTCCTTCTACCTATTCAGCAGAGTTATTTAAAAAAAAAACCCATATTTTTCTAATTTGTGTACTACTGGTGTTTTCAAAAGCATATGTAGTTACAAGTGGTTTGCTATGTGCTTCAGCTTGGCTCAGAGCAGTTGGCTTATGGAACGGGTTTTCCAGGCAGACAGTTTTTCAGGCCTAGGTCCTTGGGGTGGTGTGAATGTGCCACACACCTCTAGTGGATAAGATCTTGCCTGTAGCCCCTAGTTAATATTTTTATAATTACTGCATTTGGCTTAGGCACTCATCCAGCTGTAGCTGATTTAGTTGTGTTAGGGGCATGACTTAAATTAACCTATGGTTTGATAAAGTGTGAATAAGCCACCCAGACACCTGTTGCTCATCAGTGTGAACGCTGCTTTCTATAGAGGAATTAAACTCTTCCTTGACCTAAGGAAAGCCAGAAGGAGATGATGCAGGAGTAGAGAGTGAGTACTTTTCCTTTTCTTCACTTAAGCTGGCTCCAGTTGAGGATTCAGTTTGAATTTGGAAGATTGCTCCCTTACTACTGGCTGCAACAAATCTGTGCCTAGTTGGGGAGAATGACAGATGCGGGTGCTGAGGGGGTAGAGTTAAAAATAGGGCAAGGTATGTTCAGGCTCAGACGGGGCACAGAATCTGAGCAATGCGGGATCTTTCTTGACCTTGTGCAGCTAGGGCAGTGAAAAAATCACAATTCTGTCACCTCTGCTTTGGGAAGGCAGCACATGGATTCACATTTTCACTGTCTTTTTGGGCACCCAGTGCTAAAAGGTGTGTTTCCAAACCGTCAGATGGATGACTAACTTGATGTCTCTGTGAGGGCTACAAAATGTAGATTTTTCCTCAGAGATGGAAGCTCTCCCTTCTATGGAAGAGACGTGCAATCACGCAGAACAGTTTTCTGTCTGAATCCAGGGTACTGGCTGTCAAACATCCTTGGAAAATCACTAGAGGACTAGCTGCATAATTGTATTTCAGTTGTATGAAATGACTATGTATTGGCTCCCCAAGGAGCAAACTCTCAGCTTAAGCCCGTAGCAGCTGTGAAACCTGTGGCCAATGCAGGTCACCTCTGCACCTGCCCTTTGAGACTGGAGCCACAGAGACGGAACTAATTCTTGGTGACCGGGAAAGGTGAATTGTGCATATACTCTGTGTTCACATATTTTTTTTTCCTTTCTCTGATGAGGGACCTGGCATTTGACATCTCATTGAGGGTGAGATGACATGATCTGTCTGTTCTAGTACTGGGTCTTTTTTCCATCTGTGCTCCCATTATCAGTCCAGCTGCAATTGGTACCTGCAAAGTTCTTTTAACTCACAGGACCTGTGCAGTTAATTAAACTGACTCAAAACCAGCATCTTCAAACAACACTTTTCTAATCCCTAAAGGCTTTTTAAAATCATTTTTATCCTTTTCCTCTATATGCCTTGAGCCTTACTTACTTTCACCTAAATTTTTCCTTGGAACTTACAGTTCTTTTTGCTCCAACT
This sequence comes from Struthio camelus, assembly GCF_040807025.1. NCBI lineage: Eukaryota > Metazoa > Chordata > Aves > Struthioniformes > Struthionidae > Struthio > Struthio camelus. Next base: position 21,618,776 of record NC_090945.1, read on the forward strand.
GACCCTCATTTCTGACTGCGAGAAACAAACTGTGCTGCGCGCAGCATGTTTTCTCTGTCCTCTTGTAGTACCTGGCCAGTCTGACAACTTTTAACGATTCCTTGGAAAATCTTTTTAGCAACAGAATAGAAAGGGATGTGGAGAAGATTTCTTGCCTCTAATATCAAGTTAGAGTATGCTCATTTATACAATAGTGCTAGATAAGTACTTTTTTGCCGGGGTTCTCAAACTGTCTCATACAGGTTGTAGACAAATAGATAGAAAGAATAGGAAGAATGCCTCAAAGCACTTGCTGTTCTGTCCTTTTTTTAATTCCGATTGTATTTTTGATTCTGAGTGGTAGGTGTAGCAGTATGATTCTGGCAGATTAACAGATACTCAAACAGTGGGGTTTTCTGTTCGTTTGTTTTGAAACGAAAGGTGATGGTAGAAAAGATGTAGATGTAAATAATAGTACAAGGAAATGATGAATGGGATCGTTCCATGTCAGAATAGTTTAAAACAAGGGAAAACTCCCTGCATTTAAGATCTAGGCATGCCAACTTTCATTACATTCTGAGGGCTTACGTTTCCTGTGGTAGTCTTACAGAAGTATCATTAAAATACAAAGCATTTAAAACGTTTTATTCTAAAATGGGCTGTTAGGATTATTTGGCAGTGATCTTTGTAGAAGTGTTGGTCAAAATTAATCCAAACACTTAATCTTAGTGTGAACAACAAAGATTTGCAGAAGTTGCTGCACGTGTAGCAAACTATGATAGAACGAGCGGGAATTGTTTATCCATCAAAACGGCTTTATTTACAGGGGTTTCCTACCAACCATCAGAAACTCGGTGATTAATGTGCACTAGTACCATATGAAAGCGGTAGCCATGCTTGAATGTTCAGGACAAGTTCCAGAAACTCTGCAGCAGGCAATGTGGGAATTGTTGGTTTTAGAGAAAGTTTGCTCCTGGTTTCAATTAACTTAGTGTTTTGAGCGATAAATCTATCTAATCGAATGAACTATTCATGTTAACTTCCTGGTAGAAGTCTATTTGGTGCAACTCTCTGTCCCTCTTTTTAGGTGACAGGGCACAGAACCTGCAGCTCACAAGAAGGGGCTGGCGAAGCTATTTCGAAGTCATCTTTGCAGCTTTCCGATTTTGATTTTCTCCTACTTGTGAGTACTCATCACTGCAATTCAGATAGGCACCTCTACAAGAGCACATACCAGGTCACCTTAAAAGGAGTAGTGGAGGGAAACACACTAGAGACTGTGGACACTGTTGCCTTCAGAAAAAGTTTCCATTTCCGGCAGCCCTTGAAGACTACTTGCCTTACTACTTTCCACAAGAGAGTAATTCTCTCAGCTAAGTTTTCCTTTTCAATTCTTTCTTTCAAAGTAGTAATAGAGTCTTATTCTCAAGTCCCTTTTGGAATTTAGCCCAACTGTTAAGATAGTGAAGTAATTATCACAATGGGCCTCACAGCTTTTGTGAAAAAGAGACAGCTGTCTCACGCAATCTTCAGCTTCTGTGGATATCCCGTTGTTCTTGCATACTGACAGAAAGTGAATAAAGGTCCCCAGATTCACTTTTTAGTGGAGTTTCATATTACAGGTGCCTCTCTCTTGTGTTCCTTTTCCTTAAAGACCACTGATTCACTGCTCTGCTCTTGATTCAAAGGTCCTTGAAGTTAATGGAAAAGCGTTCTCTGACTTTTCATTTTGATATGCGTTCCTTCTGTTAAGCCATTCAAGAAAGCATTCAGAACTGTGCTAGCTTGTAGCAGTACTAGGTAGGAATACAGTCAGTTCAATTTGGGAAGATGTAAATACTCATATATGCTAAGTATTGCCATTTCTATAACTTTCGGTCTGGATATGAAAAGTGAAATGCAATGTCACATCTTTTGGCAGCCAACTATAAATTCCGCTGTCTTCTGCTTTTTTCTCATTAACTGTCTCAGCTTCCACTCCCCGATGTCATTTTGCAGAGCAGTCTGAACTTACAGAAATCCAAGTTTCCTTTAAAGCTGCGTAATCTTGATTTAGAATTTGCTAAGCACCCTACGCCTGCTAGGACAGGGCTCTGTGAGTAAATAGGGGCCTCTAATGTTAAACAGAAGTTTCCTATCTTTAAACCATTTACCGTAATGTGAGGCTTCCATCTGATAAGGACACATAATGTATCTGTGTTGTCTAAAACCATGCTACCTGAAGTGGTGAATGGTATTGACAGACTTTAAATTGGTCTGTATGGTTTTACTAAATTTTAATTAAAAAAGAATTAGAGTTCCCTAAAGCAGTCACTGGGAAGGGTGATGCTATTAGTAAAAAAAAGTCTTATGGGTAATTTGTTGATTCACCTAAAACTACTAGTCAGACATTTTCAGCACAAAATGGACTCTTTTTGGGCTATATTTGTTGAATCTAAATTTGTCAAACTTCGTCTGTCTTTTTACATAACGTTAATCTTCCTTGAAGGCTGTAACAGACTGAAAATGCCAACCAGACCTTGACTGACTGAAAAATGAGTTTCTGTGCAGAGGTGTATGTATAGTTGTTAGGCGCTGGCTAGAGCTTTGAAAATAGGGTGTGTGATGTTAGGAAATGCTAATGGCTGTAGTTCCTCCTCTCAGCCTTTCCTACTTCCTTCCAGTCATAGGAAGAAACCATGTAGTTTTGAAAAAGAAGTATCCTGCTTCCTCCCCAATGCCTGTGATGTGGAAAATAGCCAAAAGGGGTTTTACCCATCACCACCTACTTTCTACTCCTTGTAATTCACTTGGCTCATTCACAGAACTGCGTGGACCAAGCACATGCTCTTGCCCCAAAACGAAAGCAGAACGTTGCATCCCTTATGGCAAATAGTGGCAGAATACTGTAGAAACTGGTTATGTACAGGCATACCTTTTCTGTCTGTGTAGTGAAGCTGTAGCCCGTTAAGAAAAGTCAGTGGTTGGTTATGAAGTGCCCTGTTTTGTTAAAGAGGTAGTGGGCGCAGCAGGAAGAAGGCCAACCACAGACTGCCTTGATGATCCTCAGAAATCTCCAAAGTCATTTTTCTATCAGTTTCATGTTAAAAGATCAAAATGGAGGCATTTCCAGATAATACAGAGGAATTCTGAAGACTGATATAAGCAGTGTGGTTTCTCTGAAAAATAAACATGGACAATGATTAAGGTCGTCACACGTCTTGCAGGCCCCTGAGAATATCACTGAGATATAGCCATGGAAATCTTCTCTTCACTCCAGTGGCTGTGGACATCTCTGGCTTTCCTCACCTACCAGAAAACTTTGTCCTAGAAAGCTTTATTGTTGCTGTCTAACTCTGATTATGTCATGAATCTCTTGGCCTGAAATTCAGGCCCCCGTTGCTCTCCCGACTTACTTATTGTTCCCTTCCACAGCACAGGTTTTGGACCGTTCAGAGAGATTTGTGAACGTTTTGTAACAGAACAACATCAGGGCAGCAGAACTACTTAATCACTTTATATGCTGTGCAGATGTAAGCCTCAAAACTTTCGTGAGCTAGGAGACGGTGTCTTTAAGTTTTTCTATATCATCTGTAGATCGATATTTATCAAGAAATGCTTCCAAAGTAATTCCTTTCAGGTAGTATTTTTCTTTCTGTTCGTAACAATGAAACTGCAGGTCAAAGTTTGGTGCCTCATCAGCAAAGTAAGCAGTGGCATGTTGAGATTTAAAAACAAACAAAACAAAACAAACGCACAAATCCAGAAGCTATTCCAAGAACGGAAGCTTTTCTGTTCTTCCAAGAGCAGAAGGTCTGAGTCATGTTAAATAGTAAGGTTAAAAAAAGGATTTCTTGATTTCTCCCTGAGAGTGTCCTTAGTTTGGTGTCTGTGCAGAATTTTGATAGACTATAACCGTATAACTGTAAAAATGCACCTTACTTTTATCTGCACGTATTATTAGCAAGGGGGTGGGAAAAGTTTGTTTTACCACCTCACCTACCATATCACCTCACTTGTTTTCAGTACATAGCCTAGATCTTTCAGCTGAGGATACATCTGAAGTAGCCATGCCAATTTATGCTGTCTTTTTAAAAACAATTTAAAAATCAAGTTCATGCTTCATTAATATGATTTGCAGGAAGTGGAGAATTAACTATTATAAATAGAATGCTTTAAATACAGCTTAATTAATTGCATGTGAAAATGCATTAGCTAAATGTAGTTTTACAGTTATTAAAATAATGCTTCAGATAAGCTAAACCTTTCAACTTCCCTTTTAAATCAGCATCTCTTTACCTCATTTCCAGTGCTTTGAAACTGGCGTTCTCCCTGGTTCTTCATTCATAGCGTTGTTTCCTTGCTCCTAGGTGTAAGGTAGTTATTAAAAATCATGAGCTCGTGATTTTTAATTGCACCCTTGGGAACACATTATCTCGATTTGGTTAAATCCTGTTTGTTTGGTTATATTGGGCTTATCTGAGATTCCAGGTTTTTGTCCTCGAGTAAAGCTAAGTGAAGCTGCAGAGAATTCAGTGCTAAAGCAGCTGTTCTCAGAAGATTCCCTCCTCGCCTCCAACAAGCAACGCACATCCCCTTGTGATCCAGGATGTGCTTCCTCGCCTTGGAGGTTAGGTCACAGCTGAAGCTTTGAGCTCTAAGACCAAACGCTGTAACGTGTGGAGAACAACAGTGTTTCTTTATAGAATATGCAGAATTAACTAAAAGATGCTCCAAGTTCCCATTTGGGTAGCTGGCCTCAAGTAGCAGAAATTTCTGAAATAATTGTGTTTATTACAGAAATCATTTCAACTTCAGTACTTACAGTGTGTGAATTAATAAGGACACTGGGTCAGGAAGCAGGGTTGGGAGAATGAAATGACTTTATAGAAGCGTTCTTAAAGATGTAGCTTTAATCTTGTGGAAGAAAACAATTCCTAATCTCATTCTCATGCTATCTTTTGTTTATTAATATTTCAAAACATTTTCCTGCTGTAATCTGTGTGAGAAAAATCTGGACTTGGTGTGATGAACGGTGTTACTTCCCCTGCTGTGCTGCAGTAACACAGTTCTTTGGAACCAGCAGCCTGTTTTCCTGATTTCAACAAATGATTCATTTAGAATATCAGAAATGAAACCCTTGAATTAGAACAAAATTGACATCCCTGTGCAAACCTTTAAACAAAGTGAGCGCAAATACCACTGATTGGCTCTTCAGCCCTGAAACATAACACGCACTGTTCACTGGAAGTTCATACTGACAGTAGTCAGAGCCAGTTAGCCAGCTCTCCATAGGCCTCATTCTCAGATTTAGTCATGTTGTGCTTGATAGTGAAGTAGATGTAGCTCGCTTCTGTGTCCCTTCAATCTGAGGGGATAAGCTTGTTCAGATCTGGCTGCCAAATTGTTCTCCGTCAGTATTTTAATATGGACCCACACAGAACTATTTGTGTTTTACCTAAAATACCTGTAAGCATGTGAAAAATGTTTTCTATGAAGCACTTCACTGTTATTCCATACAACTATTCCTTCATTTTGATGAAGGCTTCCATAGTAGTCATGGAAGAATTCCTTTGTTAGGTATGAGAGAAAGAATATTTAGAGGTTTATATCTTGCTATTTACCCAAAAAAGGCGCAGCCAGGAACAGGCCAAGTAGGGATGACTACTGGAGAAGAATCAGTGTCACGTTCAATTTTTGTTGTTGAGACTCTTGCGCTTGATTTACCCTATATGGAAAAGAAAAGCTTTTTAAATATTTCTATGCTGCACTGCTTATGTTCAGACTTAAATGCATATTTCTGTTTGGGAAGAAGTCTAAGTAGGGCGTTCTTTGAGGATGTGAGGATGCCATTTAAGTCTCTGACCTTAGTGAAAGCGGATTTTTTTTCATCTGTGATTGTTCTGAATCACATAAGGGAGAGACTTGAATCTAGTGCTTCCACAACTCAGATAACTGTCTTGGTCCTTCTGATTACTGAGTATGAGGAAAAAGTAGGTTTAGGAGCCTACTGTGCCTTCTGATTAGCTGCCCCTTCTGAGTAGCCGTTTCAAAATCCAGTTAGAGATTACAGAATTTATCTTAAATGTGACTGAATGTTTCATTTCTCTGTTGCATCAGAGAAATGTTTCAGGTTGTTGGAAACATTTTGTATTTTTTGCTGATGTTTAGTCCTCTTCTGCAGTCTCTGATTATTTTTAAAAATGCTGCTATTGGAGCCAAAAAACAGTTCTAGCCTTTGTCCATAAAAAAGATAAATTGTCAGAACAATAAATCGTTGGGTTTTGTTGTGCAGTATTTGAATGGTGGTCAGCTTGATGGTTTTTTAGTGCCTTAGATGTATACCTCAGAGAGAAAATACATTTGCAAAGTATCAATTACCATTTACTTTTGAACAATGTGTTTTGTGAGCCTAACTTCTTAAGTGATAAAATATTACAATATTAAATTAATTTTATTAGTTTTCCCAAACTTCACAAATAATAGTCTTAATTTTTCCTCTAGCAGTACTGCGTTTTTGCGTTTTTCTGATTTTGTTTTGTATATCTGTATATAGAATAATAATTTACATATTAAGTTTACACTTTTTCTTTTGTAATTTGTTCTACACACACTTAACTAGATGTAATCACGTTAAATAATCTTTTGAATTAATGGATACATCACAAGCTTGTTTGGAGTGCACAGTGGTTCAGTATTAGGATGGATGGGAGGTTTTCAGCACAAGAGAAACAAAACTTTTGAACAGTGATTTATTTCTTACTGTTAAAATCAGTCAAGTTACTGTTTGGAGCACAGTGATTTTCAAATTGTAAATGGTATTTTAGAGGATCGGTTGCAAACTAGATTAATTGGCAGTTGCAGTTTAGACATGCAGTGATCCAGAAAATATTCCTAAAATTTAAGATACGAGTGAAACTCCTTTCTGGCGTTTCAGTGAGCTTCACACAGATTAGTCTTATTGTGAGGTTTCTGTTAGAAAAGTTCGCAAGAGAATAAGAGAAATTTTGGAATTGCTTCAAAATCTTTGTCTGGAGTATACTTAACTCAAAAAGATAATAAAAATAGTACAGGAACTAGAATAGGAATACTACAAGAAGGGGTCTTTCAAGGCTATCTAGATAATTATTTTACCCCAAGGTAAGATGAGCTATGCTTGTCATTTCTGATGGATGTTTTTCTGACCTTTTCTTAATGACTTCTACTGTTGGATACTCCATGACTTGCATTCACCAAAGCAGTCTGTCTCGGGACTGCCCTAATTTAGTGTTCCTTGCTGTTCTTTGAAGCCGCTACATCTTGCTTATGGACATGAAAGTAGACTTTTCTTCCTCTCTGCAGCAGACTTTTATGTCTTTGAAATGTGTTACTAAGTCTGACCTCAAGCTTCTCTTTTCTAGGCTGAAGAACGTCATTAAATTCTTCTTTCACTGCAGGTCATACTTTCTAGTCTTACAGTCATTCTTCGTAATCTCCTCTGGACCGTCTCTGGCTAGTCTGTATCTTACTTGATCTGTATCTTGCTTCGGACTGTGCAGAACTACATATAGTAGGAGTACTTGTTATATCTAGCAGATCGTACTTTTCTTTTCATTTATTTTGATGATAAACTTTTCACAGGATGACAAATAGTTACTTTATTTAGCTATTGATCTAAAGATATTTTAATTATAATGATATTGCTCCGAATACATACCTCTTTTCTGTTGTTATCTCAAGAATTAAATTAACACACCTTATGCCTGTGATTCATTAATGTGAACGTGTTATAAGACTGCTCTGAATGTGAGTACCAAAACTGGCATGCGTCAAAGTGTGGGGGGAAAAAAAAATATTCCGCATTTTAGCGACCTGCTCTTCGGAGTTTTGACATGGACCTTGGGAAGACAAAGCAGTTCGTAGTTTGCACAAGAGTTAGCAGCTTGAGATGCGTTTTCGGTATGTGGGCTCATGTGTGAAAAACCCAAGCTGCTGCTTTTCTCCAATTTATCTCGCACTGATTAACACAAGAGCATGCGTTCCTTCTCACCCTGCTCTTCCAGCGATCACTGAACTTTATTGGGTTAAAGGTTAGTTTGGGAATTTTGCACCTAAGGATTTGAAATGTAGTTAATATTCAAAATTCTCTTACCAGAGAAGTTCTGTTGGGTATAACAGAAATGGGGTCTTAAAAGGTATTCCTGGCTTTGCAGGCAAACGTGAGCCAACTGACTAAACAAGTTTTATCCCTTACACATGCTGCTCCTAATATAAACCTACAGCATAGGGATTCATGGCAGTCAACAAAGTTCCTACACTGACCTCGGTAAGTACGTTAAGCTAAGCCCATGCGTGCTACTGCTGTTGCTCTGCTTTCAGTATTTGAGCTATGGGTATGCAGCCAACTCATTTGTATTGCACCAGTGCAGATATTCCTTCTGAAAGATCTCACCCATGTGCTTGTTCCTATGTAGTTACTTGTTTTGTTATATCTTTCATTTTTATCTGCTTTGAGTGCCGTATGAAAGTCTTTCTGGTCACAACTTTCTAGAGGTGTTGTTAATAGATTTCTTTATAAAGAACCTTTAAGGTTTATCTATTCAAAAAATCCTCAGAAATCTTAAATCGGTAGCTGGCATATTAGAAAACCGCAAGGATGCATAGTGTCAGGATGTGCTCTTTTCTTCCTTTTTTTTTCTTATACAAAAGAAAGTGACAGAGTGCCAGCATGATCTTTCAGAAGGGATGTAGCTGAATTTACACACATACTAAACCATGTGGGTATAGAGATATACAGGCAAATGCGTTGCATATGTTTTTGCATGCGTATACACTGACACTGCATTGAAACTTTATGTTCAATCATTGTTCTGGCATCTAAAATATATATATATTTTTACTGTCCCTGTGAAAATGTATCCAAATTGAACCAATTCATGAATTACCAAATGTGACGTACATGTGATGTGAAAGAGGGGAGGATCTAAAGGAGAATGTCATAATTCCAAAGGGATATCAGTAGAAAAAAGCTTAATTTAGTAAAGAAAAGGATGGTACTGAAATGGGCAAACAAATCACAAGAGTCATTTTAGTGAAGGCAGCATATTAGCAATATTACTTACAGAATCTGTGAGACTTTGAAATAATCTAGAAATAAGACCTCTGCTGATGTTGTGATGATAACAATCCATCCGTGTGTAGAAGTCAAAGGTAGAAAAATTATTTGGAGAGATCTGTAGTTCAGAGGTGAATCTGGAAGTCTTGGCATAGAGATGTCAGTTATATTTAGGTTGGCAGATGAGGTTGCCTGGGCATGAGGTATGGAGAAGAATAAGAATTCTTCCAAGACTGAGCCTCATGAGGTGCCTTACCAGAAGCTGCAGGAGCAGTGAGAAGGATTCTGCAGAGGATGAGCTAAAAGAGCAGTCAGAACTGCAGGCAAGCAAAAGGGTGGAGTGAGGGAAGCCAGATTATTAGAAGATAGAATGAAAAGAAGTATAAGTAAGGTAGAAGTGCAAATGTTAAGGGTGATTGGCAGGTTGAAGTGTGTGAAAATCAGGTAATGGATCAGAGACTGCAAAAGAGAAGGTCGTTGCAGACTGTCAAAAGCAGTTTCTCTTCTAACAGATGATGTTGGTGCTGAGGGAAAAGGACCTCAGGCAGTTGTAAATAACGAGCTTACAGGTGAGAGGAAGAGGAGCGACATTTAGTCTGGAAAGCAGGTTTGAGGGGTAAGGCTTTACCATTTCCATGCAGAAAGGCCAGCTAAATCTTAGTGTCAGCAAGGAGGATCAGACTTGGGGGTGGGGAGGGGAATTAACTCTAGTATAGTGGTTCATTTTAAAATTTCATTTTAATCAAAACTTAGAATAGGGAGGATGTAGCAAAATATCAAAATATGGCTAGAGGGGTCTAAGGGCAGGCTGAATTCCCAGGTTTACTATGATGTTCTTGAGGCTTTGCTGCCTTATCTCTGCTCCAGTACAGTGCATAAAGGAAGGTGATACGTAGAACTTGCTTAATTCCAAGAAAGAGTTCAGTTTGAATTTTGAATATTTGTAATCAGTTTTGAGATTCTTGATGAAAGCTTTTATATAACGACTGTGAATTTGTTATTAAATATATTTGACAACTAGTCAATGCTAGTTTTGCGTAGCATGAAGTTTTGTAATGTAAGCGGGACTTGAATTCAAAACCACTATTACACTTGGAACATAAATGAATTAGAGTGAAATAACAAAATTGCAGTGGACAATAAATAAAACTACAGGGGGGCAGTTTTACGGCCTTAGTGAAATCTCTATGATCGTGGAAATTATCACAATATCTAATGGAAGAATTTTTCTGGGAAGCAGACCAGGCTCTCTGTCTCATTCCAACAAACGCAGGTGTTACCCATCAGAGTTTCATCAGTGCCGTTCTTTTTATCTCTTGCAAATTGCCATATATGGTTGTTTTGAGGAGTGCATTGGATAATAGCAAGAACAGTAAGACACTTAAAGAGCAAATCCTTCCCAATTTATTTATGCTACTGAAGAATGACACTACTCTCTTGAGTAGGCAAATAAGATTGAAGTGCAACAAAAAAAACCTTAATCAGAGAACAGTACATTAAAAAAGTTAAAGGGGGATTGTTATTGCTCATTTAAGGCATAGTAAGAACTTTTGAACTGAGTTCCAGTGAAACAAATTTGACCTTTCTGCATAGTTCAACAGAATATTTAGCTGAAGAAAATCAGATTTGAGTACAGGGCAGGAGCAAAAGGCACAGGTTAAAGAAAAGTGATGTAAATAGAGCTGCAGGCGCAGTCTACTTACTGATGAGTATGAGACTTGGACGTGTCATAAGAAATACTATTTGATGGTTAATTTTAAAGATCTTTGCTGTAAGAATCCTCCTGTATCTTTAAATATTTCCCTTTGCAAAATGGGATGCTTAAACTAATGTGATTCTATTTGAAACCAGAGAAGCTTCGTGATGCTGGAAGGATCATTTGCCATTGTGTACTGTTGCAGAATCAGGATCTGTATGCGTTCAAATTTTTGGCAGACTTATTTGGGAAATGAGCAGGACTTTGGAACGCCTGTCTTACGCCTCTTACATCTGAATAATTGATTTGTAGGACCAAGAGGCCAGATGTAGCTGTAGATTAATAAGGTACATTTCCACTAAAATGACAAATTCACATTGCTGACACCTGATCTGAGTTTTCCATAATTTTCATGGTGACCTTAAAGTCAAGACAAAAATTTCCTGAAGTTTTGTCTTATTTCAGAACTATTCCATTCCCTTTCAATGTCTTAATACTGAAATAAAATGATGCTGTATTCTATTTTTTTTTTTATATCCTGCATTCAAACGCATCCTATTTCTTGTTTTCAGTCTTGGCTGTTAATGGCAAAACATTACAAACATGATAATGAATTCACTTGTAAGGACTGCTATTTCTATTTTGCTTAAACTGGGTTATTTAAAATACCAAACAGTTGTGAACATGTGAACCCCAGTAGATTGTTTCTGATGTTCTTCAAATGTAATAGTGTATGCGTAACATCTGATCAATATACATCTGGATTAGTGTTTTCTTTGAAATCGCAGCATAGTTCAATATGTTAACCCACACACCTGTAAAAAATGTGCTTGTAGAAAGTGTGTAATGATTACTGTAGCATACGCAGTTCGAAGACCTCTGGGGAAACAAAGTAAAAAGCTCAGTTTTCTTTGGTACTGTCTTCACGCAAGACTGCTGCTTCTTAGTCAAAGCCCTGTACGCACCTTGTTAGTGGCGTCACTTCCAACATCACAGTTCAGAGTCGCAGTCTCTAGGGGAGAAGACATTAGGAAATCTTAGCCATCTCATAGTAGTGCAGCTTTCTTCTAGAGCCTACTCTTTTTAATTGTTGACCTCAGTGTTCAGACAATAGGTACCTATGGCCAGGGCTTTTGGTTGTTAATGTGTGTTTTTTGGTTTTTCAATGTGAGGAAGAAGTGCATTTTAAGCATTCCCTTAATAGTCTGAGATAACCGTGGCCAGACGTTTTCTGGAAATTTCCCTGGAGAGCATGCATGCACGGTTCTGTCTCAAATTTAATTTTAATAGCTATATAATCCTAATAATATTGGTCAAGAGAGTGTTGTGTAATGTCCCACAGAGAAGCTTTCTGTAAGTTGTTTAAGAATGATTGTAGACATATACAGAACTAATTAACTGTGCCTATTTGAAATGCAGGAAGTAGATTAGGATTTGTTTATTTGTTTTCCACATTCTCTCCCTTTCTTTCAGAAATAATAGGCAAAATACTATATGTGCTATGCACTGATATTAAACTGCTGTACTTTGCAACTAATGAAGGGAAATGTGGTGAACTAATCTCAATTACTGTATTTCCTGTATTATTCCCACTGTAGGGCTCTGCATCTGTGCCCGATTCTGAAGACTGCATTTATACCCTGTCTCACCAGCAATGGCTGTTAGCAGGGTTTCCCTAGCACTCCTGGTTATTTCTCCCATGTTGGCTTCTGTGAGCTGTCAAATACCCTAACACCCTCTTCCCCCCAACAAATAGACTACGTAATGCTCAGAATCTGTTATTCTGTTCATTTTTCTGTGATGGTTATTAATTTCACCATCTGGTCTATATGAAACCTTCTGGACAAGAATCAAGTTCTGAAGCCATTTTTTAAGTGTGAGCAACAAATTGTGCAGACTTTACAAACTTCACTTTTCTGCTTTCCAGAGTCTGACTTTCGATTCAGTCTTGATTCCCTAGGAGAGGTCAGTAGTGCTCTGTGCGGAGAAACAATTTTTATTTGAACGGTATCTAATCACTTATGTTACCAGTAGGGTTATTTATCACCTACTTTTTCTGTGATTGGGATGGCCAGCAATTGATTAATAATTGCTTTATTAGTTGATTAAAAACTGATTTCAAAAAGAGTCAAAGGCCATGTACTATTCCAGTTATCAATAACTGTCGTCAGCTATATTTTAGAGTATCAACTGATACTGTCAGATCATATTTGCATTGAAGACTGCCAAACCACTGTGCAATCCTACCCAAAATACAAACCAAAACATCTGAAATGATCTTCTGACCTCTCTAGGTGTATGTGACCCTCATGCATGTGCTGTTCCAAAAAATTACGGCTCTTATATGCGAATTTTAATAGTGAAAACATGGAAGTTACTTATTCTGACTTGAAATGGGTCTAAAATTAGGCATGTGTCATGGTAAACATATGCAAAGAATCCGGAGGAACTGATACTACTATTTGAAATTTTGCACAAAGCCAAGAATTAAGATGCTAGGATTCGTGTATTTCAAATAACTCTCAAACCATCTAGCATTGTTACACCAGTGACTGACAGAGTTCTTGAGTTCTGTCTCTGAGGACAGTTAGAAATTCCAGTAATGCATCTGTTGCTTAAAATACCCTTCTGAAAACAAAATCAGCAAAGCACAAATTGTCTGTCTTGACCCGTGGTAGAAGAGGCCTTACTAAGTCTATGTTAGTTACGGCATCTCTGGTGATGTGCGCAGCCTCAGGAGCTAGACTGGCGGTTCCCCTCCGTACTTAGAAAACAAAGCTATCTAGGGCTGTTTTGCACCTAGAGGCCAAGAGGCATGACATGACACAAGTTCGCGGAGCTCAGCTCTGCTAACCTCATGAACAGCGTGATTGCATCAAGTCTGCCTAAGGGGAATGGTCCCCGGATTGTGCTAATATCACGGTTTCAGCAGTTTTAGCAAGTACTGATTGGTACAGGCCAAAATCGCAGCCGAGGACATGGCCGCAGTGTAACAGTAGAGGTGACTATGTGTTTGGGTCTCTGCTGACAGACTTTCCTCTGGCATTGTTTAGTTTCTAGTGCGGACTCAACTGTAGTGGCAAGAACAAGGGAAAATGTTCCTCTTTGGGTTGTAACTCTAAAGCTTTATTTTTCCCCTGTTCATAATGGTGCCTTTCACCATGAAATGAATTTCTTGTCATGGATTTTCTCACTCCACAATCATTGGTGGAAAAAAGGTGCTTGTAATGCTTATCCCATTCTACAGGGGTGTTCCTCTGCAAATCGGGAAGTAGCAACACACTGCCTTCTAGCAGTTCAGCCGTACAACTAAGCACTTTTCACTAAGGGAAGGATAAATCTTGGTATCTGTTTTGATAGTTTTTTGTTTGTTTGTTTGAAGCATGGTTTCCTAGGGAATAAGACACATGCAGTCATATGGTAGAGGACAGAAGAGAAAAGGAAGGGCTGCACCTGTTTGTGTGACCCTGCTATTGTTCTGTCAACTATTCTTCCCCCCCCCCCCCCCCCCCCATCTGCTGCTTGCTTTGAAATCTATTAGCTGCTTCCAGCCAGGTGTGACAAAGGATACAGTGACTGTTGAGTAGAGGAGAGTCATTTTTCCTGCTCCTAAATGCCTCAGCTAAAAATGAAGTTGCAGCAGAAGCTCACATCTTTTTAGATCAAAAACAAAATAGAAAAGAAGCCCCACACTTCTCAGAGATTGCTTTCACCTTTTAGCAGTGGGACTTTAGGCAGATCTTCTTTGATACTGGTATAATCACCCAGGAGACTAAGGTCATAAGAAGCTAGACTTCATTAACTCTTGGGCTAGCAGAGCTGCTTCTTTTGCTCTTAACCTTTTTTTTCCCCCATGGGAACTTCTGCAAGAATCTAGATGATCTTGAAAAAAACCTCAATTTTGTTAAAATGGCTTTCCCCAATGGAAAACCTTCAGCTATTCTACATGCACATGCACGCACATGCGTATTTACGTGCAACGTTGTCTTTCTGTGAAGAAACCTTGATGGTTTAAAGTTACATAGTAATCTCATTATTTTCTTCAAAGTTTTTTTCTTCAAAGTTTTTTTCTCCAAATGGGTAGATTGACACTCTACACTGTGGTTTAAAAAGCTGAGCTTTTAAAAACATTTTTAATTGTCTGGTCTGATAGGCTTCAGATGAAGGTGGGATTATTTTTATTATAATTAATTATTGTGCAATTGGAGAGAGAGCTGAAATTCGCTCCAGATATCTGAAAGTCAAAGTCACTATGGACCATCCTGTTGATTATAAACATGTCATATTGAGAACAATCTTTTCTTCTCAGAAATCCGTGTGCTTTTATAAACAAAGGGAGAGAAAAACAGGCAAAAGTAGAGTTGGTAGTGGTGGACATACCTTGCCTTCTCCCCAAATTAGATCTAAATTCAATCATGCGAATGAACCTTCTTGAAAATGGAAAGTGTCCAGATGCAATACTGTATACCACAGCGACTCTGCTGTAGTTTTTTAACAACTAGGCTGTTGTTGGAACTACAAAGAGAATACATAGGAATGGAAAAGAGAGGTAAACTTTCCAAGCTATGATTTTCTGGTCTGTTCTTGCTAAGAAGAAAAGTTGAATAACATGTAACTCGTATATCGGCAAATCTATTTTTTCTAAAAAGTCCTACAATATTTGAACTTTCTATCAGAAAAATAATATTTTCTTTCTTTGCTTTCTGTAATTATCATTCTAGTAGAAGTAGAAAAGAATTTTGCAAAATAGCTTTGAATAAGTCATGAGGCCCTGATAGAATGAAAAATGACAAACATTAGGTGCATTAGTTCTGTAGATGGATGGATAGTTCTGCATAGATATAAAAGTTTATAATGGAGCCAAGATATTGCAAATGCTTCTCCGACTCATTGGCAGCACTGAAGCTACATCTCAAAATGGACATAAAGACAAGAGCATTTTAAGCAGAAGAGTGAAAATCCTGAAGCAGTATATCCACAAACATTTATTAAATCTAGTTTGTGATGCAAATGATGCCTTTTTTTATTTGATAGACTTCCTGTATGCTTTCTGTCATTTCATTTTGCATTGCTGTACGGAAGGAAGGTGAGAAAACACTAAAATGAGTCTATGAAATCCTGGAATAGCAGAGTGGTGTGGGTTTGGGGATTAATTCAGGCACATGTTGGTAAGTATTATGCAGTTGCATAGATACCATTAGGCTAGAGTTACCAATGATACAAGAGAAGGGCAAGGTTAACAAAGTCCCTTTCTTACAGCCAAAAGACATAGGTCACTCCTTTGTATTAAAACAGGAGAAAATCTCTTGCAGCAGCCAAGTTCTCTGTGAAGATTCACATTTTTAAAACTATGAAATAAATTATGAGGACTTCTGTGGGTTCTTTGCGGATGTCAATACGTAATTCATTATTTGTTTAATAAATGTGCATGAGTCACTCTCACATTTAGAATCTGTATTGAGAGTAGCATAGTGCTTGGTGAAGGAGGCCTGAGACCACACGTTAAACTAAGAGGAGAAAACCATATGCTGACTGACTTCCCGTTTATCTGACGTTGACCACCCAGTGTGGAGAGTTAGGCAGAAGCCGTCGTCTTGAGATAGTCTGTCCTCGGGCAGTTAAACTTGTACTTAGAACAGATGAGCATGCGTAGCATGGTCTACCTGCATTTTGTGATGTTTTAATGCTTGTGTTTGTGTTTCACACCTGCTTAATGTGAGTTGGAGGGGAAAAGGGAGGGGAGCTTGCTTGTGATACTTCGTTCCCTTATTTTATTAATTTGGTACTTAGAACAATAACCTTGCACGTTATAAGAGAGAAAGGAACACAGTGCACC